>NW_004567127.1:24366993-24524794 GCF_000260355.1 Condylura cristata | reverse complement strand
GTGGAGTGGGGAATGGGACCAAAAACGGGGGTGGGGGGTGAGGGGTGAGGAGGGAACTGCACAGGATTATGGTGATGGCACACGGGTGACTTGGTGATGGTAAACCCGCGGGGATTACAATTGAGATGAAAAAAAAAATGTACAAAATAATGTAAAAGTAAACTGTTTTAAAAAAGTGTTTTTATATGTTATATGTGTTGCATCACCATGTAAAATGTATTAAGGAAAAGAAATGGAGCCTCTGACTAGGAGGCATCAAGGATTAAATGTGTAAATCTGGATGATGGCAATAACTGAAAATGCATGAAGGAAAGTGTGATATGATAGAAGTTTGAGAAAAATTATTCCAAGAGGATTCCTTTTTTGGGGGGAGGCTATTGTCAGGGTAAATGTTGGTCCTCAAATTACTAAACTAGAGAGTACATTCCTTGGAGTCAATTTTAGGAGAGAAATTACAAGTGGGTAAGATTTGTTGAGTCTATAGTAACTTCCTAAAATGTAAACAGGTGTGAATAACAGGTAATGCATATAGTGTATATTATTCCCATAGTTAAAAGGGAAATCCCACTCCTTCAGGGAGCTTGCTTCTTATTTTTGGACCTTATAATTAGACCCTAGACACAGGAAATTTAGACAAAGTCAACATTTGTTTGCAGAGAGGAAAAAATATTCTATTAAGAAAATTTTAGATAGTGACTCACAATTAAAACCATAGTTCCCCTTAGAGATAATCTAAAGCACAAGGTGCACTTAATTAATGAGATATTTGAGATTCAATGAGGTTTAGAAACCATTAATGAAGCACAATGTGAGAGGGAGAGAGGAGAAAGAAGCTGGTCTCATCCTTTTGGTGCTGGCAGTCACACTAGAGAATGTCATGCACTGCTAAGTCATCTAAGTCAGTCAACTCCTGCCATCTCTTACTACCTACAGCAGCTGCTGTCACCTTGCCACATTTTCTTTGCCTGATAGTTCACCTGCCCGCCAATTCCTGTGATGATCCATGCTAAACAGTGCCCAGGTGCATGTTTCACTGGAGAATCATTTTCTTAGCAAGCTGAGGGGCCCTTTGCCCCCACCACTATGGAGCAAATAGTCAATATATGACAGGTAATGACTTGCCCTTTGTTCCAGGTACACTTTCTGCCTTGTCCCTCAGGCTCCTGAACTCGAGCTAAGGTCAGAATTGATTATGAACTACATTGTTGCTTGGCACCTTTCACTCCATGTGGTTTCTGGTGGTTAATTATTTTCCTAAAAGCACTCCTTCCATAAAATACCTGCACAAGACTCTCTATTCTATTCCAAGGTACTTCTCTGGGACCTAGACACAGTAACCAATCCTAAAATTCAGAACAACAGTTTTGGTGACTATGTGTAACACAGAGTTGTTGGGTGACTCACCTGTGCTTTTCCATTGTATATCGTGGAGTCTCCAAATGCACAATAGCTAAGGGTTTCCCTGAGAATTGGGTTCTGCTACCAGGCAGTTGAGTTTAGATCCCAGCATAGGGCAACTTATTCTGTTCACTGTGATTGTAACTGAATCTATGTCCTCATAGAATTTGAGAAGAAATATTAGGCGGGAACTCACAGTTTTGCCATAGTGGCTTTGAATGAATAATTAACATTCATTGCATGTAACATTCTTATCCACATTATATCAATAATGGTATGACTATTAAATTTATTTTAAAATGCTAATTGATTAATTTATTTTCAAATGATTACATTTTTTGAGGCAGGGGTTTGTATATAGTGGGGACAACAGAGAACAATCTTTTTTTTTTTTTTATCACTCACCCCACAAATACATTTTTTCTTAATGTCTGAGGAATATTCATTGGATATTTGCAAGGTTGGCTTAAGTATAAGTTTCCATAAAGCACTTCAACTGAAAACAAAGCATTTTCTGATGCTAGTTGCCTGATTTTGTGAATGTTAGTCTTTGCATATTTTACTTAATTATTTGATTTTTTCACAATATACTCAGTAAGGATTTTTTCCATATATAATGGATATTTTTGTTTTTAGTTTTTGGAGATAAGAAAGCAAAAATAAATTGACAATTACTGACCAAAAATATTAGCCTCCAGTTTGTACATTGTTGCTACCATGGTTTCTTTCTTTCTTTCTTTCCTTTTTTTTCTGCTTCAAATATAATTTTCTAGCTTGAGTAAAGATGAACAGATGAAGAATAAAGATAGGGAAGAGAAAAGAAGAACTGTAGGAGATAGGGAAGGAAGCACAGCAGGAAAGAAAGAGGGAGACAGTGCGGAAGGGGAAGAAAAGAAGGAAGGAAAATGAATTAAAAGAGAAAATCACTACCAATAAATATGAACATCTAACCTGTCAGAGCATCAATCAGACATATTTAGAAAATAGATCTTCTAATCAGCTCTCTGGTGATTTATTTTCAGTTATCCCTGTGCCCTTCCTTCATGGTACCTGGTGCCTGATCAATTATTAGTTTGAACATGGAGTGCTGCTTTTTAGAATGCTATCAACCCCCTTGAAGTAAATTGTATCCTGTGGCTAAAATTTGACATGGTTCAGGAAACACATACATCGCATATTCTTCAGCGGTGGGTAGCTATTTCTCAGGCCCTCAGAGGCATTTACATCCTCAGTGTTTGAGCCAAACTTTTCAGGGCTTGAATTCTTTGAAAACTTCAAATGCTCTGTAGTGTTATCAGACCAGTGGTGAAGCTGATCTCAAAGTCCACTATTAAAACTCCCCTCAAGGACATTTTCATTAGAACTTTGTACATGGGCAGTTCAAAAGATCCAGCTATTGATTTTTGTTCAGAAGTCCTGTCTCCACTTTCATATTACGCAACTTTTTGACAGACTTTCAAAAACCACAAACTGTGGACTGCCTGCTATTCCAGCCAGGATTTTATGCTGCTCATTTGATTTCCTCAGGCCACATCCGTCTTGTGTCCTTGTCAACATTGCAAGAAGAGCCGTCTTAGCAGATTTGCTAAAAAGCAGAAGCAATTTCACAGCAATGGGGGAAAAAAATCTGACCTTTCAGTGCACCAAAAAAAAAAAAATGTACTTAAGTAAATAACCTTTTTAGCTGTAAAATTTGTTGCGGCTTCATTTATCAGACACATAGATAATCACAATTTATCACTTTTTCGCCATTTAAAATTTCATAAAAGGAGTTAGGAACCAATGTGTATAAATTGCAGCAAAGAGCCTGTAGCATATGTGCTCAGCACATATTTAGTGGAATTATCTGTTGGAGAGTAGGTGGCAGAAGCAGCTGAGGAATTAATTATTGGGATAGATATTTTATATGTATCTGCCAGTGCAATGTGAAATAAGACTTGCCTCTATACTACTTCTATCACTTTGCATGCTCTTTCAAAAAAGTGACAGTTTCTAAAAAGATGGGAAATTGAAGCATGTGTTTGGTTCTGGTCCAGTGTGTGACCGTGTGACCAGTTCAATCTGAATACCATTTTGTTGGAGTATATGAGGTTCAATTGCAAAATAGTTAAGTGGAAGCAGTGAAATGATGTTTTACATGGGTGGGGACTTCATTGATTTCAATCTTACGCATGCCATACAAATAGAAGTTTATAAATTATGATAAAAAGCAAATTTCTGTGGAAAACTTTCCCACACATCTGAGTTTTTCAGGATTATTACTACTAATAGCACTAGCATTTTTTTTTTCTGAGTGATTATGATAAGCACTGTACAATAGACTTAACAGGCACTGTCAAGTGCACTTCTCATAGCTGCTTATTGAGGTCAAGTGGCATTAATTATCCCATTTTATGGATGAGGTAATGATGACTATTAAAGAGTAAAAAAAAAAGGGCCCTCCCTGGTGGCGCAGCGGGTTAAAGCACAGCACTGAGAAGCTAAAGCCACTTCCACATGAGTTCGATTCCTGCCTGCCCTGGAGGTGACCACATGGTGTAGCAGACCTCTCCTGACACGCCCGCTGCTCCCCTCAGCAGTGTACTTTGTTGATCTGCCTGTTCTGTACCCCACTCTGTCTCTGGTGAATCCTCTCACCCTCCACATCTCTGGCCTGTACCCCAGTTCTGTATGCACAAATAAATAAATCTTAAAAAAAAAAAAAGTAAAAAAAAAATATATGTGGGAGATTTTTAAAGTGAAGCAAGGTGAAAGCTCTATTCATATTGCTAAAGAGAAATGGCCAGAGAACATGCAAGAACCAAAGGACATCACAGCTAGAAGAGTGCTGACTTCTCAACAGAAGTTGAGGGTGATAATAATGTATTACACTAGGGGGCAATCCAGACTCTCCTCCTTCTTTTGGTGTCCATTTGTTACCTAAATATCTGAAAGACTCATGGAACAGAAAAGAAGACAATAAAAACTACATAAAACAAATATGTTGATATTTAAAACGGAAATATTACCATATCACAGTATGAGTCATCCCTCATTGTTGACAAAGTAACATCACTTTATATATCAAAGAACAGTTGAGCTATATCTTATTGATGTAAGTGCTTTAATTAATGCTTTATCTTTCTCTTTCCTGACCCTACTTCCCCTGCCCCCCAACTCAAAGTACACTTTTCATACAATGACAACCAGACAGTGAAACATGGTCTCTTTTGGGCTTTCTTGTCAACCTTTTCAAGGAAGTATTAGGAGTGTAGTAGGCTTACCTCTTACAAAGCATTGTATCCAAGGCCAATTTTAAAATGTCATACAGTGAAGAGTTCCATGCTGCCACAATTCAGGATGCCAGTGGACACTGGTGAACACTCAGATGTGTCTCTTTTAGATCAAATGTGGAAAACGCACTGTTCCCATAAAAAGCTGTTAGCAAGTTCGTGAACCTGTCAGTACAAGGCCACAGCTTCCTATTGTAGGAAAAATGAAAGCGCCGAAGCTTGGTTTTCCTGATGCTTCTCTCATATTTGATCCTTTTGAATTTATTTTCATACCCCCCTGCTGGACTTAATCGGGCCTAAGCAAATGAGTTTAGGTGTTTTCAGCCTGCTGACCTGTGGATGACATATTCCCTATCAAGCGCCCAGGAGTTCTGTCCCTTTATGCCTTGTAGAGTAGAAATCAGTCATTGGAGGCCAACAACTATCTCACCCTTTTGATATGTGTTGAAATGAATAAAGAAGGGCTATATTCAGTAACTCTCTAGATTAAGCAGTTTCGGTTCTATAAAACGTTGGAAACAAATTATATGGTCCTGCAAAATATTACAATGGTCAGATTCAAATATATGGGAAAAGAGAGTTATGCTTGACTTTTGGAGAACAAAAGTTAACAGAAACCAAAGGAAAGATAAGCATGCTATAGTTCAATACAAACACAATTTAATATGATTGTCTCTATGACTGCCTCAAAGCACATATATACATACATACAATGTTCAAAATAAAATAAACTATAAAGATAGACTTCTCTTTATTTTGCACTACTATGACTACTGACTATTTACTGAACAGAATCTATGAACCCGACTTTGAACTGTGCTCTTTGAAAGTAAACTTATTACAAATCCAGCTACCTTGTTAGGGGCTGGTAATATAAGTAGATATTAGAAAGAATTTATTGATGCTATAGATTTTGGGCATCACTTGCCCAAGATCAAAATTAAATTATGAATAAATGAATTGTAAATTACAGGGAATTACTTTTCTACTATCACATTTCAGTATTTTCTAAGACCCTACAGCTTCCTAACAAGATAACTACAAGGCATTGGGAGAGTTATCTGCTTGTCACTGTCACTTTCATTCCTTATTTGGGACTCTGACTTTGGAAGTCTTCTGTCTTATCCTCATGAGGCAACATTTAAACCCTCATAAAATTCTTAGTGAGTTTTAGCTTATTTCCTGCTTCCAGGATATTTGGTGGGTTCTCATTAAACTTCAATGTCTGTGTTAAATGCCCAAATCCCACAGATCCTACATATCAAGAGAAGAAGGACAAGGTAAAATATTGTATCATAAAACAAAGAGAGTACAGTTTATCTGGGTTGTTCTATTTTTAAAAATTAGAAATAGATAAGGGTAGAGGACTCCGTACTTACAGAGGATGAGGAATTTATTAAGAGGAGTAGCATAGACTTCATGCTCCTTATATTTAAATGGAAGTCCATATTACCTACTTTAATTTCTCCTGAAGACAAAGTCAGTATGCATTGCCTCACATGATATGTAAGATGTCCCTATGGAATTCACATTCATCCCAGGATTAATCCCAAACCTCTTCAGAGTGCTGAAAAAAAGAAAATTATCCTAGACACAATATTAAAACAGCAATACTTTCCCTTTCTATTTATTTTTGTTGTTTTATGTTTCTAAGATTTTTTTGTTAATTGTTGTTGTAAAGGAGTTTGGAACAAAATTGATTCTATTCATTTGCTCACTTGTTTTTTAAAGTATTTTTCCCAAGAGGATTGTTAAGCTTTTTTTTCTTTTTCCCAGGTTAATAAGATATAATTTATATGAAGGTATATTCATTTAAGATACACAACATAATTATTATACATGTATCAGACAAATTTGAAATTTCTTTTTTTTTTATTTTTAAAAATGTGATTTCCTTTCTTCATCCATGTGCTATTGTATACTTAGGCAGTTTCCATTTCTTGGACTATTGTAAATAATACTTACATAGAATATAGTGTTATTGAAGACATATCTCAAGATAGTGGTTTCTTTACCTGAAGGAAAAAAAAATGGAAATGCAGTTTTATTTTTAACTTTTTGAGGTGAACCCATGCTTCTTTTGGCAGTGTTTCCACCAATTTACATTCCTATCAGCAGGCAGAGGGGCCCCCTTGTCCCCACATCCTCACCAGTACTTATTTTCCTGTCATGTTACTAAGTGTTTTTTTTTTAAGATTTATTTACTTGTGCATACAGAACTGGGGTACAGGCTAGAGGCTCAGGGGCGGCGAGAGACTTCACCAGGGACAGAGTGGGGAGCAGAACAGGCAGATCAACGAGGTACACTGCTGAGGGGAGCAGCGGGCGGGTCAGGAGAGGTCTGCCACACCATGTGGTCACCGCCGGTGCAGACGGGAATCGAACTCATGCAGAAGCAGCTTTAGATTCTCAGTGCTGTGCTTTAACCCGCTGTGCCACCAGGGAGGGCCCATTACTAAGTGTTTTTAACAGGTGTGAGGTGATGATGTCATTGTGGTTTTGACTTGCATCTCCCTGTAATTAGTGAGCAACCTTTTCATGTACCTGTTACCTGTGTATGTATGTCACGCTTGGAAAAATTCTTATTGAGTTTCTTGGACTATTTTTTTTTAAATTTAACCCTTTTAATGTAGATATCCTGAGCATCTGGAAAATAGCTGGCATATATTTGGCACTTAATAAGTTTTTGTTGAATCTGTCTTAATCCTATTTGTTGGGACAAGAGAGCAGTTGAAAATCATTATGCGCATGTCTAGATAGTCATAATTCATCCATTTTGAAAAGGTCAATATCTTCGCAAAAAGAATGAGGAATATTATGACTTTACATTGAACATTGGACTCTAAACTAATAATGGTAATATTAAAGATTTAATGAATGCTTATGCAGTTATTTAAGACATTTCTAAAATATTAATTTGAACACTCACAAAAAATATTTTTTTTTCTAATCAGCGTAGGAAACTGAATCTTAGAAAGGTGAATTAACTTGTCTAAAATTATTGACTAGCAAGTAGAATTCAGTCACTGTTCAAACAATATCTGTCTTTAAAGGTATTCTAGGTATACCTCCCTGGGACCCCTCAGGTTTGCCTTTTAAGTTAGAATACTTAACATAGTGCTTATCCCACCTTTACTACTCACGATCAGTCACAAAGTTCTATACATTCTGTGTTAGATAGGGAATATAACAACTGGATTTTAGGCCAGAATGCAGGGAGTGAGAGGATTCACCAGAGACAGAGTAGGGAGCAGAACAGGCAGATCTACTAAAATACACTGTTGAGGGGAGAAGCATGCTGTGCCATGTGGGTCATTTCTCTGACCTGGTTTTGAACTGGTGCTGCAGTGGCTGCAGATAGCTTCATAATGCTGCACTTTAACCCACTGCACTACTAGAGAGGGCCCTGCTTTTTTTTTTTACCCTTATTGTCACCCACTTATCAGCAAAGTATTCCTTAATGCTGTCTGATTTAAAATTGCTTTGTCTCCCTCTTCAGTGTTTCTTTTCTCCGTAATGGTGTCCCAAAACTTAAATGTTTTCAGTATATAGCCCAAAAATACCTCGTTAAACTTATCTCTGTCGGTGTCACATCATAAATCCAGAAGACTCACCAAAGGGAAAATTTCGTCATTTGTTCATTGCCTTCATGAACTGTGTATCCTGTGCCATGTTCCTCATATGAATTGCCTCTCTGCCTTTAATGGCCTTGCACATTTCTACTTTGAAATCCTTTTCTATGAAGAGCATGTTCAAATATGAGGC
This sequence comes from Condylura cristata, assembly GCF_000260355.1. Classification (NCBI taxonomy): domain Eukaryota; kingdom Metazoa; phylum Chordata; class Mammalia; order Eulipotyphla; family Talpidae; genus Condylura; species Condylura cristata. The sequence goes on along the minus strand of NW_004567127.1, from coordinate 24,516,359 downwards.
ACTTACTGATTTTTCCAAGGCAGCGTTATTCTTATATTGTACAGTGCATAGCAACTCCACTCTATAGCAATCAAATGTACATGCATGTCTCCTGTTTCGGATAGTCGTGTTTTATTCATCTCGTGTTTCTATTGCATATCAGCCATAACCACTCAATTCATACTTTGAAATGTTTTGGAATGAACTACTGAGCTTAAATATATACTCAAACATTTTATTAGCTTCAAAACCTCTAGGAAAATGAAACGTATTAGTAGCAGAAACTCCATCAAGAACAATTATGTATTCAAATATCAGTTAAAAAAAAAAAAAAAGCAGATCAGGAACCTCCCTGATGGTGCCAAGGGTTAAAGTGTAGTGCTATGAAGCTATCTGCAGCCACTGCAGCACGAATTCGATTCCCAGCCAGTAAGATTACCCATATAGCACTGCAGACCTCCTGTCTCACCAGCTGCTCCCATCAGTAGTGTGTTTCAGTAGATTTGCCTGCTCTGTTTTCCACTCTTTTTCTGGTGAATCCTCTCACCACACCTGTGCCTTTGGCCTGTACCCCAGTTCTGTATGCATCAATAATTTTTATTAAGCCTATTTGATTTTTAATTAAGTCTTTTACTTTAAAAGGAACCTGTTGGAAATAAAATTCTCTAAGAAAGTCATATTGAAAATGTACAATACCTTTGGCACTTACCAAAGTTTTTATTATCTTAATAATCCTATTATAAATTAAAATTTATAGTGCTTTATTGAATATCCACTAAGCACCAGGAATTCACTGATGCATGTTCTTGAATTACTATGATGAACAAGAATGAAGTCTTTCCTATCCTCATAGTGTTTAGAGTCTGTTATAGTGGACTGCTATAAATCATTGACTACACATTTAGTAACACCAGAGAGAAATACAGTGAGTGGTAAAAAATTGTGGGAGATGCCTAAATTGTAGAGAAACTCAAAGATAGACTTTCTCAGAAGTGACATTTCATGTTGAAGCTTAGAGAAAAATTACAAGTTACACTAAGGATAGGGCTAAGGAAGAGGGACGAACAGGTGATATTGTGAGTGATATGGATTTGTAACTAAATTTATGGAAAATTTCAATGACTATAAATAGAAGTCATCTTGAATAAAGAAGAGTTACAGCAACTTGTTTACTGTATCATTTTTTAATAGTAAAAAGTTATAAATTGTCTAGACATCCAACAAAATGAAAGACTAGAAAACATGGGTTTAGCTTCTTAATAGGTAAAACATTTTAACTGTTAATAAACAATGCAATGAGAACTCTGAAGAAACACTTATTACAGTATATTATGTGGAAATACAGGATAATAGTTCCTCATGATTGCAGTACGAATAATGGATATGATAAAGGGCTGTAAAATATATTTAAATTTTCTTTGTATTTGTATTTAAAATGTGAATTCCTTTGCCAAAAAAATTATTTTCTAACCTTCCACAATGCGGTAATACAGCTTTTTAAAATTAACAAGAGAGGGCCCTCCCAGGTGGTGCAGCCTGTTAAAGCACAGCACTAAGAAGCTAAAGCCACTTCAGCATGAGTTTGATCCCCACACCATAGGTGACCTACATGGCATGGCAGATCTCTTCTGACCCACCTGTTGCTTCCCTCAACAGTGTGTTTCAGTACATCTGCCTAATCTATTCCCCACTTTGGTGAATCCTCTCACTGCCTCCTGAACCCCTGGCCTGTACCGTAGTTCTGTATGCACAAATAAATAAATCTTTTTAAAAAATTAACAGGATAAATAAGACATTAAAAATGGAAATTCTACATGAAAACCTAACCACAATCAACTACAATAAATCTCACTTTGAAATGCATAGCATGCCATTAAGGAAAAAAAAAAAGCAAAAATATCATTTGACATGTTTTTACTACCATAAGATGAAGGGGCACCCAGGATCCTCAAAATACTAAAGGGTATATGTTCTAAAGGGGATCTGTCCATCGATGCACATAAAGGCAAAGGAAACAGACATGCCAAAGAAAGATCTTTAGTTGGACTAGTGTGTATAGAGAGAAAAGAGAAGAAAGAATACTCCTAACAATCTGTTCACCACTAAAACTCCCAAACTTACCCATCTCCTTATGAGCAAATGCCTAACCAAGCAGAGTCAGCCAATATTGTGGCCAGAATCTTACCAAAACTCTAAGACACCTTCTGATGGGGAACAGCAAGAAAGAGTAAGACAATTCTAGTTCAAAGGGAGCAAAGTCAAAGTACAAAGATATGGCTATCATTTTGTCTACCAAGAACAGACTTCTCTCATGTCTCTCCACCACATATCTCTTTTAAGTGTCTCTACATGTCTCTCCTCCATGAGTATTCTTCCAAGTGCCCTCTCCTGAGTTTCTGGAAGCAAGTCAAAGTAAAGAAGCAGAAGACCCCTGAACCACCTGTCTTACTTGTTAGGTAGCTTCAGCTGGCCTCTAAGCTTGCCCAGAGTTCCCAGTAGCAACACTTCACCAGAAGCCCAGTTCATGGTCATAGGGACCTACATGTAGCCCCAAGACTGCATGTGAACAGGTGAGGTGAAAATGGAACCTCCACTTTTGGATGTATGTGTATCATTCTTTTTAATGAAGCTTAATGACACCATTTATTCTAGTTTATCGATTTCATAGGGATCTCACAGAATGGTAAACCTGGAATCTATCTTTATGTTAGTTTCAGCCCATTTCCTCTCTTTGTAGATGAAAAATGGTAAAGGGTTATATACACATGGCTTGAGAGGACGCTGTGACTATATATCAGGGTACCTATGAGTCTGACACATGAAATGATAGAAAAGCTGTAAACACATTTTCCTGTCTCTTCTGAGATTCCAGTGTATATCAAAGGGAAGATGCAATGTTGCTTCCTAATTCTCATTTCCCAGGCTCTTTTCACTTCTATTTCCATCTTGGTTATAAAAATGTACCAGGATTTTTAGAAATAAAACCACAGATTTCCTATTTGTCTAACTATTATTTCTCCCATCACAGGACAAATTGACAATCTCCACAGTGTCACAGATTCCTCACTGCCACAATAACAAATGGCTCTAAAAATGCCATACGATTCTTCTTCCTGCTCCCCTTGTTGGGAACAAAACTGATACAGAAGGTTTGGGCTGTGATTCAAGAAAGTAGATAAACAAACTGAACTAACAGTTGGGAGTAGGATTACAGAAAATGTTCTCTTGAGATTTCCATTGTTAGAAGAATGGGTAGGCTGCTCACAATGAAAGGAAATAAAGTGATACATGCTCACCCAGAAAGACAGACACTAAACATGTTACCAGCAAATAGGGCAAGAGACAACATTGGGTTCAGTGGCCAAGGACAGTTGTTTTTCATTCCTCTTGAAAAGCATTGGCTCAGCTAGTACTTTTTTATATTTTCCCCATTCTAAAGTGATATATTCATTTGCTTTGCAAATAATAATTTATTCATAGATTTTCCCTTGACATCTAGTTGTTTGTGGATTCACATATTGTTCAAACACAATTTTCCCCTACCTTTGGCCCATTTAGAAGTAGGTTAAATGAAGTGGGAAGTGATCATTTGCTGGTGAAAATGATAAATCTGTAAGCCAAAAAAGATAATTTGGGCTCAGTGAGCATTGTTCCAACCAGATATCTCAGAGGATAAAATAATTGTGGACATGTTTATCCCCGATTTGTTTGAATATTGACTACAAAGTAGTGAATTCAATGAGATACTGAAATACAGAAAAATCAGTGAGATCAGATATTTGAAATCTATTATAAATATCAACATCAACAAGTGCTAGATGAATGTGTAAAATATGATTGCAAATTGTAATGTTCTGGCTCAGTGAAGGTCTTATTTTGTATTCCATAAAATAATGATATTGGATTAGATTATCTGCACAGTCATTTTCACTCCTAAATTTTATTCAAATATATTTTGGACTACTTGGAGGATAAGAAAATTATCCCCTTGTGCCATGTGGGTTAAAGATAGTTCTACAAGATCTCCCAGCCACTGAAACATGAGTTCAATTCCTGACCAGGGAGATAACCCACGTGGCACAGCAGGCCTCTCCTGTCTCACCTGCTGCCCCCCGAAGCAGTATATTTCAGTAGATCCACCTTTTCCACTCATCTCCCTGTCTCTGGTGAATCCTCTCACTTTCCACACCTTTGACCTACACCCTAGTGCTCGTATGCAATACATAAATGAATATTTTTTTTAGAAATTGTTTGAACAGCTAAACTATAGTCTTCTCTGAGAATCAGACATCTGCCTAGACAGGTTACCTTACAAACTGGACCACACTACTTAATCTGTAATTGTTTATATTTCAGACTAAAGCACTTTATTTTAAATTTAATATTGGAGTTCACATTTTCTTTTAAGTTAACATTTGCATTTATGTGTTCATAAGTTTATCTTCTCCCCCAAAATAGCAATTTAGTCAAATATCAATTAAGTATATAATTTAAAACAATGGGAAAATTACATACATGATTCTTCACTGAAATGCTGCATAGAGTCAGCAATGTATGTCAAAACTCTTAATAACTTAAGCAAAAGTGACTTTAGACATCAGAATAGCACATTTCTACAAAACTTTATAAGAAGTTAAGAGATCCTAGATCAATTTTAGCCTGGGTCTCCCTTCTTTAAAGTTTTTGGATGTCATTTTATGGTGCCAGGACCACACGATGTTGTAGTGGAGGAGAGTACTAGCAGAAATTAGCTCTTCCTTACTCTAAGAGTTAAAAACAAATCTTTTAGAGAAGGGCTTTAAAGAGGAAACAGGTTCACCTAGATTTGGATGAAATCCCTAAATTGCATTATTCTGGATCATAAAATAGTGAGTAGTGATTTTTCTAATAAAAGAGGCAAAAATGTAGGACATGAAATTTTCTGCTTAGGTTATGGAAGAGTAAAACACAGGCCAGGAAGGAAATTTCTGGTCTTCAGCACCTTCTTTATTTTCAACCAAAACTACCTAAATCACCCCATGTAATAGATGCCCTGAGGTTTACAGGGCCTTGATTGCCATACCAAGGTATCATGAGCCCTTCTTCAGGAACACTGAGAAAACTTATCTGTGCCTTTTGGGGAGAATTCCTCCATGTTGCTCATGACCAACTGGAAAATTGCTACAAAAGCTTTTTAACTTCCATCTTTGTAGAGTCAACCAACATGTCTTCTTAGTTTCTGAGATGAAAAGGAAGGTACCCAGATTTCAGAGAATAGTAAAATACCAATAAAAGGAAATTGTTGGCAATGTTACATTTAAGCAGGAAGCTAAATATTTACCCTTTTAACTGGGACACTGTCACAGGGTTGAATGGAGAAAAACATGCATGATGCTCGAAGTGAATCTTTATGTTTACATAGATAACCAGAAAAACAGCTTGTTGACAGGAAAGTGCATGTTGTGACTTAGTAGCTTAATGGCTTACAGGTCATGTATCCATGTGACTTTTTTTTTTCTCTTTTAATCATGTGGCAACTTTTACTTTTGTACTGAGAGGAGATCCCAAGTTCTTGATTTTTTTTTTAAGATTTAATTATTTATTTATTTATACAGAACTGGGGTACAGGCCAGAGATGCGGAAGGTGAGAGGATTCACCAGAGACAGAGTGGGGAGCAGAACAGGCAGATCGACGAAGTACACTGCTGAGGGGAGCAGCAGGCGGGTCAGGAGAGGTCTGCCACGCCATGTGGATCTCCTTCGTGGCAGGCGGGGATCGAGCTCAGGCTGATGTGGCTTAAGCTTCTTAGTGCTGTGCTTTAACCCGCTGCGCCACCAGGGAGGGCCCCAGGTTCTTAATTCTTAATGATATGTTTTAATTCTGAAAGGAACAGAGGTAAGAGGAAAATTAAAGCTTAAACTGTGAATTTTTTCAGGCTTTTAAGGATTTTATCCTGGTCCTTCGCCTTCCTACAATGTAGCTTTCAAACTGTGAATATAATTAACGCTTCTCTAAAATAATTTCCTTGCTGTTGCCTAAATTATCATCCATTTGCCACTTAAGTCTTAGACATGATTCCGTGATGTCCTAATTGTCTAATCCCTCTTCTGATTTTCCCTTCATATCAAGGTGGAAGATGGTTCATTTTCATAGACTATTCCTTGCTTGTCAGAGTGATACTTCATCAGCACTTCTTGAAGTATTTTTCTCCAATAAAATTGTTAAATTTACCCATCTCCTTTTTATTTTATAGCTCTATAACCTGATTTTAATAAGATAAAATGTGCCTCTTTATTATCTTAAAAAATATTGTTTATTAATATTAATCCAAGTGCCTCACCTCACTTTTTTTTTCTTTATCAGCCAGTTTGTTGAGGTACCTGAATTAATTTTGATAGGCTAAGTGTAATCCTTTTGAAAATTAACATCTTACTAGTTAATAGTAAGGCAATGAGTTTTATAATAAATAAATTCTTGAATAATCCATCATTGCTAGAACTAGAAGTCTGACAGCCCTTCCAATACTGATAATTTGTTTATAGATGGAAAATTTAAAGAGTTTCCTTTAATATTCTTCTTCTGATATTCCTGAAAATTGCTTATGCACAAGTCTTTGAATTCAATCTGAAAATGACTTTGCTAATGACAAGTTATATTGCTATTTTTAATCCACTTCATTCTCCTTCCAGTAGAATTTCCATTAAATTGGATTTAACTCTCCACATTAATCCAATCATGTCATAGTGTTGTTGCAAGATTTTTTGCTTTTATTTTCTATTTCTCTCAGTTCTATTTTTTTGATATTTCCACCTTTTATCCTCTAAGGCTTATTATCTGTGTTTATTGTATTGGTTATTTATATATATATGGAATCCCTTTCCCTCAAAATATTCCTTTACGTATATAGATATGCATATTATCTACATGTGAAATCTATTTCCTGAGCAAAGTGAACATAGTAATTTTGAGTATTTGACTTTCCCTACATTATTTGTTCCTTCCAAATGTCTTTAAATTTTCCTACTTCTATTCAGATAGTTTTTGGATTTTGATCCTTGGCTGCTTATTCATATTTAACAGTGAGGAACTATATAATAGGGACTTCACAGTGAGGCATGTCAGTCTTAGGAATTCACCAACCTCGTGAAAATGAAAATCAATGCTAGGGGCCCTCTCAGTTTCCAAAAACAAGAACAGTACAATCTGTTTCCTTGGGGAGGCAGGGAGCATGTGAGTTCCAGTTTTCTGAGAGGTCCCTCCCCTGTAGCACACCATCCTCAGTAGAATTCCCCTGTCACATTCTGGGTTGGCTGTGCCGGAAGTGCTTTCAGCTGTGTCAGTGGTGTGAGGAATCTTAAAACTGGACCTGGTACCTATACTTTATTTCTGAACTTCGGGGCACTTTCCTAACCCCACTTATGTGAGGTCACTCAGATCTCCTGAGGAAATACAGAATGCAAATCTGCAGAGTCATCCCAGGGCTTCATACTGACCCCAATTCCAGAAGTACGGCTGGCCAGTCAGTCACTCCCACTGACTTGCAAGGGATTTCTATTATATATTCTTATGACTTTGGTTACTGGATTAGTGCTGGCATCCTGAATCGTAATTCTTAATTCTTATCAGACACTGGGTGAGATCAGATTTCCTGATTAGTGATAGTCCTCACGGACCTGCAAATTGAAGCATGTACATGGGCCCCTGAGTTGCCTGCTGCCTTTCCATGTCCCCCCCACAGTCCTACCTCTGTTTTGCAGCCCTCATTTATGGTATGATGACATGGTGACCATAGATACTCTTTATTCTTTCATTGTTAATGGCATCTACATCTCTGAGCAACCTGATGAACAGCCTACATGATTAATGATCTTACAGTGCCTGTCTCTTCTTAAAATTTTCAGGATATTTGCTTTGTAATCCACATTGCCCTTCTACCCAATGTTTTTTCTTGCCTCTGGGTAATATGACATGATGACACATTTTCAGCCATACTGGACAAAGGCTGGACATTCTTTGTATGAGCAGAATGGTGTTTCTCACTCTACCTCTGTTCTCTTCCCTTTTTCCTTGTGGTGATGATATGGAAGGCAGGAGGGTCACCAGAATACAATGCTTACAGCCAAAGGAATTTAGGAGAAGATAAAGCTGAAATGAGTGTTTTACATTTATGTTAAAATTTTAAAATGACAAATCTAACGTGATGAGAAAACTAAAACATTGACATTTTCCTACATACATTGAGTTGCAGGTACTTTTGGCAACATTATAACTCAACACAGCCTTTGAGAATGTCAGTAGTAGCCACAGTTACTGTGCAGCATAACAGGTGATGTAGTGTCTTGTGAAATAGTTTAACCTCGCTTAAACAAATGTTAGGTAACTACATAGATTAAAAGAGTTATATACTTCAAAATTTCTGAAGAACAACATTGTTTTCTTTTCTCTCTGAGAGATATAGGAAATTACCTGGAAATTACAATCTAGAACATGAATGTATGTTTTCTGGACTTGGAGGTGGAAAAGTGGTACCTGAATAATATGAAAGTCTCCTTATATATTCTGGAAAATAAATAGTATATGCATCTTCCCCACTGCATTGTTTAAAGTTTCCATCAATATCTCTTAGATAAATTCATGCATTTTATATGTATTTATATGACATTTTTTATGGATGCCATTTCATTAACAAAAACCATGTTTTTCCAAGTAACACACAAGTTTTGCATCCAGTGAATGAGTCATGACTGTGCAAAAACCTGACATCCCTTCCTGATGGTGGAAAAATTCTGATGCCATGGATCTCGCATTCTCCATGGGATCAGACTGCAACTGATCAGGTGAACTCTTTGTTCACCTTTTACACATGCTCTGCCCTGCTCCCTTCATTTCTTTATAGCTGCCATGAGAACATTCTCCTAAGTTTCCCCATTTCAGGTTATTGTTCTCAGAACCCATCCTTACCTGAGACTGGTCAAAAGCCTTTATTCAAGAGATTCAATCAGTCCTTCTATTTCCCCACCTCCTCCTTAATGTTTAGTCTCTGGAATTCTAAGGCTTCCTGTAGTTCTCCAACACATTTGTTCTTGTTTTTGTGGGTTCTTCCCATCCTTACTTCACTGCAGCAAGTGCAGTTTTAACTTTCTTCATTCTACTTAACCAGATATTACACTATCTGCACAAATTAGCTTAACTGTGATCATATGATTTTTACCTTTAATAATATTGTCATGTTCCAAATGATTTTTAAAATAATGTGTTATAATTTTAATTCTGTTTTTGGAGGGAGAGGGGGAATGGACTGTTTTCAAACTATCCATTTAGAAAGAAACGATTCATTGAAGTGTAGCAAATCAAAAACTGTAGGTAGTCCAGAGAGCTGAATTTATTATGGTGTACCTTCACATCAATAATGGATCAGAAGTCCATATTGTAAGGAAATTTTGGAGCCTCCATAGCTAGGGATGGGGCTGCAGTAGTCAGGAGATGGAAGAGGACACATGGAATCGGATAATGTGGGTGCAAATGCAGTTTTCTAGATGTTGATCTGGAAGCTCGGTGTCTAAATTCTGATGCTACAAACTTGTTTTCTTTTTTTCCAAGAGAAAGCTATTAAGCTTGTTAGTAATTTATGTGCACACAACTTTTAAAAAAAAGATAGCATTCTGTAATGAATATATATATTTAAATTAAGTTCGAATATTCTATGCTGACATTTAAGTTACCATTACCATCTGTTTATTGCATACATGTTATATCACATATCATATATCACACCAGAAAATCTCAATTGGCCCTAATATTGCCAAGCATCTCAAAGAAGAGCTGCTTGAATCTGGGTATACAGCAAGTAAGATAGCCATTAACAAAATGCTCAAGTTTTAAGCTACCGATGATTTCACCATGTTGATTTACAGTCACACAGCAATTATAACTGGAGTTTCTGCTTAACAATACAGAATACAATAGAGAATTGGATGTGCAAATAGGAAGTAGACACATCTTCCTAGAAAACAAAAATCCAAGTCTCAAAGATTTCAGGAATGATAGAGACATAAGGTTTTTGAAATCAATGTAATGCGATCAGTCCAGTTTATGGGTAGGTAATTCAGGAACAGAACAAAATTGAATGGCCATACAATATGTATATTTTATTTTGTTAGTTTCTTTATGTTTATTTTCTTAAGAATTTCTATATATGACTAATAATACTTCCATATGGACTCTTCAACAAAATTATCGGCCCTATTTTACTAAAGAGATTCCTTGGACTATTCAGACACAAATTTATCTGGCAATCTAATTACAAAGCATATCTGCTTTTTGTACTTTGTTTTAATTTTTAGTACAGTGACCATTTTCAGCAACAGTAATGCCATATAATGCACACAGTCTAATGAGCACTGATAAATATTGCATTCCCTTACAGTGAACAAATTCTGGCCCCCTGCTGTCTCCCTAATAGCTTATATTAGCAGCTATGATTGCTGAAGTTTCACTGCTCTTCATCAAAGAAATCGTTGTGATCCTACTTTCGCCACACTCTATACCCATTTATCATAGACACTCTGAGCTGTAAATATAAACCATTGCTATCACTAATGGCACAATCTGTCTCATATTAACTGTCTTCCATTTCAGCAATGCATCTTGAAGTATTTTTCCTGACATCATTGCTTGTTATTATATACTATTCAGTTCCCTACATTGAATTCTTCATTCAGTTCCCACAGCCAAGTTATGAGCTATACATTGTTGTACTAATTTTGCAGAAAAAGATTGTATAGTTTTTAGAGACACCATTTGCTACACAGGGACATAAATTTAATCTAATTTTGTCTCTAAAGTTCATTATCTTCCCACTCCTCCATGTTTCTTTCTTTCTGTTCAGTTCTGAATCTTTCTTTACTGTGAGTCTAGGCACTTTTTCCCTTAGCTGTAGGGGATAAAAACAATTCTACAATACATCGTTCAGCCTCACCCTGTATTTTGACATCCAATCCTGTATGGAATTTTGGAATCATTGCTTGGACTACTATACCAAAAAAGGAATAGGGCTCATGTTAAGAAGGCAATCAAAATTGATATTATTGCTAAAAATAAGAGAATGTTTACCTTATATATCAAAATGTGCTTCAGATGATTTTATGAAAAATATTTAATAATACAAAAAAATTGGAAGAATAGTACAATGAATGGTCATGTATTCACAAGGCCAACTATACAGTAATATTGTCACAATTCTTTGAATCTATCTAGTTATGATTTCTTATTTTAAAGATTTATTTATTTATGCATACATAACTGGGGTACAAGCCAGAGGTGCAGGGGTTGGTGAGAGGATCACCAGAGACAATGGGGAGCAGAGCAGGCAGATCGACACAGTACACTGCTGAGGGGAGCAGCGCGCTGGTCAGGAGAGGTCTGCCAGGAGATGTGGATCACTTCCGGGACAGGGGATAGAACGCACACTGAAGCGGCTGTGGCTAGCTTGCAGTGTTGCATCCTCATCCGTTGCGCCACCAGGGAGGGCCCATAGTTATGATTTCTTTGTATGATTTCTTTTCCCCTAAAACTTTGAAATTAAATCAGTCATAAGCCTTTCTAAATAATCCAGCATGAATCTTTTATAAGTTTATTTTTCTATATCAATATAATGCCATCATTATACATATTAACTAAACATACTAACATCACTTAAAAATCACTAATGTTACCTTAAATCCAATTCATGTTAACATATCAAAATCTCTTAGTTTTGTTTGATCGTCCAAACCAAAATATAACAAAGTTTGGCCTCTTTGGGTTATGTCTCTTTAGTCATCTTTCATGTTCACAATTGTCCTGTTCTTGTTATTTCTTATGGCATAGAGTTTTTAAAGGCAGAGTTTTTAAATTTTCTTCTGAAAACTATTTGTGATAAATGATAGTCTATCACTGAGCTGGTGCCATTATCTCCTGTATTTTCTGTGGCCTGCAAGGTAGGTCTAGAGGTTGAATAGCTTCAGGCTGGCACTTTCGGGCTTTCTGTTGGAGGGATATGTCTACTTTGCATTGCATCTCATTTGTCCAGACTAATCATCTATTCTCTCACATTGTGTGACAATAGGGTGACTTGGTTCATGGGGACAGCTATTTCAACTGTTCAGGTATCCTTGAAATAAACCTCTTTGACAACAAATAATGTCTTTAATGTTTATTAATAACCATTGCTTCACGTGAAAAAAATTACTAACAGTGGCACAAAGGTAATTTTCTCACTGTAGTTTCTCTGGCTCAAAGGAGAAAGAGGTACCACAATAAATAATAGGCAAATGTTTTATTCTTACCTTTTAATTACCATAGTAAAAATACGATGTAATAGTTGTGTCCAATACTGGCAAGCATACTATATATTCTGTTTTATTTTTCCCTTCTTACAACTATCAACTTTTCTTTTTTTTTTAATGTATTCTGGTTTACATCAGTTTCTAAGACTCAGTTACTCTGAAAACTGTAATAAGACATTCCTCCATAAAGTTCTGGTTCTTTTTAAATATACTTCAGACTTTCCAAAACAAGATCTGGGACCTAGGTGGGCTTATTGCCACTGAGGTGTCATTGATGGACTCTGAGATTTTCAGTTAAATGTTTTAAAATATATCTTAGCCTTTGCTTGTCTTTATTCCTATACAGTAAATATCATATGTTTAAATTGCTATACTTGCTTATGTTTCCTAGCAAAATAATTTTATTGAGAAGGTCTAATTTCTGTGACCTGTTTGCTACCCCCAAAAAATGTGATTTCTTTCAAGTCCTATAGTTATTTTCCAGTATATATTCAGCCAATAGCTTTATAATTTTAATTAGTAAGTTTGAGTTTACAAACCTTATCAAATGAATTATTTTTGTGTATGGTGGAAAATTATTTTTGTGAATGGGTAGGTTTTTTTTTTTTGTAGTTGCATGGACATTTTAGAAAAATATTGTTGCCTTCAAATATAGAAAATACAAAAGGAATTTTGCTTAGGATTGTACTGAAGTTATATATAACTTAGTAAATGATATCTTAACAAAATAATAAATGACATCTTAAAACTGAGTTCTCAAATCTGTGAAAGGGCTATGCATATTTGTTTATTTTAAACAATCAGGAAATTATACATTCTTTTACTTTTAAATTTAGATAATATTGGTTTACCACATTTTATATTATTTAGGAACACAGGTTTACAACTCTTCAGATGTATGTTACCACACCATGCCCACTCCCAAGCACCCATAATCCTCCACCATAGACTACTGAGTACCCCTTCAACTTTATTTTATTCTTATTTAACATTTTTTCAGATAAAATTTCAAAAAGACCTGATAATATAAATTAATGGGAAGGACTAAAAGACACTTTATTATAGAAATGTCATTTAAGTATTTGAGCTCAGTTGTATCAAAAATCAGAGTGAATCTATAATCAAGATTACTTTTAATCATGTTTTATCTGATAGTTTGATTGTATCCTCTCCTACTTTTGTTGAAAGCAAACACATTAGTGACCACATGAGTCATAAAATTGCCTGTTATTTATTTTCTTAATACCACTACAAACATGTGAAATATTTTCTTCATCTGTTGCTCCACTACTTTTGATTTTCCCCTCCCTCCAAGGAATGTGCCATTTTTATCACAGATGCTTTACATGTCTTTTGTGAAATTTCTTTATAATTATTTTATTTACATGTTGCTTTTTGTAAATATGATCTTGTAAAATTGAATTATATAAAATGTTATATATGTTTATATATGTTTTATAAAATGTTATATATGTATATAAAAATGCTTTGCATATTTTGTATATTTGACTTGTATCCTACAGTTCAGCTATACTTAACTGTTAACTGTTGCTCCTTGTTATTTTGTTTATTGCCTAGGATTTGTGATTTATTCAATGAAACCATAGACAAATAATGACATTTTTAATAATAGCACCATTCCAAACCATGCCTCTTATTTCTTTATCTTGTTTTAATTCATTGGTTGTCACCTCCAACAATGATAAATCAAAATAATGAGAGTAGGGTTCATTCTTCTTTTTGAATCTTGGAAGAAAATTCTGTCACATTCTCCATAGGAGTTCTTGTGTCTACATTCATGAAGCATATTAGAGAAAAACTATATTATGCCTTTTATTCAGTTGATCTGTTTGTCTCTTTTTTAACACCAGTACTTATACTATTTTGATCACCTTACTTTTTTTTTTTTTAATCACCTTAGCTTTAAGTGAAATTTTGATATTAGGTTGTGATAGTCCTTCAACATTTTATTTTTTTACAAAGTTGTTAGGCTATTCTATTTCCTATGCTATTGTATATTAATTTTAAAATCAGATATTAATTTCTAATATAAAAAGCTGCTGAGATACATATCATTATTTGTTAATCAATAGAAAATGTTGATTATTAAAAAAAATCTTTGCAGTTTTACTACATTGTCAACAGAGAATAATAATCATTATTAATGTAGGACTTTTCTGATTTTGAAACTTCCATAACTTACAGTTTTCTTCAAAAACTACTTAAAATTGCTGAAAAGAAATCAGATTGTCTATTGTAACTAATAAGTTGTATCTATGTAACTATCTCTCACCACCTATCTCTTTATAATTCATATATACATGTAACTATGATTTTTAGTTCTATATGTTATTAATTCTATTGTGATTTAATCAATTCAAGGAATGAGTCCAAGTAGTGTGCTATCCTGATGCTGTTCTATATTATATTTGTTATTTGCTCATTTGTTTTTAGATATTGATTCAGTACTCTGATGTTATTATTTAAAATTTCATCATTTTTTCCTTACTTTATGGCACTTAAAATCATGTAGTTCCTTGTCTTTGATTTTTTATTTTGTTTTCATTAGAATATGAATGAGAAACAAAGTCTTCTGTCTCACAATGATTACTGTTTCCATACCAAAAAAAAAAAACAAGGGTGGGGGGATGATCTCTGTTCTAACCAAACCTCAAGCCTTGTCCTACAGAAAACACATGTGTACTATTGCAAACGTTAATGTTTAAACAGTGTGATAAAATGTTATGAATTGAAAATAAGTGTCTGGGCCAATTTTGGAACAATGGTAGGATTTTAAATTGTTTTTCACCTCATGCAATTTCTCTTTCCCATTTATTGTTATTAATTTATTGATTGTAATATAATTGCCAATCCAGTCTCTGATGAAAGCAGAGAATTTATAAGAAAACTATAATAGGAGATTTTATATAACAAGTAGTGGATAGACCATGGTTATTAACCATTAACCTAAGTACCAGTTCTTAGTTTATTTTATAAAAATTATTGATAATAGCTTATGTTATTATATTAAAATTAGAGCATCATGATAACTAGTCAAGTTAAAGGAAAATATTGAGAATATTTATTACCTTCAAATAACATCAGTCACTCTAAATCATATGGGCCTACAGTTTTGTAGATGTGATGATTTCCATAATTGAAATTAAGTGAGAAGTACTTATGGGGAGCATTATTTATTCAATATATGGTTGATTTCAGGCAAATTGTCAATTTCAAGACCAGTTTTGCATTATGGTATGATGCATGATGTCAGGACAACTCACAATTTTGCTATCAGAGATGTAAGAAAAAATAGATATATTTTATAAAAATGGCTTTGGAATTTAAGTGATGAAACTTTGTTTTTAATTTTCTAAGATTAAGAGTGTATGTTTATGTTAAACTATCCCTATTTAAAATGTTTTATTTAGAATATAGGAAAAAACTCTATACGTGACCAGTCCACAGATTTATCATTGAAGCCTCTTTAATCTGAAAGTGCAGTCACCTAGGATGCCCAGATAATGTGTCTCTAATGATAATTTCCAACTATTATAATTGTTCTCTAAATTTACGTTTGGTGACAACCTTTGTTAGATAATTACACATCATCAATGTTCTAATGAACTACGAGACACTTAATGCCTGGACACGAGGCAAGCTAGCTAAGAAACATGTGTCAAAGGCAGTTTCACAGGAGCTAACATACAAAAATGTAGGCTTCATTAACAGTGTTCAAAAGACAGATGAGTCTCCATCCTGCCTAACCCAGTGGTTAATTTATTGACTGACTTTAACCGTGACGTCCCTTTGGAGGGTTTTTAATAGTTTCTGAGTTACTTGCTGAGGTTTTAATAGACATTTGCCTTGCTGAGCTCAATAAATATAGAGTGTAGTTTGAAATCTTGCAGCCTAAAATGTAAGCAACTGACTGAATGAGGTTAGAAAGGATTTATATTTCTTCTAAATATACTTCTGAGCTGAAGTTCAAGTAAAAAAGATTTCCAAAATATCTAGCTAGTTTTTTTGAAAACTTTCCTCTATTTTATGTTAAGACCTTTTGTGCTATAAAACAGTGAGAAAAAATGTGTCAGAAATAAGGGGAAAAATGACTAAGCAATTATTTTAGGTTTTTGTCTGTAGTACATTTTAGGAAGCTGAGGAATACAAAGCTGAGGTCGTAGTCATTCAGGGAAAGTCAGTGACAAATGTTTTATTTCCCATGTTCTAATTTCTTGGACACTCGTTCACACCGTATTGCAGCTTACTTCTTTGGCCATTTATAAAGAAGTTTTTATTATAATGTTAAAGACAATGATAAGTAATAATAGTTAATGCATATCAAACACTTACCCTTCTATACTCATAAGTTATTTTCATGATCATAACCTCACTGATTCCAGAAGAATCCTACAAAAGGTACAAACATCACCCTTGTTTTTATGAAAACTATGTACATTTTCTGAGATCACAAACTATAATAAATTTCAATATGTAAGTTTGAACCTACAAAGTTTACCTTTGTGACCAGTAGTCTAAATCATCTGTTTACTGTGTAGAAACAACTTTTCAGAAAATGGGTTTTGTTTTTGCTTAACAAAATGTAATCAATATTTATCAAAGCTACCAGGAAACTAAAAAAAAAAATGTTGTTTTAAGATTTTTATTATTTCTGCTAGGTATTTCATAATAAAAATCTTAAAACAATTACGAGATTTTACTTTTACATTATAGAAGAACTGACTGTTATAATTTTAAAGTAACCAAAAATAATGTATGCTAATGAAAGATTATTTTTACAGTGATTGGACTACTATTTACTGAAAGAAGAAAAAAAATGTGATTACACTCAAACTGTTATGTTACAATCAATATTCTTTAGGCTGACAATTATAAATCAGTCTTGTATTTAAATAGCAACATCCATCTTAGATGAGAAGCAGATCATGAAGATGATAATTCTGTTATCATGAAATTTACATACATTGTTGTTGAGTTTAAGGCTTCAGATGAAAGACTTGATACAGACCCTGGTATTTTAGGTGACTGAATATACTGACGACATAAAGTATTACTTTCTGTATATGGGATATGGTGATGTGCCCCAATCTATTTTTCTGATGATCATTTTTACAGAGATTTCTTTTAATGCAACACAGTGATTAAGGGCAGAACCAGTAGTTGGAGACTTTGGAGCCCATTTTCTTGAAATGTTTCTCTAAAGTGCGATTGTCAATTGGACACAATACCTAATCTAAAAGGGCTGTTGTGAAGAATCAGTGGCTAAGTACATGAAAACCCACCAGCACAGCCCAAGTGGGGCCTGGCACTAGTCATTGTTGTCATGATAAAATTATGAACAGCGTTGCTTTTTTTCCTTATTCCTTTAGTTTGCCTACCAGATATTTCCTGGCCTTCAAAGAAAAGCTGATTCCTCCTCAAATCTATTAAGAAATAATTTCTACAAATAGTATCGTTACATATTTGCTATGTAAGTGTTTTATTAAAGATATGATTACCTTCCCTTTTCAAAGAAAGAAAGAAATATCCCTTGCCAATAAGTACTAGGAGTAATTCTCTGAAAATATATCAAAAAAGTATCAAAACTGGTAGTTATAGTCTCATTTGTAGGGCCTTGAAGTAATGTATACCCCTTCATTTATTCAGAGACTCTAGCAGATGTTGTTAGTATGATGGAAGAACAGCAGTTTCTAATCCTCATTTTTTATTACTATTTTTTAATATAATAGCTTATTTTTACATCATTTTGTGCATTTTTCCATCTCAGTTGTAACCCCTGTGGGCTTCCCATGACCAAATCACCCATGTGCCATCATAATAGTATAGTGCATTTCCCTCCCCCCCACTGTTTTTGATCCCATTTCCCACTCCACTCCCATAAAATGTCTCTGGTATATAGTTGTTTATTTCTAATCCTTGTTTTTTTAAAAGCTATTTTATGTATGTTAGTTTTTATATTCTTCATGGCAGTCCCAAAGGTGGATTTTACTACCACCTCCCTATTTCTTGAATGGAGAGCTGAACAAAGAAGAAAAATCTCAGAGAGATGAGATAACAGATGCACAAACACACCGGTGCTGGCATCAATATTTCTAAGAACTTCTGTACTACAACATCTATAACAATGTTTGGATCTTAGCAGTTACTCATTACATGGCTACTAAAGTGAACTAAAAATCTAATGAGAGGGAGAATTATGTTCCTATGGCATACCTAGACAAATACATATGGAGATTTACAACAACTCTGAAAAGATTTTAACATTATAACAAGAGTGATTTTTATACAAAGATGCATACAGTCATTAAGAACAACTGAAGAAATGTTGACCAGTTTACCAACACAGAGTATACTTTGACCTTTTGCTATACCTTGTTTTTTAAAACCAACTACTAGCAACATAAAAAAAAAAAATTAGGCAGTATTAGCATAGAGCTGGAGGTTTGTTATGCAACACAGCTATGTATTCCTGAGTTCCACTACTTAGATCCTCTCAATCTGTGCCATGTGGTGATGATTTCACAAGGCAGACTCTCCACACTATGCAAACTATGCAATCTTTGCATAATTTGTCACATTCTTCTAAATGCTAATATGCATACACCCACTGCTGACACAAATCCTCTATATATCTCCCTCATTATATAGCTTCCACTGTCTGCTTACACACTAGCGCTTAATGCCCACATCATGTTTTGTGATGTACTGTATAATTTTAATAACGAAGATGCATTGAGCAGTCTCATGCTACTTAATATAGAATTTTCTCTGAATTCCATCTTACTTATCTTAAACCTGTGCACTAAAATATCTTTAAAATTGATAACAATCACCACACATTTATAATGTTACAAATTAGATTGCTTTTATCCCCCTTAATGATATGGAGGATTCCATCTCAACCTTGACCTCGAAGTATAAGTCTCTTGAAAGTTGTAGCTGTACTGTTAGCTGGTGATCGCATTCACTAATAATATGAAAGCACCCATTCTTTTTTTAAATCAATTTATTTATACATACAAGGTCTTGGGTACTGGTCAAAGGTGTGGGGAGTGAGAGTATTCACCAGAGGCAGAGTGGAGATCAGAACAGGATTTACTGAAGTACATTGCTGAGGGGAGCAGTGGGTGAGACAGGAGAGGTCTGCTGCACCATGTAGGCCACCTCCCTGGTCAGGGATTGGATTATGCAACAGTGGCTGCAGATAGCTTCACAGATTTGTGCTTTAATCCCTTGCACCACCAGGAGGCCCCTGAAAACAATCATTCTTACTTATCAATCATTAATGACATAAAAGTGACATAGTTTTTGGAGTTTGGGGATCAGAGAGTGGGGTCCTTGGGCTCATTCTGGCAAAAGTTTCAGTAGCTCTGGTGATAGCTCCCCTATTAGCAGCACCAGTGAGTTTCCCCACGAGACAGAAAATCAGTTGTATCTAAAAGGGCAAGTTTATTATAAAAGGGAGAAAAGAATAAAGGACATTTGCATAGACACAAGTGGACAGAAAGAGATGCCCTGAAAGGGACAAGTCTGCATGGTCACAGGCAGACAGACTTGAGAAGAGTTGCCCTTGCTGAGGGAGGTCAGTGAAGAGAAGTCCAGGCGTGGTACAGATCACCAGCAGGCAAGAGGCTGCTGCCCTGTGGAGGGAGAGAATTGGTGAAAAGAAGCACTTGCACAGACACAGGTGGGCAGGAATGCTGCCCCAAGCCACTGCAGGGATTGTGCTGATGCATCTTCTCTTGGGAATGGTTCATTCCTCTGGGGAATGTATTTTTTTGCTGTGGATATTGAATGATTATGTAGAGTTTGAAAGGGATATGAGATGCTTTAGTGGACCTCAGTCTCCATCTATTTACCTCCCTTCTGCTCCCTCTGACACAAACAGCAGTCTGACAGTTTGCTTGAGTGTGTGCCTTGGCATCTAACAATGTGTAATTTCTATTGCTGCTTAAAAGACTATGGTGATCACTTTTGTGTCCTTCCCTAAAGTTCCCTGCATTGTGTGAGTCAGGTTTCTGGTCTTGTAGAATCTCGTTTCCAACTTTTCTACCTTTATCCTCCATCAAATGCACCCATTCTTCCTTCCCAAATGGCATACACGATCAGGTTGCCAAAGCAGAACGATTATTTTTCTATTTGGTAGCTCATGTTTCACCTTTAATTAGCTGTGAATTTATGATGGCTGTAAACGTCCTCTTTCCTTTTTGTAGAAGGTCATAGATGTATTCTGTTCTCTTTCTCCACTCTCCTGCTCAGCCTCCGAGGATGTTACAATAACAGTTTAAATGGAAAATAGAGGCGCTGCAGCCTTAGGTTGCTGTCCTTGTGCAAGCTCTCAGCTGCTACATGCATGACAAACTTAAATTGTTGAAAGGCAGGAATCCCTTGTTACTTCTGCCTTCAAAGGGAAATTCAAATAGATTTTCTTTTTCTTTTTTCATTTGTTTCTCTTGGCACAGTTTGATGCAATCAGGTTTTTTTTGTTTTTTTGTTTTTTTTTTTTTTTTCACTTGAAAGGTGTTGGACTGATTAGCATAGAGACTATGTCTTCTTTGAGGGTCATTCTGTTCTTGGTTTGGCAAAGATTACTGTGCTTTAAAGTCACAGGACAGCGCTTCCTCCGTCTGTGATGAACACTTCAAATATTGTGTAGGGTAAGCTACTTTTTTGGGGGGTGAATAGTATATCCTTTGATGTCCTGGATCCTATAGAAATGAACTTTATTTTGGTGTTTAGTGCGCTATTTCTTCCTTGTTAAAATGTTTATGAGTTGGAAAACACTTTATTATAGGAAAAAATCACCTAAAAATCTCAAAGAAGGGAGATAAGCAACAAACTGCTTGCCATCATGATCCTACAGGACATTACTTGTCATTATATGATTGAAGATATTCCCTCCCCTCAAACTCATTTTGATTTAATTGATTAAATTATTTTGTTGTTGATTGAATAATTGAACAGAATAAAAAGTGAAAGTGAATGAAGAAATAGAGCTTAAAAATGTTAGAGGTTGAAAAAAAAATGTCAGAGTTCATTGAATTAACATGAAAACACAATCATGAAAACTGGCTGAGTTATATTTCCACCAGAGAAAACCTGCCTAATGTTTGGAATGTGATGAAAGTATTGCTGTTACACAGACAAAAAATCTATCATTAACAAAATAAGTAGTTCAAAGAAGTCCTACAATCCAAATATGTTTTAAAAGATATATTTATTTATACAAGACTGGGGTGTAGGCCAGAGGTGCAAGGGAGGCAAGAGGAATCACTAGAGACAGAACTGGGGTGTAGAACAGGCAGATCCACTGAAATACACTGCTGAGGGAGCAGAGCGAGAAACAAGAGAGGTCTGCTGTGTCTTGGAAGTTAGTGCCCTGGCCAGGGATGAACTCGTGCTGCAGTGGCTGGTGATAGCTTTATAGTGCTGCCTTTAACCCCTGTGCCACACGGGAGCTTTCTAATCTTCTTTTACTTATTATCTTGGCCCACCATTCAGGTCCAACTTATACTTGCTGCAAATAGGTTGCCTCTATTCTGTAAATCTTCCATCTCTGAATTGTGGGTTTGTACAATGATCTCCATAGCTTTAACAGTATTTTCTGGTCAAATTTCTCAGTGCCAACTAAAGGACTTTCACTTGCTATTAGAAGCTATTTTGCTGACTGCATAATAAGCCAAATATTGAAGAGAATTAAATACCTCTCAGGAGCTTAGGTATCATAGATTCTCACCTTTCGGGTTAGAAGAATTCTTGGGTACTGTTGTTTTTTTTTCCTATTACCTTTTTACATCATTAACAGTAATTTATTTCTCACACCCTCACTGTAACAGCTGACTGACTTGGTAATACCTTTATTTGTTCTTGATTATCTTTTTGTCCTTTCATCTCTTTTTTTACTAGCTGTGGTTTTTCATGACTTAAACAACCAAGTGAAAGGGAATCATTCTACACTTTGCTTCTATAGAAACCCAAATGAATCTAGCTACTTTTCTCTTATCGTATAAGTTCTATACTAAGGTAGAGAGACAGAATTATATACTATTGATACTTAAAAATATGGGGCAAAGTTAATTTGAATACTCCCTTAGTACTGTGTAACCTTGTGCAAGCTGCTTCTCCTTTCTGAATCTGTTTCTCTGCTATAACATGATGGTTATGATTTGGACCCTTTGTAAACCAAATTCAGTGGGTCCATTCTCTTGCTGAATGTCTGGGTCAAATAAACACACTGCAAAGATAGAGTGCACAAAGAACAAATACTCATTTCCCTGTGAAAAAAGAGGAAGACAGTAAGGTAAAACTATAGCATTATTTAGTGTGGAAGGACAGATTTCAGAAATGTCTTTGTTCCTGCTATTGGTTTGGTCTGTACTCTCGGCAACCAGCATCATGAATCACTCATTAACAGACAAGATAAAGAAAGAACTAGAATATTGAAGAGAACACAGAGTTTTGACACAGAGACCTAGGGAAAATTTGTCATTGTCAAACCATGTCACCTTTTACTGAACATACATATTTTTTTCACTCTGGAAAATTTGGACAACCTGCATTACCTGTTTATTATTTTATCCAATCAAAATATATAGAACATAGCCACAATTACATTATAATTAGGTAATAAATCAAAATCATTTGTTAATATTAACCAAGACAATGATAACATCGTGTTAAAGAATAGTCTATCAATATGGACACTGATATCATCCCTACAAAAGCCTGGAAAAATTCCAATGAAAACTTAAAAATAGTATATTTTTCTTATGAAACTTCTTGTTGCTTCCCTGAAGGAAAATGAGAAAAGTCCAGTCCATTCTATTTGAATAGATATCTAACCATTTATTAAGTGTAGATATTAGAGTTGATTGTCTATCCCACATATGTATCTAGTTGTGTGTATCTGTCCTTGTGTGTAACATAGGAGAGATGATGAAGATGCTAAAGAAAAATTATCATTTGTTTTTAAATTTTATAATGACCTAAATTACTGCTATGATCATATTTTCAAATGTTTCTTACATGTTAATATTAATTTCAGGTCAAAGTCCAGAGTTCAAGGGGTAAATTAAAGCTCTGTATTTTCACAAGAACTTGTATCTTCTGTATGTATATATACAACCAACAAAATTAAGTGAGGGCCCAAAATCCATTTTTTACCTTTATTTTATTTTAAATGTGATAACATTAATCATAATCATTTTCTTAAAGTTTGTCACAATAAAGATAATATAATCAAGGAACTTGATAGATTTTTATTCTTCTCCACCTCCATGCAAATTTTTTAATCCATAGTAATTATGTTTCTTCCTATTGCATTTTCCTATGCATTTTTCATGATGCTTCAGTTTAATGTGGATTTATCTTTTGAAGACTGGTCTTATGCAACTTATTATCATTGTTATAAGCATAGTGTATTTAAAATTATAATTTTATTCATACAAATGTGTTTAGATTATACAGTTTATTAAAAATTTAAAGGTATTTATAATTTATATAACAAATATTACACTTTGCAGTAAAATTAGAAAGTAAGGAATGAATGACCTTTATAGAACACTCAAAAGTGTATTTAAATATTGTTGAATGTCTGGGATGGCTAACAAATGAATCATAAGGGCAAGAATTAATGTTCCTTGTCCCAATATTCAATAACATTCTCCATATTAATATGTTTGGGGAATTAACAAAAAGATACAACTTTCCCTCAAGATATATAGCAAGCCCATTAAGAACATTTTATAAATATACTTCCTCTAGTACAAGTGACAAGGAAAATCACATTGATAAATTAATAACTATTTAGGAACAAAGAATTGAGTAAATAAAAATGTCAGAAATCGGAATATAAATTTCATTTTGTCTCCAAGCTTTTATTAAATGTATCCATAGCTTAGATGGCACTAAAGCAGTCAAAAGGGGATATATATCACACTTGAGTGTTGTTCTTGGGAGCTTCCAGTCTAATAAAAGAAACACAATTTGAATGGTTAGTGCTTACATCACAGACACACACACACACACACACACACTTACTTCAGGATGAAAAAATTATTAAGTGTAATGGAAAGAGGATCAGATTTGAAAGTATGATTATTTAGGTTATTGAACTTTTGATATTATACTTCTGTGAGTTAAGACTTCAATATATGAATTCTAACATGCACAATTCAGCCTATGGCAGTTATGTTTTTGAAATTGCCTCCAGTGTCCTCACTACTAAAACCTCCCCAGCCATCATTCTTGTCTCTTACTATTGCTATTTTTTTAACCCGCACATTTTATATTGTTTCTCTTTCATGTTAGTACAACCTGCCTTATATTAGATTTTCTTTGCTATCCTGGAGTTGTAACAGGGTAATCCTCAGAAAAATGGGATTACCTAGTGATGATATAGAATTGGAGATGAATAAATATTTTTGTGGAGGGCAAGCCATCCCTGGTACAGATGTAAAACAAAGTATAAAGAGAAGATGGAGCTAAGCAGGGTGGAAGACCACGAGGAGAGTGGGAGAAGGAAGAAAATCAAAAAAGAGACTTGGAGGAGGCACATGGAAAAGAAACTGTGCTTGTTTCTCACTCTTGGGCTTGTACAATGGACTTGGGGATATGGAAGAACACAACTGAAACAGACACTTTATTTTTATGCATATTATCCAAATGCCAGAGTCATAGCCACAAAGTGGAAAAGAGAGGATTCAAATCCATGGTTGTTCTTTATTCATTAAACATAATCTATGCTCTTGATTTAGACATAAAATAATCTCAACTTTTAACATATTTCAACTGGAATATGTTATTTCTCTTTCTGAAGTTTATTCAGTTTATTTCAAAATGTAGAGATTGAAGTTCAAGGACATCACTGAAGTTTCAGATGTTTTAAACCATCCTGTTCTTAACTGTGTCCTTGCAGTATAGATCATCTGGTCTGTTTTTGTCTGTTCCCTTCCACATGATAAATGTGGAGCAGAATGCTAACATCCCTAGGCAAGGTATTGCTTAAAAAAAAAATGTACATCAGAAGTTGTGGC
This sequence comes from Condylura cristata, assembly GCF_000260355.1. Taxonomy (NCBI): domain Eukaryota; kingdom Metazoa; phylum Chordata; class Mammalia; order Eulipotyphla; family Talpidae; genus Condylura; species Condylura cristata. The sequence continues at coordinate 24,491,019 of NW_004567127.1, read as the reverse complement.
TGATAGAAGCTTTTGATGAGACTAGAAAGTAGAATTGACAGCAAACATAACATAAAACATAGGACTAATTATATCAAGTGTGGAGCCTTGGTAGCTTACTGTTTGCATTGCTGTTGGTTCACAAAAGAAGGTGTGTGTGTGTGTGTATGTGTGTGTGCGTGTGTGCATGTGTGTGCACATCATGAGTTTATAAGTAATCTAGACTATTTTTTGACATGATATTCTTATACAACTAGAGAACTGTGATGTAGCCAGTGGATTTTTAAAGCACAGTTTTTTTTTCTTGTCCTTTGATTTAAAAAGAAGTACATGACTGAAAAAAAATGTCTTAGTAACACTAAAAATGTCCACTTTAAAGAAATGCAACAGAATGATAACATAAAAGCAAAGGTCATTTCAATACTTGAGATATATCTTTGACACTTGCATTTTCACTTTAAAGTTGATTAGTGTCATATAAATAGAGAACTTTCTGCAATGCTTTATTTCTAGTGTCTTATTTATTCCTAATCTTGTGTCCCTCTTTTTTTTTATATTTTACTAAATACACAGGGTAACATGAATCTTACAAAATAAAAAATATATAATGGTACAATATAGACTATATTAGCAGTTGTAATACAAATATTTTCTGACAAATTACTCAGCTAGACCTTGCCTTTCTTATGATTCATCTAACATATACAAGTGACTGAATAAATCTCTAGAAACGAACAAAAAATTGTATCTAACATACATATTTCTTCTTTGTTTGTGATAAATGTTGGTCCTTGTAAAGGACATTTAAAACAAACAAACAAACAAAATAAATTAAATCAGAGTCTGTCCCTTAATTGGTATCTTTCATTAACGTGGAATTTTAAGAAATTAAGTGTGGCATTTTATACTGAAGAAATTTATAATTTTTAAGTTTGTGTTTAATTTTCTTATTTGTACATGACCCAAATGCTATCCACAAAGTTGCAGGGTTGTGGTGAGTATTAAAAGGGATAGCATGGGAAATAAGCCTAACATTGAAGGATACCCATTAAATGGTAGTTTTATTGCACCATTAAAGTGATAATGCATAAGAAAACATATTAGAAGAACATTTATCATTCGTGTGTTTTATGAATTTTCGTTTGCCTTTTTCTAGCCATATTGCATTCTATAATGTGTGAATCATTCTGTTTTCACTGCAAGGGACTTCCTTTCCTTTACACAAGACCTGATTTGTGGACCATGTTTCCACATCAAGTTGTGTTAAAGACACCTATATTTTAGGTTGTAATTTGTATGCAGTATGAGTATAATAACTTTTCTGTTCCATTGAATATACCAAATTTTTTACAGAGAGTAGAAATCTCCCTAACTTTCTCAAAAGCCCATGAACTATGACACCAACTCCCACAGAGCACCTCTCTCCAATTGAGAGATGTTTGCTCTGTGAGTCACAAAAGCAAATTAAATTAAAAGCAGATTAAATCCCTTATAGACATTCTATAAAAGGTAAAAATAGAGCTTCAAAAGAGTTGTACTCCATGCATCACAAGTAAGTGTATATGAAATTCAACACCTATTCCTATTAACTAATTTTTTCATATTGTAAGCTATTTTGTTGATATTTGACAAAATGATCAACTAATGGAGTCTAAAGAGCTGGTTTCTCTTCTTAGTCATGATATTTCAATATGTTGTCCTGTAACTGTTAGTTTTTCAATCTGTTTCTTCCCCGGTACCCATTCATCTAGCCAATGCAGACCTTTCTTATCCCACACTTCCTCATCATTGCTATTTTCTGGCACTGAAGAAGATCCAACATGCGCTGTGGGCTCCCACAGTCCAGAATATGAGTCACATAAAATATTCTGTCAAAAATATTTCCAGGGGCCTCCCTGGTGGCCTGGGGATTAAGTCTTAGCACTATCACAATTACAGCCTGAGTTTGGTCCCCAGCCACGTTGCTAACACACTTATGACACAGCAGACCTCTCCTGTCTCACCCACTGCGTATTTCAGTAAATCAGCCTATTCTGTTCCCCACTCTGTCTCTGGTGAATCCTTTCAGCCCCTATACTCCAGTTCTATGCAAAATAAGAAAATTCCAAAATTCAGGTATTTGAAGGGAATTGTTAATTAAGGTACTTAGAGCACTGGGCAAATGCCATAAAGATATGTAAATTATATAACCTCCATCAGTATTTTTTAAAAGTTGAATAAACTTGAGTTCCTAATTAAAATTTAATGTATTTCCTGGAATAAGTGGCCTATACATGCTTTTGATCTGTGTTGTTGCCCTTCTTTGAAGCCCAACTAGCATTAGCCTTTACCATGTGACTTATTCTAATTAGTAAATGTGAATGGAGGTAAAATTTAACTTCTGAAGAATCACTGCAACAGCCACTCCCTGGCTCTCTCATTTTCCTTTTCTTTCTCTTCACATAATCATTCCCCTAACATCATCTTCTATTTGTGGTCCCAGAATAAATAAGATATAGGCCAAAGTAATAGCCATCCTGCAAAATACTATAATGAAAGTAAGAAGTAAATCTTTGTAATTGTAAGCTACTAGATTTTAAAACCATTTGATACCAGAGTATAACTTAATTCAAGATTTTAAACATTCTATGAGACTGGCCTCTAGCCAATAAATAAAAAGTTGTTTGGAAATACCTTAATAACAAAATGTCTTCTACATGGAGTAGAGGAAAACATTTGTGTTCGTTTTGTTCTTAACATACATACATTAGGTAGGCTTTATATTTTACAAAAAAAAAAAAAAAAATCACTATCGCCACAAAACCTTAGTGGTTCTCCTGTGCTACTGATATTTTTGTATTCCAAATATGATAGAATTAATTGTTTCTATTGCTAACATCCTTAAAGAGTATCTAATCAGTTGTTTACTCTTGCCATTCATGGAATGGAAAGCTTGTGACTCACATTGGACTGGGCACACACAGTCTTTATGTGCCAGAATTACCAGGTAAGTAACAGTTAATTGAATTTATTGAAACAAATGATGAAGAGATGGTTAGCCCTTGTATTCAGTGTGCTTGATAATCACAAACTGCATGATGAATTTTCAGTAATTTCAAATGTGACAAGATGTTCTACTGATTAGACTGATGACAAAATACAAAATATCATTCAGAATAATCAGATATTCTCTTAAATACTCTGCACATTCTGTTCTGGTTTATTAGAGAAAAATCTCATTCTTTCCTGAAATTAATAGTGCTCTGGGAGGACAATTTTCAAGACAATGTAAGAGAATGCAAAGAGGAGAAAACATGGGGGCTTCAGAAATAAAACAAAAAAATATGCTACTTTTAATATTTGGTTTACAAGATCAACTAATGCTAAGTAAAAGGAATAAAAGTATCTCTGGCCAGGGAGGTGTCTTGCTCACTGTTCCCCTCCGCAGTATATTCCGTTGATCTACCTGTTCTGCTCCTCAGTCTGTCTCTGGTGAATCCTCTCACCTGCACCTCTGGCCTGTGACCCAGCTCTGTGTGCATAAATAAATCTTTTTTTTAAAAGAGGAATAGGGCCCTCCCTGGTGGCGCAGCGGGTTAAAGCACAGCACTGAGAATCTAAAGCCGCTTCCTCATGAGTTCGATTCCCGCCTGCCCCGGAGGTGACCACATGGCGTGGCAGACCTCTCCTGACCCGCCCGCTGCTCCCCTCAGCAGTGTACTTCGTCGATCTGCCTGTTCTGCTCCCCACTCTGTCTCTGGTGAATCCTCTCACCCTCCGCATCTCTGGCCTGTACCCTGGTTCTGTATGAATAAATAAATAAATCTTTAAAAAAAAATAATTAAATAAAATAAAAGAGGAATAAAAGAAGTGGCAAGGAAGGATAAATGCTAGAAAGATCATGCAGATAGGTGGGAGAGAGAAACTAACAGGGTAAAGTTTCTAGCCCAAAAGTCAAAGATGGATGGTGTGCTGAAATACAAATTAAGATTATTATTGTATTTTTAGAATGTTGCAATTATTAAATCTGGATCTGTTGATATAGATGAAGAAGATGGATAATGCTAACAGGGTTAAATTGCTTTAAAAATAATGAGCATTGTTATTTATATCCATTTATAATTGAGATAATTTGGGCATAGTTTTCAAAGAATTTAAAGTATTTATTTAGCATATCCTGCTAAATGATAAGTAAGCACTGCAGAGTGAGCTAGATGAGTTTCTTGCCCTCAAATAGCTAGCAGGACTGTGGGAAGGACAGAACATAAAATTGCAGAGAAATGGATACTTACAAGTGATTTTAGATGCTTGTAGGGTGAAAATCTGTTTATTTGGATAAGCTATATCTCTGAAGAGATGTCATCTAAGGTAAAAGCTGAAAGGTGAGAAGGAACCAGTTTTTTGCAGAAAGGTGGAAAGGTCTCTTTGCTCTCAGAGCAAAGGTCTCTCTGAGACAAGACAAAATGAGGCATAGTAGATTAACAACAAAAAAGCTGTGTGACTGGAACAAATATTAGTTGCAGAAGTTGGTTTAGATAAAGCCATAAAGACAGAGGAGGCCAGGAGAATTATGATTTCTCAAAGCAACAAGGAGACATTAAAGTGTTTACTTTTATTCCTGTTGCACTGGGGTGGGGGGAGTGGGGGGAGAGTCCTTTAAGCACAATCACCCAGTAAACCAGTTAACTCTGAATTTCAGATAATTAATGCATATATTTTGGCCCAAATACATTATAGCACAAATATTGCATGGAACATACTTATAATAAAATAAAGTATTAACTATTTATGTAAAAATTAAATTTTAACTTGGTGTCCTATATGTTGATTTAATAAATCTGGCTACACTACATTAAAGGTTTTAAGCACAAGAGTAATAAAATCAGATGTATGTCATGAAAGGTTAAGAAACCTTGTGGACACAAAACAAATAAATGTCATAGTCAAGATTTGACCCAGATCATTGGGCTTCAGAGAATCTTAAAATAATACTATCCTAATAACTGTAATATTGTTGTTTCTAAATATTTTGTAGGCTGTAGATCCTATTGTGCTCAGAAAGCTAGGCCTTCCCTTGAAGGCAAATGGGAGTGCAGTTTGCACTAATTAACATGATCACTTATCGAGCTATCGACTTAGGATTTTTGTATGCATATTTTAACTTTAAAAAAACATAAAAATCTCACCTTGAAAGTAAGGTGTATAGAACACATGCATTTCCATTTTTTCCCCAGCAATTTATATATATATTCTTACACCTTTAATTTTTTAACATTTGATTTCTCCTCTCAGGTAGTTCTCCCATCACCATAGCACCCATGACACATCACAGTGATCTTCACTCTCTTGTTTTCACCCCTACTCACTTCCCATCCCCTGCTGTGTGCCTCAAATCTATGGTCACCCCAGTATTTTAAAAACAGGAGGCTAAATCCAAAGGGCACAAATGCACTTAGGAAAGAAGAAAATGATATATGGTAGATAGATAGATAGATAGATAGATAGATAGATAGATAGATAGATAGATAGATAGATAGATAGATAGATAGATAGATAAAAATATTTAGAAACAACAATATTATAGAGTTATTAGGATAATGTTAGTTTAATATTCCCTGAAGTCCAATAATCTGGGTCAAATCTTGACTCTAATATTCATTCATTTTGTGACCACAAGGCTTCTTAACCTTTCATGACATAAATCTGATTATATTACTCATGTGCTTAAAACCTTTAGTGTAGGGTAGCCAGATTTATAAATAAACATGGAGAACAGTGTATGAGTAGTTTATCACATGACAGAAAGGCAAAATGAGAAGAAAGATAAAATGAGGAGTTCAGGGCCCTCCCTGTTGGCTCAGCAGGTTAAAGCACAGCACTAAGAAGCTAAAGCCACTTCAGCATGAGTTTGATCCCCACCCAGGAGGTGATCCACATGGTAGGGCAGACCTCTCCTGACTGCCCATTGCTGCCCTCAGCAGTGTACTTGGTCAGTTGTTCTGTTCTTCCCCACTCTGTCTCTGGTGAATCCTCTCACTACCCCTGCACCTCTGGCCTGTACCACAGTTCTGTATGCATGTATTCATAAATCAATAAATCTTAAAAAAAAATGGGGAGTTCAGAAAAAGTCTATATATTAATTCACAACAAAAAAAGTGTCAGGCAGGTTTACTTCCAGAGGATATAATACAGATGTATCTCAAATCAAGGATAATGGAGAACTGCACAGTCAGACCACAACTCCCTACTGTCTTTGGCAGATTTTAAGGTGCAAAAATCTAGGTTTGGACATATTAAACATAAGTGAGGACCAGTTCACATGTGTGGAAAAAGATTAAATGAAAGTTAAAAAAGCAAAAAGTAAAATATATTCACTGCTCTGATGACAAATATACTTTTCACGTATTCTAAAATTTTCAATAGCACAATAGAATAAACAAACATGCTGCCCAACACCACACTCAAAAGTGTTAAGGCAATTCACAAATACAAAAATACACATCTTCCTTTTATCCTTTTATATGTAAAAACATTTTCTGATTCTTTTTTTCTTTTCTTTTTTTGCATTAAAGAGCAAGGTTAAGACAGTAGTGTGGGGGTGAGTGGGTTAACCTGAGACAGAGGGGAGCAGGACAGGTAGATCTATGAAATACTGCTGAGGGGAGCAGAAGGAGAGATAGGAGAGATCTGCTGTGCAATGTGGGTCACCAACTTGGTTGGGGATTAAACACAGGCCATAGAGTTGATAATGCTGAGATTTATAGTCTAGGCCACTAGGGAGACCCCCTATGTGAAAACATTTTCAATCTCATGATACAAAAGGAATTTTTCATCTATCAGATTGACAAGGATAAAAATGTTTGATAACATTAATATTAATGTAGGTATAGTGAACAGACATTTACAGATTGCTGGTGGGAAATCAACGTCTACATTTTCTATAGATGATAATTATATGTTAAAATTTTAAAGACATCACTAAATCTGTCAATTCCACCAATTTATTAAAAAAGTCACTTTTTGACATTTTTAAACAAAAATTGGAAACAAATTTCCACTATAAAAAGCTAGTTACATAGTTTTCATAGTACCTTCACTGAATAGTATATTAGTATATACTAAAAGGATAGGAATGTTTGTACGTACTGATATATGTTAAAAGGAAATAACAATAAATGTTGAGATTCCCAGTGGTGAAATTGATTGTCATTTTGGTGATGAGGAAATATATGCATATGGCATACATATATGCAGAGTTTTTAAATATGTGAATATATTTACAGATGCAAGTATAAACGATGAGAAGAACCACCAGGTTCTCAAATGATGAACCCTGAACTGATTCCTGAAGAAGGGCTATCCGTTGGCTGGTAGAAGGTTGTCTGTGATATGCTCATTACAGACATTTTTACATACTTCTGTCAGAGTTATGTTTGTTAGTCTCTGTTCAAACTAATGAGAAAGCTTAAATAATAGCAAGTCTCAGTAAAAATAATCACAAAATCAATCATTCCCTATCTGAGTTTTTCCTTTCTGAATTTATGTTAAAGTTCCTGAGGAATTTGAGAATATTGTGAAGCCTGTTATTGGCCTTATGGTGCTCTGTAGTTCAACAGAGAATTTACACACACACACACACACACACACACACACAAAACCTACCCCAACTATAAAAACAACCTTTTCTATATGAATAATCCAGGTAAATGTGAATTTAAATCAATATAGTTAGATTAATACTTGGGTAAATTAAATAAGCATCATGTAATATAGCTGTTTATTCTTTGGGCCTAAAAATTTCTGAAATGGAGCCATACCCTTACTATTAAAGAGCCACATGAACTTGTGGGTTACTTTCATATTAAAACTTACATTATCTGGCCCTCCCTGTGGCACAGCAGGTTAAACCACAGCATTAAGGAGCTAAAGCTACTTCAGCATGAGTTCAATCCCTGCCCCGGAGGTGATCCTCATGGTGCAACAGACCTCTCCTGGCCCACCCGCTACTCCCCTCAGCAGTGTACTTTGTGGATCTGCCTGTTCTGCTCCTCACTCTGTCTCTGGTGAATCCTCTCACTGGCCCTGAACCTCTAGCGTATACCACAGTTCTGTGTGCATAAATAAATAAATCTTTTAATAAAATCTTACTTTATCTGTAAAACAGACATAGAAATGCCTATTTTTTTAGTGTAACTATTTAAAATAGATTCATAATAAGCACTTCACCAACAGCATATCCTAGTTCTTACTTTTTTAAGCTTTTTCTCATTTTTCTATTATATATCAGAGCCTGCAGAGCAAACCACAGCTGTACAGTTGGGACCCTATGAGATATAGCCTGATTGTACTTTCTAAGGGTATTTCAAAATATTTCAAAAATTTTGGATTATCATAAAAATATAACACATCTGCTGTGACTTTGGGATAAACAGACTAACACATTACACACATTTTTCAATGCAAACAACTTTTTCAGATAATTCTGGGAATGTACTCTAAATAACTATCTAAAAGGTAAGCATGAGACTGACTTGATTAAATCTGCAAAATATAAAAGTCATATCTTTTGGTTATTTCCCCACTTTCACTTCTGTATTCTGCAAATCTAAACCTATCTTCAAAGAATTCCCTACTGTACAGTAGGTCAAACATTTACAGGTGGCTGGTTTTGTTTTCTGGTTTTGGAGTCTGAATGTTATGAACTTGGGTAGAGCTCATTAAAGCTTCTGTTCTGCCTTTCATTATAAAAAAAAAAACCCAAGTGACAGCACTTGAAAAACAGCCTCTGGCTAAATAATATTGAAATCCAAAGGCCAGCAAGTGAAGAATCATTTGCTGGTCAAATCTGTATTAATCTAACTTGTTATATTGTCTTAACAATATTCTCAAGGGTGTTTTATCTGCTACTGAAAAGATTCATTTCAATAAACCAAACGTACTCTATCTACTTAAATTAGTATACTTATGCTAGGCCAATTTCATAATTGTTCTAGAGAAAATAATCTCTCAACAGCCCATCTTGGCTCAACTGTTGTTTATCAAACAGAGTAGTAGAATCTGTTTAGCTCTGAATGTCACTTAATTTGTAAATCATAGTCTTTCTATTTGTAGACATGGGTTTGGTGTCAGAGGTGAGTGACAGTGAATAATAAGGGTCCGAATTCCATTATATAAAAATGAATTATAATAAAATTCCCAAATTATAGAAAGATATCTAAATACTTATGTTATGACCATTGTCATTTTTATAACCAAGCCCCAGTGACAACAAAAAGGCCCTTCTGACTCTTATGAGTTTCATTATAAATCATAGGCAATGACCATGGAGTTGGTGCCTTGCTTCTCTCAAGTTAGTAAAAGAACCATCATTTTTTTCCCCCCACTCTCCTCAATAGCATTTTTATTTCACTGTATTTGGCCTCTTTCTCATTCTTCATGTGCCAACTTAAATTATACCTTCTGAATTTCCTGATTATGTTTACAAGTGTCTCTTCCATTCATATTCTCATAGTACCCTAAAATTCCCCCATTCTATCCCTCACTGCAGAGAAAATTAAGTATATTTTAGGTAGTGATTTAAATCCATCTTTTCTACTGATTTTTAATCTATTTTAAGGATAAAGTAAGTCAGTATTTTGCCTTGACTTCTTTCATAACACATTTCTATATAAAACTGATGAGCATTTGAAACAAAAAATGAGCTTTTTTTTAAAATAAGAGTGAATATTTTTCTTTGTTTCAGTTACACTGAAAAAATGAGACATTTTGGGGCCTTTTTTCACTATAGTTAACAAGGTTACTCAAATTTCAAAATGTAACAAAGATACCAAATATATGTCATTTAAACCTATTTTTACCATAAAAACTTGTACTTTTGGCAAGGAAATATCCTATAATTCTGTCCTTCTCTTCTGAGAAGAGAAGGGGTGTTTAACACACTGATTGCTTCTGTTTAATTACATGATCCAGTATGACCAAACTTTAAAGCTGTGCTGCATTAGAATTTCATGAAATACAGTTATTTTAGAAAAGAACTATCTACCCATTTACAAATCTATCAATCTGTCCATTCATATATCACCCATCACCATTCATCTATCCATCCATCCATTCAGGTGTCTATCCATTATTTCTTTATTCATTGTGTGAAGATTTGATGATAATCTACATTTTTTTAAAAGATTTATTTATTTGTAAAACAGAACTGGTGTACAGGCTAGAGATGCAGGGGGCTTAGAGTGGAGAGCAGAAACAGGCTGACTGTTGAAGTACACTGCTGAGGGGAGCAGCGGGCGGGTCAGGAGAGGTCTGCCACGCCATGTGATCACCTCTGGGGCAGGCCGGGATCGAACTTATGTGAAAGTGGCTTAAGCTTCTTAGTGCTGCGCTTTAACCCGCTGCACCACCAGGGAGGGGATAATCTACACTTTTTAAAATGATAGAGCATGTCATCATACTACTGGTCAATACTTGTAGACAAACAATAAAACATGCACTACTAGAATGTTATGATGTTGTCAAAGAATTTTGCACATTGTACAGCTTGCCTGAGAGCAGTGGTTATTTCTAAAAGGGATATCAGCAAATGTTGTAGATTAAATTATGGCTTAAAATAAGCTATGTCAACATGCAGGAAATGGCATTCTAGATAGAGCAAACAGTCTAAGCTGAGGTTATATACATACCTCAACAAACTATCTGGTTAGATAGAGTTCAGATTTAGCAGGATTAAGAAGTAAGAAAGATGATTGGAACTGCTGATAATAAAAGGTAATGATAGTGTTGATTTTTTAAGGTTTTAAGTAACTCTACATGTAAGGAATATAGATGTGGACAAAGTGCATCAATAATTAGAAAATTAGGAGACTAAAAATAAAGAAACCCAATCACTCAAGTTGAGATGTAGCGTTGATGGCTTATGGGTGGAGCAGAAGAGGTATACATATGAAATTTGAAGTAAACAGGTATAAGAGGATTTAGCAATGTCTTCTGAATGTCCATCTTAGTCAACATAAAATCTGCTTATGACATTCACTATAATAAATACTTTGAAAGGAGTGATACTTAGGGAAAAACAATATTTTAAATTTAATTTTGAGCATGTTGCATTTAAGACACTTCTGGAGACATTTGTTTAAAACTCCCAGCCCTGCAGGAAACTTATTTTCAGCACTCTAATAGGTGATGAATCTCCAGGATGTCTTCCATTTCCTGCTTGTCTGTTCTTTAGGTTTATTTGCCTTGCTAATTAACTATGTTCTCAATATATCTTATCAGCCTGGCTCTGCTCATATAGATACCTTTGTCATGCAGTCTCATTTTACAGGCATTTCTCTTTCAAGCATCTAAAACATCATCATAGATTTCAACATGGCATAAAAAGGAATACATTTTGAACTATTTCCCAAGTGATTTTCCCAATGGAGCTGTATATTATAGGGCTTGGAAGAGGGACATGTCATAATAAAAAGTGGTTATTTTAGAAAGATATATTTGCCAGTGGGACTGGAATAGATTGAAGCAGAGTGTCTGAAATCAGAAATCTGTTGAAGTGATCTAGGCATCAGGTAGACCAGGGATTAGAAATTGTAGGAATGGAGGAAAAGAACAAACTCAGAGGTATCTAAAAAGACACAACTGTATATGGTGATGAATATAAAGAAGAAAAGCATAGAACTTTCCATAACATTCATAGTTTTTAACTTTTCAAAATGATAGAATCACATCATAGATAATTGCAACGTTTTCTGGTCAGCCAATTTCCCATTACAGTATTGTGTCGTGACTTTGTGTGCTGTGTATAAACATTAAAAGAAAAAAAATAAAAGGTAATATTAATTTCTTTATTCTAAAAACTTGGTTGAATGAACTCATTGTTCATTTTGTTTCTGTTTGTTACTCTTTAGAGACATATTTTTATAATAAAAGTTTTAAAGACCTCAGCAATTCTAGTGGATTTAATTTGTTCTGTGGGAACAAATTGTTCACTTCTTCAGGTTTCATATGTTCTATCAAAAAAAAAAAAAAAGAGTACCATCTTGTTTATTATCCCAACCTGCATAATTTTATCCCTCCTGTTTCCTCCCTGTCTTTTGCTGGCAGACAGGAACATATTGAAAGGAACTCACACTGATGGACCTTGGCATGGCATTTCAGTGATTTCAACATAATCTAATAAACAAGTACAACACAGCAAGAATGCTCTGTTCAAATAGTTTTGCCTTTTTTATTCATTGAGGAAACATTGGTTAGCAAACTGTATGTGATGTTCAAAAGATTTTGCATGTCATCTTTTGAGTAAAAAAAAGAATATTTCCATTTCAGTCAAAGCAAGATTTAAAGTTTAAAATGTGTACATACCAATTATTTTTGGACATGTAGATTTTATTTTCCCCAAAAAATATTTGTAGGGAGTTAGATGCTGAAATTGAGAGGCCAAATTGTATCCTTCTCAGAATTTATTTTGTGGAGTACTTTCTCAAAATTTTGCTAAAGCATTAGGATTTATTTTGTATCATGCAAAATATACCTGTTGTTTGCAAGTCATGGTTAAAATATGTAGTAGACTCTTGCTAAGAGTGTAAAAGTGAGATTGAAAAGAGATGTCTAAAATCCAGCCCAAGACAACACCTTCTCTCTGCTCAAGTGCTACAAAGTGCTGAAGGCACAGGAAGAGAGCTGTTTTAAGTTTAGGGTTGAAGCTTTAAGGAAGATAACACTACCATCTATAACAGCTAAAAACTGAAATATCAGTGTCTCAACTCAACAGACCTTTTTCTTGGTTTCATAAACCACTGTTGGTTTGAAGTAGCAGGTGAGGACAGTGAAATGCTTCAGTTATTCAGGAAACATGACTGGCAGGGACCCAAGATCTCCTGAGCATTAATATCTTCTGGAGTTAAGTATCTGGTTTTGGTGGTTTTAAGTGCTAATGCTATAAGTATATCCATTTCACTGACCAGAAATAACACATTTATTCAGCAAGGAAGACTGAATCACTTTTATCCATGCACCTAGAGAAATATACATATATACATACAAATATGCATGCATGCATACATATGTGTATTTAATTGAGTCTATAGAGCAACTTGCAAAACAAAACACATCTTTTAAATTTTGAATCTACTACATTATCTCATTAAATATCACAGTCAGTAATAATAGGGTACCATGAGGCATCTGATGATGTTTTATGATTATCTTTACACACCATTGCCTGATATATTAAGATTTTGTTGTTCTTCTAAGTTTTTTTTTAATTGAAAAAATTAGTAAGTTTACTTGGTATGGTAAGAAATAGTTTTCCACAAGATAATAATATCACTGCCAGGAGACTAACATTGATTCACTTTTCCTAATTATGTTTTGGAAGATATTATTACCAAACTTAACAGGTTTGGATTTCTCCAAAGATGGTCTTCCTAGGTAAAGGCTAGAGATATGTTTTAAAGGAAAAAGGGAAGGTAAAACTGAAATAAAGATGATTTTGGTGACTTTCAGGTGTTAGGATTACAGGTCGTCTGCTGGATACCTGAGTATTGCGGTATCTTTCACAATTGTTAAGTACTCAGAAAATGGTGTTGCAACTTTTCCAGTAGTTGAGGTAGGTGAAGATTTTAGTATGATAATAAGGCTGATGTACATTTCAGGTCAGGAAGGAAAGGTCTGCATGCTCTAAATCTTTTACGGTCTGATGGTTTCTTCAAATTGGATAGAAATGGTTGCAGTTAGATTATCTTGAGAGACAAAATACATGGCTTAGTTAACCAACATTGCTTTCAACTTAGTCAATTAAGAATTATAACCCAGCTGCAGCTAGTAATGAGTGGTCTTAACCTTTACTTCCTGGTATTTTGGTCATATAGTTAGCTCTCTCAACTATTTGTTTCCTGCTTCTCTGAGGTCCTAGTTTGGCAACCATATTTTCTAATTATCTCTTACTGGTCTAAGTAATTTAATTATGTTTGTACATACAACCTGTATCCATCAGTAGTCATACTCACAGAATCCAATATTAATGTTACATCTAGTGGGTTTTAAATAACAAAATCATGAAAATTGCATTTGCATTTTTTTCAAATCTGTATGCATTTTAGTTAACTTTTTGTGTAGTTTTATTGTTCTGTTTAAACATTGAGGAATATAATGATCCTGGAAACAGCACATGTTCTATCTCTTGATATCATGGAGTAAATGTTTAACATAACACAATTAAGAATAATACTTGTTATATGTGTTTAGGTAATCTTGATAAAATCAAAGATGAATCTTTATCTTAATGTATATGATGGTTGTTAGGAATATAATTTACACTTTCTCATTTTGAGTATATTGAGAAGCTATTGTGACTTTTCTTTTGTTCCTTTCATGGTTGGTCTTTTATTAGTTGATTTTCTAAATGCTAAGCCAAAGTTGTATCTATGTTTTTGATATTGGGCTTATTTTAATCTCATAAAGTAACTAAATAAGTCTTTCTTCTATCTCAGCATTGTGGAAGCATTTGCTTAATATTGATATAACTTTAATTTTTGGAAGTTCTCTTTTTGTGAAAAGGTTTTATTATAAATTACTTATTTGCCAACTACATATATTCATGTTCTATTTCTTCTTGTGTCCATTGTGAAAAGCTTTCATAGAAAAATTGTATGAAAGGAAAGAATTTGACAAAATACTTAGTGGTTTTGTTAATCATAATATTACCTGTGCCTATAATTTCCTAAGTATTTCATCTTTTTGTTCTAAACATTGCTAATTTGTGTTTTCTCTTGTTATCTTGACAATTTTGCTACATGTTTACATTATATGAATGTCATTGATTCTTCCTTTCTGATCTTGCTTTCTTTGCTTTCATTGGATTATTTGCCATTTCATTTCTGAGCTTTTAGCAATTAAGTTCTGATCATTGATTTTTTTCTGAATATGAGTGTTTGGAATTCCTCATTTTCTTCTGTGTACTCTTTTAGTTGTATTCCTGGGTTTGATGTGCTGTACCTTAGTTATTATTCACTGTTGTTCTCTATTTGTGATTTTTCTGGTTATCATTTATCATTGAATTCTTTCTAATCAAGAATATATATTGAATGATTTTCATCATGTGAAGTACATTGAGACTTGTTTTATAGCCAAACACATTCTCTATTTTGGCAAATGTCTCAAGCGCATCTGAAATTTGTACCCATTTTGTGTTTATTGAGTCTTATGATCTTCATATGTCTGATAGGTCACATTATTTAAGTATGAGGCTCATTTTTTAAAAAGTATTCTTACTGATTATTTCTGCTTTTTTCTATTACCGAGGGAGATCATTTACCATTTCTATAGAATTATAGATTTTTCTTTGTTAGTTCTCTCCATGTTTGTTCAATATTTTTGGAGCTATGTTATCAGCTCCATACACAGAATGTGTGATAAGTGTGTCTTCCTTTCCAAGTGCCCCTTATTATGTTAATATCACTCCTTATGACTCCTAATGGAATAGTTACTTAGCAGTCTACTTTGCCCATATTAACATTGCTGTATTTTCTCCTCACACTTTCTTTTAATATACATTTGGGTTAATGATTGGAAGGACAGAATCTTCATCCATATTTTCATCTGTACCATTATATTTTAGATACTTTTGTTATAAGCAGTATATGACATAGATAATTATCTTGTTTTTCAATATGTCTCTCTGTTTTTCAATTTAATTAATCAGTTTATATTTGCTATATTTGTTAATAATTTGTGATTGCTTTGTATCTAGTCTGCATGTTCTCTGTTCTTTTATATCTCCTTTCTTGTCTCCTTTTTGTGTTGATTAAATGTTTTTAATTATTTCATTTTTTTGTTTTAGTTAACTGTATTTATATATTTTGTATTTTCTTGTTATTGAACAGCCTAGAAATTACCAAATGTGTTTCTGATTCTTTACAGTCTATTGTAAATGTTTAATATTTTAAATTACATACACACACAACAACAATTATCTTTATATGGTTTATCTTATTTTATGCAACTTCTCTTTGTTTGTGTTGTCATACTTTTTTGTAGGCTGCCTATGTCCTAACCCCATGAGAATTATTGTCGCTTTTGTTAGAAATAGTAGTTATCGTTGAGTGTTTTTATTCTTTATGCTTTCTGAGGTTCCTGATTCCTTTTCTTTTTCATATTTTTTTTTCTTTTTGTGTTTTTTATGGCACAGTTTTTCTTCCATCTGGAGAAACATCTGGTTATATTGGAGTAAGTTTGTTGGTAATGAATTATCACTGATTGTTTTATTCTATTTCTTTCATACTTTCATTTTTAAAGGAAAATGTTCATGATATAGATTTTTATGTTTTCCATGTTTCTTTGTTTTCATTTCATAGATGTTAACCATTGTCTCTGTCAACTACAAATAAAGTTGAAACCTAAATGTATGCCTTAAAACAATAGTTACCATATTCTCCAATTACTAATAATTCACTTTCCTTATGATTGTTAGCAGTTTAAGCAATAAATGTATATAGTTTTCTATTTATCCTCCTTGGAGTTTGCTAATCTTCTTGTGATTCTGGGGGTACATTATTTTGTCAGTTCATGAAATAATTTATAATCACAATCTGTTAAAGTTATGTTTCAATCTATTCTTTTTCTGTGGTTTCAATCACCTGTGTGGTAGATAATGTCCTATGTCTACATTTCTAATAGTCTTCCCCCTATTTTACACTGTTGTTTTTGTTTTTCCTCTTTATGTTTGGATTTTTTTTCCCCTTGAGATCACAAATCACATTTCTGATACATGACTAAACATATTTTCAACTTCAGAATAATTTTTTCAGGATTATATATATATATTTCTCTTTTCTGCTAGATTGTATCTGTTTTTTGAATATCTGTTTTGCTCTTCATTTCGTTGTGATTTTCACAATAATTATAATAGAAATATTCAAGTCCTTGAGTGAAAATTTCAATGTTGCAGTTTATCTGTGATGCTACCTTATAGTTGATTTGTGCCTTGAATACAAACATATGCACAAATACATGTGCACATATGTGTGTGTTTATAAATTGTATTGAGGTAACTGTATTATTTGAATTGAGTTAACTTTAGTATCCAACTCCATGCATGACTCAGAGGTTTAATTTCACATCTCTTCAGATGTGTGTTTCCACACCACACCTAACACCAAGGCATCAATAGTCCTCCACTGTGGTTCACTGGGTTCCCTCAAGACTTTTTTTTTCCATCCCCCATCCAGCCCTACTGTTAGCCTGAAGTCATGTTGTTTTGTTTTGCTATACATGTTCCTTTCTGTTTGTTTCCATAAGAGAGATTGTTTTGTATCTTTCTTTTTCCTTTTGACTTATTTTGTTCAGTATCACTCCCAGTTCTAATCATGCCACAAATGTCAGATTGTGTCTTTGGATTGTTCTATGGTGTTTCATCATGCATATATATTACATCTTAATCTACTTTTCTGTTGCTTGGTCCTTAATTAGTTTCTTTAACTTGGCTATTGAAATTAGTACTGCAATGAAGATAGGAATTAATATAGTAATTTTGTGTTCTTCAGATATTCACCTAGAAGAGGAATTACCAGATGCCATGGTAAAGCTATTTTTAATAACTTTAGAAATATCCATATTGTTTTCCATAGGGACTGCACCAGTCTACCTCCTACAAGGAACAAAAAAGGATTATTTTTTTCTTCACATCCTGGCCAATACTTATTGCTTCTAGTTTTGTTTTTTGTTTTGTTTTGTTTTGGTTATTCTCACAAGTCTGAGATCGTATTTCTTATTGTCTTTATTTGCATTTCTTGAATGATGAATAATGAGTATTTAGTCATATGTTTCTTGGGCATTTGTATGTTATTTTTTGGGAAAAAAATTTATTCATTGTATTTTTGAATTACTTTAAACTGAGTTGTATGAGTCCTTTGTAGATCATGTATATTAGCTTACTGTAGGATGCATGAGGATGCATGGTATAAAATTATTTTCTTCCATGTGGTAGGGCATCTTTTTGTATTACTAATAGTTTTGTTCACTAGAACTTTTTTTTTTATTAAAAAGTTTATTTTTACATCATTTTGCACATTTTTTTTTTCATCTCAATTGTAATCCCCACGGGTTTCCCATCACCAAATCACCCCTGTGCCACCACCATAGTCCCGTGCATTTCCCTCCCTTCCCCCCCCGTTTTTGATCCCATTCCCCACTCCACCCCCACATAATGTAGAACTTTTTTTAATTATATAATGTAATTTATTTCTGCCTTTGATTTCCTTAGAATCAAGTACAAAAGACCTCACTTATGTCAATGTTGCAGAGTGTGTGCCCATTTTTCTTTTACATATTTTAAAGTTTCAGATCTTAATATTTAGCTTGAATATTTTTTTGTTTATGTTGTGAGATAGTCCAGATTCTTTTCCTGATTTCTTTTTTTTTTTTTTTTTGCACGTGGTTGCCCAATTTTCCCAACACCATTTGTTGGAGAGACTTATCTTTTCTTCACCAGTGCATTTTCTGGGCTCTTTGTCAGAAATTTCGTGTGTGTGTGTGTGTGTGTGTGTGTGTGTGTATGTTAACTCTCAGTTCTATTCCATTGGTCTGAGTGCCAATTTTTATTCTAATTTCATAGGATTTGTATTACAATACCTTTGTAATATAATTGTAAGCCTTGGAGTATTATAAATCAGTTCTTCCTCTTTTTGTTAGAATTAGTTCTGTTATTTAGCATCATTTGTGGTTGCAATAAATTTCAGTAATAGTTGTTATATTTCTCTTATGAAGTCCATCAAAGCTTTAATAAGGATTGCAATGAATCTGTATATTATTGTTTGGGAAAGATGACCATTTTAGCTTGTTAATTCTTCCAATCACAAACAGAAAATAGCTTACCATTTCTTTGTGTCATCTACTATTTTTTTAGTAATGTCTAATAGTTTTCCCTGTAACAGGCCCTTAACCTCCTTTCTTTACTACTAAGTATTTACTTCTTTTTCATGTGTTAGTAAATGAGATTAAAAAAAAAAACATTTTCCTCCTTTTTTCATATTTTGCATATAAGAACACAACAAATTTTGTGTATTGATTGTGTAGCCTGCCACTGTATTATACTGACTTTTTGTTTCCCATTTTTTAAGTGGAGTCCTTAGGGTTTTCTATACATATTGTCATGTCATCTTCAAATAGTGACAGCATTATTTCTTATCCACTTGTGTCCCTTTTATATCTTGCCTAATTGCCCTAGCAAACATTTTAATATTATATTGAAATGTACTAATGAAAGTGATGGTATGTGTCTTCTACCTGATCTTAGAGGAAGAACTTTCAGTTTCTCACCATTGAAGGTGATGTTGACTATGGGTTTTCAATATGGCTTTCACTATATTGAGGTATGTCCCTTCTAGCGTCATTTTATTGAGAGATATTGTCATATTTGGTTGCCAAAACTTATCAAATGGCTTCTCTGCATCTGTTGATAGGACCATATATATATATACATATATATATATGTATATATATATATATATATGTATATATATATGTATATATATATATTTTTTTTTTCCTTTTGTTGACACAGTAAACTATATTCATCAGTACGGCAATGCTGAACCATCCTTTTGTCCGAGGAGTTAAGTCCCCACTTGTTTGTAATGTACCATGCTTCTAGTATGTTGTTGAATTCAATTTGCTGAGCTTTTGTTGAGGGTTTTTATATCTGTGTGCATCAAGGGTATTGGTCTGTAGTTTTCTTTTATTGAGATGTATTGTTACAGCTTCTATTTTGACATTTGTCTTGAGGGGGCGTCTAACTTCAGATAGACTTTTTTTTTTTAATAATAGGACTTTTGCTCCAGATTACCAAGATAATTTTTTTCTTTATTTTTAAGGAAGTTTCTAGATAGCCCCCCTCACTTCCTATGTTACCTTAGAACTCAACAAGTTTAAATTAGAGAAAATTAACCATGCTTTAGTGCCTTATCTAGACTAATCTGTTATGCCAACCCACGAAACCATCAATGCATAGCAGTTTTTCTTTCTCTGGTTTCATTGCTCTTCATAAACCAAGTCTAAAATTTAGCTTACCACCAGAATTAAAGTCAGCTTTCTAGATTGCTGGGACTACTTGCTCTCTCAAATTTTCATTGCATCAAATTTTTGTTTTGTCCCAGCTGTCATATTGATTTAAAAATAGGATTATAAATTATCCAGTTCTCCTTATGATTCTTACAGTGGAAATGTTAGCCTGTTACCTCCTACCAAGAAAGTAAGAATGAACACTTTTTAGAAATTCAGTATCTCCTTATCTTGATCTTAAGTGTCAATTTAGCAAATGTTTTTTTTTTTTGAAAATACCTTCTTATTTAGCTACAGTTTGATTCTTTAAACCATGTAGAAATGTAAGATTTTTTAACTTGACATTACCTCTGATTTTATTTTATTATGCCTGGACAACACATTCCATGTTTTATAAAATGCAATTTTTCAGCAAGACATTCCCTTATTTTATTATCCTTCTGAGAGTCATAGAAAGTTTTAGTGGAAGAAAAGTCTATGAAAAGAACAGAGAAAATGCCCAGGAAAAGAGGTCTGGTGACATCGACTTTAAATGTGCAATTGTTCTGATGCCAGATTTCCTCCCAAGCAGTGCCAATTGGCAGGCGCAGAAATCCTCACCTCCTCCCAGTGTTAAACTCAGCAGTCAAAAACTAGATGTAGTGGGAAGTGTTGATTTAACACCAGGGAAGAAACATGGTCTGATGCTTGCTTTAGTAAACATTTAAAAGAAGGTTTTTAAGAGTGTTAACTTAAAAGGCAGACAGAAGGACCAGGGATAACAGCTGAGGAGCAAAGATGAGGAGACCGTAGGAGTATAAGAGTGAATTCCCTGAGTGACAGAGAAGAATGAGGCTTAGAATAATTTCAGTAGTGTTTATATCAGACTGAATCAAATGAGATTGTCTAAGACTTCTATAACTGTATGTTCGTGTGTGTGTGTGTATATGTATGTATGTATGTATGTATATGGGAATGTATATATATATATATATTCACAAATTACTGATAAATTTATTAGGTAAATACATATTTTATACATGTATATAACATGTAGATAAATATAGTTGTGTTATATTTTGAAATGTATTGAAGAAACTGTTTCTGGTTCAGACAAATTTATATTCTCACTCTTTCGAAATTACAGAGGTCATATTTCATTCCCTTGAAAAATGAGCTCTATGTCTTCAGCTGTATTTGTTTCTATAAAAATATGTTGTAACAGATATTTTGATGATTGTAGATTGTTCTGATGATGATTATGATGATATACCTATTAATATGTCATAGATCTTATTTTGAATAAGCTCTTTGTAAGAATGAAAGATAAATGAGGACATAATTAAAATATAGTATATTTTAATACTTATATAAGCTATAGTAATATGATTAAATTAAATGGTAGAGTAGGGAGGCTTAAATATGCTGAAAAAAATAAACAAATTGTTTGAAAATGAAGGTGATATTAAGATTTGGTTCTAACGATTAAAGATTGAATTTCTGTGCATCTGTAAACTTTCCCTTTCTACACTTCTGAAATAGCACTTATATAGTGGATATTTAATGCAATGCTTATAAATATGTAAAATAACTTATAACATGGTTCACATAAATACATTTTTGACTGGTCATTGATTTTATTTTATTTTTTCTTTAATCTTTATTCTTCACTATTGTGTAATTTTCAATATTCCTATAATCTATTTTTAGGAAAATTTGAAAGGTTGTGAGGAAACATTTAGTGAAATTGTTTTTAAATTAATAGATGTGAAAAGTGGAACTCTATATGATTTTAAATCATATCAAGCAAAAATATATTTCTACTTAAACAATTGCATGTTTCTTATTTATTTTCTATATACACAATTCTTTACTCTGAATATTTGTATAAGATCATAATTATTATCTATGGATAATGACAATTTTTCTCTTGGTTAAACCTTATACCTATTTTACTTTACATATTTTAAACGAGATCAAATATGGTGATACCTTTGTCTTAGATTTTAAGAAGAATAATTCTGACCTTTCATCATTACTTAAGATGTTCATTATAGATTTATGGTAGATGGCCTTTGTAAACTTTAATATATTTTCTGTTTCTGGTTTTTACATAGGGATTATGTTCATCTTAATGATTACCCCTCTGAATATGTTCATCTTAATGATTACCCCACTTACATAGTGAATATTTAATATAATGTTTGTAAATATATAATGTAACTAATAACATGAATTTGTTAATTTGCTTTAAACACTATCAGGTTTTTTCCCCCCACTGAGTAGATTTTTCTTTCCAAACATGAATAAGATGTGCAACAATTCTCTATCTCCTAGCTTCCATCTCCAAGTGAGAAGGGAATAATGACAACTTAAATCATGATATGTAACATTCCAAATTTAGTACACATTTATCAGGAGTTGAATTCTTGAACTGAACTCACAGACAAGCCCTTTCAGACTTTGTAACAAATTTACTAATTAGCAATATAACATCTATTTATTTCTTGGTAATGAAAAAAAAAAAAGAGAGAGATTGAATGCCACTTAATTGTGCTGCATACTGTCATGGAGAATTGACAGTAAGTTGGTATGTCTTAGTGTAGATTTTTTTAGGTTCTTACTAGTGGTTGAATAATGATATCAGAATCCCAGAAATAAGAGGTCTTTAATGGGGGGATGCCTTAAAGAAGTCATTCACAAATTAAAGGGCAAAGCTTTTTTCCCCAATCTAATTTGTTTTGTAGTGCCTTGATTTATTTAAAATTTAAATTGGATTCCTTGGTAGGATGGGTTAGCAATTGAGTGGATTGTATGTCAGGAGAAGCATTCAAGTGAGAATTTTTGTGGGAGTTTTGAACTTTGGAATAACTCCATGAATGCAATTACACCTGGGAATTTAGTGAGCCATCTGCACGGTATTCTGTCTTCCTACTGTTCTCATCCCTGTGAGTGTACTCGGAAACTGAGGTTTCATTTAACATCATTTTAAAAAAAATTATGATATGATACTTGTATAAAACTGATTAAGATATTTTACCATGTCTGAAAGCCCTAAACTTCCAGCCACACATATTTTGCGGCAATAATATAAACCTGTAAAAATGGTTATCGGTGTCTCTAACCATTATCTCAAACAGTTAATTCCTTGGGGACTCAAAAGAACAGAAATGCCATAAAAACTATTTACAAAAATATTTTAATCATGTATTTTAATAACAGTATGCTATTCTAAAAGGTAAGTTCCTTGACAGAGCAGTCTTGTATTTTTCCACTGGTTCCTTATCCAAGGAGAGGCCCTCATTTAGAAGAAAAAGCTGAGAGGATCTCAGTAAGCATTTGTTCAATAACTAAAATAATAAGTTAATGACTTGTATCTTTTTAATTTGTATTGCTGATTAGATTTTAAGATTTTTTTCAAGTTCATCATCTAAGATGTCTTATTCACCAATAATAAAGCATATTTTTCTTCGAGATTGTAACTGCAGTGATTGGATCTTTTTAGGTGGTTGGCTGTGCAGGTAGGGATTTAATATACATTATTTCTTAATCCTCACAACACTGTACTAGGTACTACTGTTATCACCATTTTACAGGTAGTTGAGACTAAGAGAGTGTAAGTATTTGGCCTCAAATTGTGCATTGAAAAAGCAACAGGGTCCCTTGTATATTTGTCTCTCTGCCTCTGAAAACAGTTATTTAATCTGTGCTCTCCTACCTCCCCAAATCCTGAACATCTATTTACTGTCATTCCTCATGTCAGGGAAGAGAATTAAGCTTACTGAATTGAAAATATTCATGGCGTTTTTCATATAGCAGCATTTATTTTTGAATGTTTAGCTGCTTTTAAAAGCCTCCATGAAAATTTGCCAATTACCCGGAACAGCAACATCAACAGCAAAATATATTTTTAATTCTCAGAGTAAAATGCTGTCTTCTTTTTCACTACAGGCAGAAACCCAGAAAAAGAGATAAATTTTCATTCAAATTATTGTCTCTAAATTCATCTCTCATTCATTCCCATGTTTCATTATTCATTCTTCAATTGTAAAATTGTAGGCAGTTTAGGAAAGTGACAAAGATGGTTTTGAGATAAAAGACATGATTCACTGAAAATAATATAACAGAGGGTCAGGAATTGGTCATCAGAGTAGAAAGGCAAAACCCTTTTATTTCATAATGTCATTTATTGTGGGTGAAAAGTTGGTGATTAATTAAGACCTTAGTCATTTCGCCTTGAGACCACACAATCTCAGACTGGTCCTTACATGTGATGAGGTCTGCACAATGCCTGTCTGCTCTTTTATATTGCGGTTCTTTTATGGAATTTCTGTTGAGCAATCACTGAACTTGGCTATTTTATTCTCTTTATAATTCACGTTTTAATTCTGGCAACTGGCTGTTCTTGGAGAGGAGAGGAAGCCGGTATCCCTTAGTTGTCCCGGCCTTTCTCTGAAGGTTCTGTTTGACAAGGAAACTCTTCACAGGTGATGGAAGGAGTTCCCTTTGTATGGGAAATCTGTTCATCTCTGTCACGTTCTGCATGCAGGTGACACGTTTCTGCCAGCTTTAGAACTTCATTTTCTCCAACTTCAGGGACTTTTGTGATTTCCCTCCATTCAAATTGGCTTAAACCAGTGACTTTCTTTATCTCCACATTTTTTTAGCCAGACCAATCTGCCCTTATCACAGTAGAGGTGCTGGAACCTCTGTGAATTACAAGCTGTTTCTCATGTTTATAGATGGACTAATATTTGGAAAGGATTTTTTTTTGTTATTATTATTGTTCAGTGCATTGCTATTGAAGCCAAATCACCCCTCCTGAGTTCTTCTTTCCACATAGAGCTCGGTGTCTGAGTGTGAAGCCTCTGGGAGAGAGAGCTAAAGTAATTGGATGGGATTAGACAAGCCAGCAGAACAAAGTCACATTCCATGAGGTGTTTCCAGCATCGAGTAGATGAATTGTAATTATTTAAGGATTAGTGCAAGCCTGAGATGAGGTCCATTCTGAATGCTCTTCACCCTATATAAACAAAAGCAAGACATAGTAATATAGGCTGTTTAAGCTTCTTTTTATCTTTAATAGATTTCTGTTAGAGCTGTGTGAACTTGAAAAACTGCTGCCACTGAGCAAATTCACTCATTGTTTTTTCAATAAAACTTAGGCCAAGCTAAACTTTCAAGACTAAGGAGTATATTAATTAAGGTTACTTCCTTTACTGTGATTTACTGGGATCATGCTTGTGTTGTCTGCCACAGGCAAGAGGAATTAGGTCTATTTTTCATAAGTAAAAGTATGCCTTTAAAATTTTTAGATTTACAAACAAGGTTCAAATATAGTAGGAAGAGTTCCTATACACCCTGCTTGTAATTTCCCTTACTGTTATTATAGTGTGCTACTATGGTATATTTCTTGAAATTAATTAGCTAATATAGATGTATCAAAGCTAACTTAACTCCACACATGTTCAGATTTTCCTTTTTCCCTAAATCCCCTTGTTTGTTACAAGATCCCATCCAGGATTTGAGTCTACATTTGTTTATTCTCTCTCAATATTCCTTTTGACTGTGATTCGTTGTTTATACTTTTCTGGCGTGTGTGTGTGTGTGTGTGTGTGTCCATGTTTATATATATAAAACTGAACAGTAAGTATAACTGAACAATAAGTTTTGCATATACATATAAAACTGTCACTATTATATATATATAACATATATTATATTGTATAATATATCATATATTACTATATAATATAATAGTATATATTATTATATAATATAGTATATTATTTTATGTATATAAGAGATCTGTCTTATTCATTTACTCATTCACTTTTTTAAAAATTTAGTATGAATTCTCATTCATTTACTTTATATTTTAGTATAATCCAGCACTACATTATTTATTTTGTTCTAGTTTTCTCATTGGGGCTTATTTCAGATGCCTCCTGTATTCCTTCCATATAACCTTACAGTTTGTTTTATCAGTTAATTACTTTCTGACACTAATAGATGCTATAGGCTCCTTTTATATGCCACTTGCGTCAGCTCCAGAATCAGACAGTTCTTTAAGGATTTCCATATTCCTTTTGCTAGGGAATAATATTCAATACAGATAACAGGGCAATGGGTGTGTTCATTGACACAGGCACTAGAAGCTCATTACTTGTAAGTTCTGTCAGTGGACAAAGCTAGGGAAAATATGTCTGTCTGATTACCTACACACACACACGTTTCTATTTATCTCTACACAAACCCACATGTGCAAGTGCACACAGATGGCTTTTATATAATCGTAAATTACGAATCAAGTTAGAAAATATCTAGGGAAGCAATTAATGCATTTATGTTAAAATCTGTATTTATCTTTTTAAGAAACAAATTGTCCTCCAAAGTGGCAGTACCATTTTACATTTTCTCTTATAACTGAAAAGTTGACCCTTGTCTGTATTCTTGTTATACTTGTTATTACCAGTATTTTTGGCTTCTAGCAATTTCTAAAGTGTTTAAATGGTCTCATTGTTATTTTCAGTTTAACTTCTTTAATGATGACTAGTATTTATCATCGGTGTATGTTTTCTTGGTGCCGTGGTGTATAGATATTTTGCCCAGACTTGGGGTGTCTCATTATTAGATTGTAAGTGTTCTCACAAATAAGCATACTGCTTTGAGTATGTGTGTGCAGGTGTGTTTGTGAGTGTGTAGGTCTGTGTTTTAGATTGTGTACACCACATCCAAAATCCTCTAGGGTGCTTTTTAATTACAGTGTTTTAGGCCCAATTCCATATTTAATGAATGGGATCTCTTAGAAGTGTGATTCAGAGAGCTATATATTTCACAAGTTCACAAGTGATTGTTAGGCACCCTACCATTTGTGAACAACGGGTATATAATTTTGTGAGCCATTTCAGAGTTGCAATCAGGTGATGATGATTATTTAAAATCACAGGTTTTCAAACATAGCTGCACATCTGAATCATCTTGAGAATGTTTTAGATCGAAACATCCAGGCCTCTCCCCAGGCAACTTCCATCTGAGAGTGGGATCCAAGCACTTGTCTTATTTAAACTTCATCAAATGGTTCTAATCTAGTCAATACTGAGAACCACGTTCCACACCTATGTGGATATTCAGCAATCCCATTCACTTCATAATACTTACTTTAATCAAGTCAGCTTAAAACTATATTTACCTATCAACTCATAGAGAGTTAATGATGTGAAATTAAACATTCATTTTCCATGTACAATATGACAGGGGCAGTTAGAACTATAACTTACATATTAGGTCACAACAAGACAATAAGTCTTAAAACAAAAAGATTTTATGAAGTTTTGCTGGAAGGTGATATACATATACTTTCATTTTTCTTTTGTTCTCAGAGTTATAGGGAAATGAAACAGTACCCTTCTATTAGTCTGTCCTAGTTTTTCAATTCTACTATTAGGAAATCATGCTAGAAAATATTCCAAATGTTTTTTCTTAAGTTTTTCTCCTTACATATGAATGTACAATCTTACAATGTCCCTTTATAAATCTATATATCATAATTTTAGCTATTACTAAAAGGACTATGAATAATTTAATTGCATGTTTTAGGTATTATTTAATGGAACTGTATTAGTTATATATTGCTACATACAAATTTCACCCAAAATACAGTGGGCTAAAAAACAAGCATCACTTGGGCTAAAAGACAAATATTTACTACTAGTAGTATATAGGGATGAAAATCAGGAGCGACTAATTTGAGTAGTTCTAATTCATGAATGTGTACTCATTATGACAGTAGGGACTACCGTTGTATGAAGTTTTATCTATAACAGGAGCACTCGTGTCCAAGATCTATTATGCACATGACTGAAGGCAGGAGGCCTCAGTTCCTGGTCACTTCCTAGGTTTCTGTGCATATAGGTTGTTTATTGCAGAACAAGAAAACCAAAAGGAAAACTGCACTGCCTGTGTGATTGAACTTTGGTGATGGATCTAATCATTTGCCTATGTGATTGAACTTTGGAATTTACACAATGTCATTTTCACCATATGCTATTCATTAGAAGCAGGTCATTTAGCCCAGTTCACACTCAAGGGGAGAGAAATTAAATGTCACTTCTTAAAAGGACTTGTATCAACTAATTTGTAGACAGATTTTAAAAACCACTACAACACTCTTTCAGTCTTGTAGGACTTATTCTTTGTTTGTTGAAAATATAACACCATGAGATTGTCTGCACTGGAAAGTAAACCAATACTAAATATCAACTAAATGTATCTTTAAAAGCCTCATAATATTAATTTAGCCAGATTTATTGCATCTCCTACAAATGATGGTGCTGGGACTTGATAATAAACAAGATAAATTAACAAGATGTAGAAGTTTCATTTTACTAGCCCAGTGTGGAATGATATATACAAAAAAAAAAAAAATCCACCTTGCTGCTGTGCCATGCATTCTGTGACTGACCAAAGCATATTTAGAGCATAATTCAAGACAGAAATATAGTTTTGCCCTAAGGGCTGTGGGGGGCTACATCAGGAACAGCTTCCCAAAACAATGATGTTTTTAAAGATGACTTAGTAGTAATTTATCAGATTTATGAAAGACAAGAGTAGCTTGTCTTTCTGATAAAATGGCAAGTGAAAGACTCACTGCTTTAGGGAGCTCTGAATTATTTCATTAAGCAAAGATTTTAAACATAGCTTGGAAGAAGATAAGTCTAGATATAAAGGTAGGGTAAGCTCTATAGCTAGATCATGCTAACAAACTCTACACTTTCATTATGAAGTATTTCATAATAATTATCTCTTTGCAATATTATTGCTATCATAAGCAAAAAGCACCACAAAGAACTCTGTAATCATTATGGCAATGTAACCCTATTCTCATAGTAAGGATTACTTAGAATAAACTACACTGATCAAATGGTTAATTAAATAAATATCTACTACCAAGAGTATGCTAATAATTATCATCTATTAGATGAATGATTTCTATTTTAATTTTATTCATCTAGATGCAGGCAGTTGAACTTATCACAATTTCAAATATATGGAAATCTAAAATATGAAAGCAAACATTATGCCAACAAGAATCTACTTTGAATTTTCTATAATTGTCCCCACTGAGTTTGTTCACCTTTCTGGCTCTCAGAGTATGGAACAAATTTTAAAGTATAAAATCACCTATTGTTCATTCATGCCTACTTGGCTTGCTAAGTAAGGGAATGTTGGGTGGGGGTGAGCTGAGAACCAATCCAACAGGCTGGCAGGAGGTAGGGACCTGAGTGCCAGGGCCTCCATTCTGTGAACTGTTTCCCAGAGCACTGAGATTGAGGATGAGCCAGACTGTGGATTTAAGTGGGGGAGGGAACAGGGACACCAAATTAAGTACATTTGAGCCAAGATGAGCAAACAGGTATAGACAAAATTTAAAGAGGGCACTACAGACAATGATGGTCTCCCTTGTGGTTCAGAGGATTAAGTTGTAGCACTATTAAGCTATTCCAAGTCATTGCAGCACAGGTTTGATCCCTGACCAGGGAGCTGATCCATAGCACAGCAGACCTCTCCTGTCTTGGCCTGCTGCTCCCCTCAGCAGTGTATTTCAGTCAATCTTCCTCTTCTGTTCCCCACTCTGTCTCTGGTGAATACTCTCACCCCCTGCACCTCTGCCTGTTCCCCAGTTCTTGCAATGCATAAATTAATAAACCTTAAAATAAAAAAGGCAATGGTGGAGCTGAACCAATGGTTCAAATTTCATGAAATGGAGCTTTGTGCCTTGAGCTGCCTCGGGTAGGCACCCAGATGCTATACAGATGTGAGACTGGTATGGCAATATGGGATCAACGTTTGGTAGGCCTTTTCCAAATCCTAAGACAAAAGGTCTTAATATCTCCATTTAATTCTGAGTACCATTACTACAATGCCTGAATGCCCATATCCACAGGAAAATAGGTTTTCTTTTTGTACCACAAGTCCATTTGTTTTCATCACTGAAAAGCAATAATTTAAGCAATAATTCAGAAATAGCAGATAGTAAAAGGATCATTTAAAAGAGGTGATGATGAAGAGAATTAAAATGAAGATATAGAGGAACTCTTTAAAAAAAGATCTGTTAGGGCTTTTTTCTATTTCCAATTTATTTTCTTTGAATGTATGGGGTTGTTTCATTCTTCTTGCCAGATAATGCTTCTTTGTATTAAAAATAAGCAACTGTGTCTCAGCACCATAAGCTGAGAATGGCTATGGTTCATTTCCAAGTAAAGGGAAGTGTTGCTTTCCCAAGGCTCCTCAGAAGTAGGTTGAGCATCAGGGGCATCTGTCTGACTCCTCTATTCACAGATGCACTGCCTTGCTTATCTTTGTGGAAGCTCTACTCCTTCCAATATATCCTGAATTTCTCTGTGCATTTTAAAATAGAAGTAATCTTTTCTGTCCAGTGTTTAAATTAGGCAAGAGTACAGAACATTTTGGTGGTGGGGGGGGGAAGGTGTGGAGAGTGGTTTTCAGTAGGATACAGAGCAAAGGAAGATTCTAAGCCATTTTTGTGAAAATCACTGTCGTTTTCCCAAGCTTTTAGGCACTGATACCTTTGACTCTCATACTATTACACTCCAGGTTATGATTTCAACATCTTTAATACCAAATGTTTTCCAAAATCAAAGTGGAAATAGAATCCATCTTCTCATTACAAAATTTGGGCCAAATGACCTGGATTTGAAACATATGTCTCACTAACAAAAAGCTATAGACTTCAAGACCTCTGGTGACAGATCCATAGAGTTAGTTTTGCTTAAGATACAGAGATTCCATCAAAAGAAAGGAAGTAGACATGGCAGGGCTTCGTGTGTTAGAAAGATAGCACTGTTTTCTTTGATTTCTACTGTGAGAAGTTCCTCCCTGACACTTTTCTTTTCTCAAATTCTAAGTAACTTTACTTCCTAGAGAGTTGCAGTAAACCCAATAGTGTATTTCAATCTCT
Source organism: Condylura cristata (assembly GCF_000260355.1). Classification (NCBI taxonomy): domain Eukaryota; kingdom Metazoa; phylum Chordata; class Mammalia; order Eulipotyphla; family Talpidae; genus Condylura; species Condylura cristata. The sequence goes on along the minus strand of NW_004567127.1, from coordinate 24,460,046 downwards.
ACAATGTCATATAGGAGTTTCTACAAGGCCTATACAATAGTTTGTTTTTATGGTTATCTCAACATTTATGTGTTCAATAGTCTAATAGATTATCTAAATTCCTAATGCAGCCCATTGAAAAATAAGGTATATTAACCACTGAGTATCTCCTATGGCTGACTATGTGCGTATCACAGCTAATTACCTAGTAATTGCTCAATAAATAATGTTGCATGATTGACAACATTTTATTAATTTTATGTATTAGCCTCAGTGTGTATATATATATATTTGTCTCAAAGACAGCAGTGTTTGATCAGCAGTGTTGGAGTCACAAACTGACCCCAAAGTCTCGTATGGAAGAAGGACTAAATTATCTCTTGACTTACAATAACTTCAGTCAGCTTATCTTCCAATCTTGGAAGATACCAGCAGGTATAACCTTCATACCAGTCCAGTTCAAAAGGATGAAAGGTCATTTTCCAAAATGGAAAATGTGAGGTCTAATCACAGAAATTGAACCTTAGTGACTCCAAATGAGAGCTACTCGCCTCATCATGAAATAATTCTAATGGAAGCTGTGCCTTACTTTTTATCTACACAGACATGTGTTCTTTGTATCCATACCTAAAGTGAACTGTTTGAAAAACTAATCAGGTATTTTTCGAACTTTAAAGTTAAGGGTCTCAGTTTGAGTCACATTCTGTTTCATTCTGCCCTAATCCCTAGATATGTGCTGATTGTGCATGCAGGACCCTAGTTTCTCCTTGACTAATGGAAAGAAGGTGAACCTATATGTCACCAATTAACTATTGTATAAGCTAAACTCCTAGTAGAATAAAATAACTTGTTGGAACAGTGATTTGAAATGGACTAAGCAGCATTCTGTATAGTCAACATTCAAAATCCCATTATCATTAAGTCTCCAAGGAGTTCTGTTTGATAAATTCTGTCGAAATAACAATTTTGTCATTACTTGTAAAGTGGCAAGATTCATAAGTATGAATAGTGTGTTTTTAAGTCCGGTTGCACTATTTAAACTTCAGCAAAGATGGTTGTATCTGAAAGAATATGCTCATTAATCTTTACAAACAACTTTTAGTATATTTTTAATACTGTTTGATACAAAACATAAGAAGTTGATTTTGTTAGCATTTTACCATGAATGCCAATAGTTGTTTTTCTTGTCTGACTCAATAGTTCATGCCCTGAATCATAAGAACATTGGAACACAAGCAATTTCAGTGCCCTAATCTCCATTTTGATGGTGTTATGGCTACCTCTGGTAGAAGAGCTTATTTCTTTAGAACTCTTGTGATATTATCTTACTTGTTAAACAGATGGAATATGTATTCCACTTCCTGAATATATGAGCTGTGTTTTCTATATATTTCCTTTATTCTTCTTTTCTTTCTGACATACTTTTTGTTTGTTTTATTATATAATATAATGATTATTATTGTGATGGTGATGGTTGACTGTTAACACACTTAATTTTTCACTTTTTGTTTGAATGCACATGTCTTGAAATCATTCCGTTGTATTTCACCACTTCTTAATTCAGAACATTTATATTCATTTTAAAAATCCCTGTGAAGCCTGTTTATCTAGATAATCTCTTAAAGATATGATGTATATTTATGAATGAGAAAACTTAATAGTGGAAATTCTTCAATATACACCCTCTAATTTAGAATGACTGACACATTAAATCATATCATCCAACTTTACTGTTGTGCTTTAAGAAATTCTTGACTCTGAGAAGTAACATAATTAATAGCTGAGCGAAATAAGACTATAATATTTAGTTTGGTTGAAACAGAAAGTACATTTGGGAAACGTTTACTGGAATTCAAAGACAATGGATAAAAATCAAATTTTCCTGTTGTTTCATTGCTGTTTCATTCCACAGTTGCCAACCCACCATAAATTGGTACTAGAATTAGAATTTTGACATATCATTAATCAAGGAAATAAATATGAAACAGCTTGATGAACCCTGGTAAAAGAAACAGAAATTGAAATAAAAAGTCATCCCATATGTGTCATTTCTTGCGGGAACTTAATATAATTTAGTAAAGCATATAATAAATTTCTACAAAGGACACAAACTCACTCTTTGTTACTTTTAATAGAATTTTTTCCCTAAGATAAAGCAGTTTCATGTCATAAAAATATGTTCTTGCACAGTTTGGGTACCATTTCTCATGATGTTCACATTTAACGTCCACATAATTTTTATTTTAGGACAGTAGTTTACATAGGAATGGAAATTTTTATCGTTCTTTATGTATTATTACACAGTTCCAGTTAGACTGAAAAAATTGTAATCATTACAGTTTCCAAATCTGCATTATATACATCAAACTATTGATCAAGCAGTAAATAATAGATTTATATCTCATTCCGCATGTCTGTTAGTAGTTTCTTAAAATTACCCTAAAGAGAGATTTGCCAACAAAAGGCAGTCTAGATCATAAATGGATTTTTAGATTCACTAAAAGCTACCATTATCAGTGCTTAGGGATGAAGTTACATGAGAGTAAGTGAGAGGGAGACATGACCAAGTAGGACTCTTGTTTGAGAAGTTGGGTAGAAGTGGCTGCATCAGCAATAATATGCACCGCATTGACTTTCCAGAGGACTACTTCCCATTCCATTCTGCTGCTTTTCACTTTTTCATCCTGCTCTTTACCTCCCTTAATTCACACAAAGTCCCCAGAAGCCACTGTCCAGTGCCAGCTTGCTTTACAGTTTTCAAATCTGTCTTCTTTTCCAAAATCACTTATTTTATCTTGCTTCTCAATACCATATTTGATGATCTTACTTTCTATTTGGGGAGAAATTTCTTCATTTAGAAATGTGTGTATTGTGTGTGATATATAATCTATGTGTGTGTATCATGTACATACTCACATACATACACACATGTACCCACACAAACACACTTTTTTTTCTTTCTTTTTTCTTTTTTTTTTTTTTTTGCTAAACTAAAATCATGTTTTGGGCCCTCCCCTTGCTGCGCAGCAGGTTAAAGCTAAGGCCACTTCAGCAAGAGTTTTATCCCCGCCTGGAAGTGACCCTCTCCTGGCTGCCCGCTGCTCCCCTCAGCAGTTACTTCGTGAGTCAGCCTGTTCTGCTCCCCACTCTCTCTGGTGAAACTTCTCATGACCCCTGCACCTCTGGCCTGTACTCAAGTTCTGTAAGCATAAAATAAATAAATCTTTTAAAAAAAAAATCATGTCTGGAAGCCATACTCAGCATACAGGAATAAAATTCAGTTCATCATTCTTATTCTTCATGGGGAAATTGTAAAAAATCCCTGCATTATTTTATCTATTACCCAATTTCAGACTCCACAAAGCACAAGGTAAGAATAACTTCAATAATCCTTACTCCAATTTTGAAGTAAAAGTGTTCTCATTGTTAGCATTAAATTAGGGTTCCCTGATTGCTAAAGGGGTTGAGTCCCAGCACTGTGAAGCCATCACCAGCCACTGCAGCATGAGTTCAATCCCCAGCCAGAGAGTTGACCCACAAGGCGCAGTCAGTCAGTAAATCCTCCTGTTCTGCTCCCCACTGTGTCTTTGGTGAGTCCCTCACCCCTTGCACCTCTAGCCTATACCCCAGTTCTTGTATGCCTAAATAAAATAAATCTTTAAAAGTAAAGACTATTAAATTAGATAGTTAGCTGGCATTTTAGGGAGACTATATTGTGTACTATACTTAGTAGTGCCACCCCCAACATATCAGGTCATAATCTCTTCAATGTGGAAATGCTAACTTATACATAAAAAAGGGGTTTTACAGATAAGATTAAATTGATTTTAAATGAAGTTATTATCTTGGGTTACCTGGGGTGCTCTATAGGTAATCATAAGAGAAGACAAGAACAGATTTCACAGGCAGAATTGGACAACTTAGAGATGCAAGTAGCTCAGCCACATCCTTGCAATCACCAGAAACTGTGGAGGCCAGGGATGGCACCTCTCCTGCCTGCAGATACTGCATGGCCCTGCTGGAACCTTCCGTTCAGCCCTGTGAAACTAATTTTGAACTCCTGGAACTGTGATGAAATAAGTATCTGTTGTTTTAAACTACAAAGTCTGTGGCAATTTGTTACAGCAGTCACAGAAAGCTAATGCATGTAGGATAATGTTTATGAGCATAAGATCCAGAGTCAAACTGTTTATGTTTGAAAACTGACTACTGTTTGTAACTATGAAAATTGATCAAATTATACCTTTCTCTGAATTTCAGTGTTTTCTTTTGTAACAAGAGTATATTAACAGTAGTACCCATCTCATAGAGTTCTATGAGAAGTAGAGAGAATTATTCAGAGTCACTAGTAAAGCATACCCAGAGATGTTAACTGTTATTGTTTAACATAATAATTTGTGCATTATCAATTATATTTAAGGGATTTCCTTTTTTTTAAGTATTATGGAAGCTAGTTGATTTTCTTGTGATTAGAAGCTGACATATTACCGTTCTGAATTAAATCTCAAAGATTTTACAACTGTATAACCAAAATAGAGTTAGCAGTAAATAGACAAAATGAGTCTACTAGCTGACGGTAACCTATTTGATTAGGAAAATACTTTGTTCATGATAGCAAGAGCTGGATAAATTAAAGAACGAAACTGCCATAATTGTTGCTAACTTAAGCCATTTTACCAAAGTCACAGCAGTGGTCAGTTCTGGGATTTCTTCCTAAATAAGAGGCAAAACAACTTGGGGTTATTAAAATATTTACTTATCTTCACTGATAGCAGCCAGATTAGCAAACAGAGAGGTCTTTAATATTCAAGAGGGTACTTGGCAATCTTTGAACAATTCATCTTTAGACAATGAGAAATTCTGTCCATTATGTGATCCACTTTCAAATTTTATGTTAAAGCTTTCTGTAAACTTGAACTAGTTAGCATAGATATAGCTTCATATTAATACATTCTATTTGATGTAGCATTTTATTCTTTCTTTCTTTATTTATTATTAACATAAAGAGTAGGCCTAATAATTGAGTTAAAATACAAGTGTCAGGTGCAGGAAGTCTTTGTATACTCACCCTAGGTTCTTAACTGGAGCCTTGCGATTGGACTGGTGAAAGGTACTAAGAAAAAAGAAAAACACAGATTTGATCAAGTATTGCTCAACATGCAATTTCATGAGAAAATGAAAACCTAATATATAATGTTAAATTTGAGCTTTTTTTTTAAAGATTAATTTATGTATACATAGAAGGACTGAGGTTCAGGCCAGAGGTGTGGTGGGTGAGAGGATTCACCAGAAACAGAGTGGAGAACAGAACAGGTATATTGACTGAAATACACTGCTGAGGGGAGCAGTGGGCAAGAGAGAAAAGGTCTGCTGTGCTATGTGGGTCCCCTCCCTGGCCAGGGATCAAACTCATGCTGCAGTTGCTGCAGATGACTTCATAGTGGTGTGCTTTAACCTGTTGTGTTACCAAGGAAGACCCCTAAACCTGAGGTATTTTTTGTTTGTTTGATTGTTTTTACCAAGTATATGACAAATGAAAAGCAAAGGAAGAAAATATAATAGGACAAAGGGATGAGCTAATGGTAATAAGCTGGGGAAATCTTCTTACTGGGGAAACCTAATTGCTCTTTGTATTTCTCATCTTCAGCTATAAAGATATTAATTCCTCCAGATTTAGAGTTGGTAGGATGTTATGACTTTCTTCGAGGAAGGATGAGAGGGGAATTCATAGTTTTCCCAAACTAGCTATTTTTTAAATCCCTTTAATTTAAAATATTCAGTTTTCCAAGGTGTTATATTTTAGGTTAGTGTTTCCTGAACTCCGCAAGTGTCATATATGCAGTTTTTATTTGAACTTTCTGCTGTATTTGATCCACCTCAAAACTTGGGTTATAACTTGGGTTATACATTATTTTTTTGCAGAAGTATTAGACAAATTCTATTTTACTTTCTGCCATATTTCTTCCAGAATTCAATGACTTAATACATTTGATTTCTAATTCAATGAACTATCTTATCTTCCTCTAATGTGGATGTTATTGTGGCATATATGGCATACACACACACACATACACACATCATACACACAATATACTCACAACATACACACATATGATACTATCTAACGTTGAAAATATGGTAGAAATACAATAGTATTTTGTTAATATGATGTCTTATCTAATTAATGGAATATTGAAGTTTTATCATGCATTACCTTGCCATTTTATTGATGTGTTTAAGGGCATCTGAAATTGTAGTTGTGGGGTATTCTAGATATCTAAATATCAACTTCCTCATTTATAATTACTGGTAGCATTCTAATTTAATGTTTACAATTTGTTGTTTGATGTTCCATGAAAAAAAAACTTTTCGTGATCAAATAAACTTGGCAAATACCTAAATAAAGATAGCGTGGTTTCTTCAGAGTCCTCAGAAGACTTTAATATAGTGAATATATTCTGATTCTAGAAGAGTAAGTAGAATTCACTGCTTCCCAAATCTGTTGGAAAAGAGAAACTTTATTACTATTTGTTTACTTGTTTGTTGCTAAGAGCTTACTAGTTTTTGTGAAATAGAATCCATTTTAAGAGTTTTTTAGGAGCATGATCTTATTTATTTATTTTTAAAGATTTATTATATTTCTGCATGCATACAAAAGCTGAGGTATAGGCCAGAGTGTAGGAGGGTGAGAAGACTCACCCAAAACAGAGTGGGGAGTAGTACAGGCAGATTGACTGAAATACACTGTGAGGGGAGCATCTGGCAAGACAGGAGAGGTCTGCTGTGCCATGTGGGTCAGCTCCCTGCCTGGGGATTGAACGTGCGCTGCCCATGCTTTTGGATAGCTTCATAGTGCTGAAACTTAACCCACTGTACTACCAGAGAGGCCCAAAGCATAATTGTATTTTTTAAGAGTTATTTATTTATTTATGCATAGGAGAACTGGGATGGTGTAAGGGGTGAAAGGATTCACCAAAGACAGAGTGGAGAACAGAACAGGAAGAATGAGTGAAATACACTGCTGAGGGGAGCAGCAAGTGGATCAGGAGTGGGCTGCCATGCCATGTGAGTCACATCCCAGGCTGGAGAAGGAACTCATGCTGCAGTGACTTCAGAGAGCTTCATAGTGCTGTGCTTTAACTCATTGCACCACCTGGGAGGGTCACCAAATCATAATTTTTAGATATATGTTATATAAACTCTACTCCATCATGATGCTTTCATTTTTAGTTCTTTAATAACTTGAATTTAAAAAATTAAGTGTATTGACATCTTTTGTCAATACCTTCCTTGCCTGGTTTCTTCTTGTCATGTAAGAAAACGCCTGGATTTGTTTGTATTATTGACTGAGAAATAATCTGGCTGTGATATAATCAAGAAATCATTTACTTGAGAATAGGGGTGATGATCTAAGTCTACAACCAAAGTGTGTTCCCCCAGGTTCAGGGTAGAGATGAATTTTGGAGTTAAGCAGAGAAGTGATCTGAAATAAACTCATTGTCTGAGAAAGTTTATGACTGACTAGATTTTCAGACAGAAGGCTGTCATTGTGGGGTTTGTTGTGACAACCACTACATAATTTCCTGGTTTTGTGGTCAGCAATTGCTGAGAAAGGCCAACAACTCACCCAGGAGTCTCAAAATGACAGACAGAGGCCAGAGAGCACTGTTTTGCTTTAGACTAGGCTCTACAATATCTGATTTTCTTTTCTTTCATATAAAACTTCTATACTTTTATTTAAATACATTCACTTTCATAAATAACAGACAGTTTTTTGTTTTTTTTTTCTTAATAGTTACCTTTTAGCAGGAATATTCACACATGCCTAAGGGCAAGATGGATACACACACACACATAATACATATATATATATATATATATATATGTATGTATATGTGTGTATATATGCACACATACTGTAGATATAGATGCACATGTCCATACACATACACCCACACACATATGCATACACATATGCATACACACCTACACATACACAAACACATATTCCTCACCAGAAAGAAAAGAATGTGACAGAATGTAACTACACATCATTCCACGAGTACAAAATAATGGAAGATTGTTTTTGCTATTTTTCATAGACTTAAGTAAAATCCACCCTGTATCTAGAATATTTAGAAATGAAAATGGATAATTTTTCCGTCTGAGTTTCCAAACCCCCTCCTCCCCTGGGGCACACTCTGTGTGAAGCAGTTGAAAATGTCATTTTTAAGGGTATGGGAATGATAGCTTTTCTTCCATAATTGATCAAACCCAAGGTAGCAATTTTATATATGTAAGTATTTTCTTTGTAGTGGTTTTAGAACTCTTTGGGCAGGCAGAAATCACCATGAAAAGGCCATTTCTGGTTTTAGAAAAAAAGAGTGAAAAGTTAAAAAAAAAAAAAAAGTAAAAACTCTAATTTACTCCAAACATAATATCCCTCAGTTAAGAAAAAAATTATTCTAAGACCTCTAAGTTGTTGTAGAAAGATGGGAAATGATTGAATTGATTTCATTATATTTAGTATTTTATCTCCTTTTCTGATTTTATAAAATGAACCTTTCTATAATACTGGAATTTGTGGGTTAATAATGATTTATATCAACAAACTAACTAGACTTAGCCACCAAAGGATTTACTGGAGAAGCTTTATTTGTCAAAGATGTTATTAATTTGTGATCATATATTTTTTGAGAATCCATAGACTTAGAGCCCTTATAATGCATGGAAAATAAAAAGCATAGGTCTTCAAAAATAAAACCAGACTGTATTAGCCGCTATAAAACACAGGCTTTCATGCCTTTCCAGCATCATCCAAGACTTATAGGTCTCTGGGAGAGGGCTTTTCTCAGCCCTTCTCTCCTGTAACTGATCTACAGCTGGCCATTAGCCCTGGAGGAGTTTCTATGCATGAAACCTTTCTAGTGTTTTCTAATCCTCCTTACCATTCAGAAAAGAAGGTATACTATTAGAGGGAAATTAGCATTTTTTTTCCTTTTGTTTTACCAACTTTGAGACCAGTTCGACTAGATAAATCTTCCTAGGTAGCAGCAGAGTATCAGGTTATATTTTCTATCCACCAAAAAATGTAATCATTATACCGGTTTGTTTATATTTAAAAAATAACAAATCAGATGGTTGTTTCTTTCCCCCCACCCCCACACACATTCATGGTAAAGTGAAAACAAAAGCAATAACATTTCACTTAGAAGGCGATTTCTTTTATGTAGCATGGTGTGAGAGCACAAAGGAAATCATCCCCTACTGCTCTAAGTTCTTCTAGGCTGGCAAATAATCAAACAAGCTTCAGACAAATTGATAACAGAAAAAAAGAAGTTTAAATAATAACATGTATGTGTCCCCTGCATACATGTAAGAAACCCAGCAGGTGTAACTTAGCCACGCGGCTTACAGAATCACTTATGGGTAGGGAACAAAAGGTGATAGGGAGTTTACCGAAAAAGGCCCACTAGACAAATATATGTAGGCCAACCCTGCTTTTTACACTGAAAAAGAACGCATAGATTTGGTTTGGTAAACGCAGTTACAGAAGTTTACAGGTAAATATCTTTTTTGAAACAATATCCACCCAGCTTTCAGAGCCTCTCCTATAAAATCAAACTTTTGCCAGAATGACATATTTTGGGGTTGACTCCCCTACAGTGATTTACGTTTTGTTTCATAAGTAAATCTCCCAAATTTAGTAATATGGGCATTTTGAGTGCTTTTCCTAATATAAAATATTAAACTTAAAGCAAATACCAAAAATTTTATCTTATATTAATGTTAAATTCCTAATGTATATCTCAAGCACTGTTTTGCAAATAGTGACCAGTCAGACATAATAGGTGCTTTGTGATATTGCTACTCCATCACAGTGGTCCCCAGGAAAAGCAGAGGTTACTATTATTATATTTTTATCTAAGCAGAAGATATGGATTGGTATCACATTTTGCATTCCATTGTGAGATTAGAAACAATCAGGAAAGACTTATAATATTATCTAGTTAAGTGGGAAGTACTTATACATTTTGTATATCCTTGTAGAAAATGGCTTTCCTGTGTTATGCTAGAAAATGTTTATGTTACATAACAAAAATGATCTTGAAGAATCCTTGCAAAAATACTATCATGCATATTTGGATGCTGGAGCCATGAGGTTTTTTTTATTATTATTTTTCTTCAATTCTACTTTTTTTGTTTTAAAAAAGAATTTGCATTTAATGTGGAAAAAAATACAAGAACAGGCACTCTAAAATAAACTGCTAATTTTATTTCTCAGAGAATGATTCAAACACATTTTGCCATTGTATCTTCATCATAGCAATTTGCAAAAGTGTAACTGACCCTTTGCCTGAAGTTTAAAATGTATCATGTGTTAGTGTTCTAAATTTCTAGCTGGTGCACTAATTTTTGTGATTTAGTGCAACCTTTATACTTAGCATATCATTTAACATTTCTTTTCCAAGTAAGTGACACAATCTGCAATTGGGATGTTTTTCTCACATAAATTAAGTCAATTAAACATTTAAATGAAGACCAACACAGCAGGACATAAGGCCACTTCTCTGTTTGAGAGAAAGGGGGCTTGCTCTTCACAAAGTCCTCCTTTCAAGAGCCAGCAGTTTGCTACAGGTTTGCTAAGTAGAAAAGGAATGTGCTCCTTATTTCCTCCATTGGAATATTCAACTTCTGGTTGGATTATGCCTTCTCTAAAATCTTGAGGAATTCTGAGTAAATTACTGTTAATTCTCCTCTTGCTGGAATGCTTGCTTTTCTTTTCCTTTCTATTTTTTTTTTCCTTAGTCAAGCCCTAGGAAGAAGGCATCAGTTGGAATCTTTCTGGTGTCATAAAGTAAATTAGTATCTAAATTACGGGGAAGTCGTGTTTTGCAAAATATGGTGGATAGAAGACTTGCATCAGAATTATCAGGAGAGGCTGCTAAACCTGCAGCTATGTAGACTCTTTGTCTCCATGATAAATCAATATAATAAAAATATTTCAGGGTGGAGACCAAAAAAATTCCTTAGAGATTTCTTTTGCATATAATTATTTCAGAGCCAGTGATAAAAATTCCCATTGTTTTTAAGCAAATGTCATTAAGAATGTTTAACACACAAAATGGGGATACCTTTAACACCTGAACATTATTCCCAACCTCCCCCCCCCCCCGTATGACCTGTTTTACATCCAAAATTTGCTTCTCCTTAGGAATTTCTAATCCAGCTATCACTTTTCTTTTTCTGGTTCTTGGGAAATATGTATGAACAGAACTATAATCCTGGTCATTTCCCATTCAAATACATCAAAAATAGGTGTTTAAGTGTATCAATCTTTTCTTCCTTTGGCTTGCCTTTCAGCCCTAACTCAAGAAAAATAAAACAAATATTTTTTTAAATACTGATATCCCAGCCAAGAATAGATACCTGGCTATGGTGGCAGCATTGAGTCCCAGTCACTAGACCACCATGGACTGGTGTCTCATGAAGCTCACTTTAGTGGAAGGTAGTACTCTGAGAGGCACCCAAGCTAAAAGAGGCCAATTCATTTAGAGAAAATAGACATAAGGAAACATTTATTCAGGGGAAAAGGAACAGAAACAAATTAAGACCCCAGGTCCCTGGTACCAGGACATGGAAGAGCAAGGAAGCTGCCTCAGGGGATAACTACCTTCCTTCCCTAATTGTTGTAGTCCCATCAGTCTCTTTGTTATTGGTTAGTGTTCCTTGGTCTCACTCACTGTACCTAGAACTGCATCTAGTATCTCAGCAAGATGTAAGATCTTCAAATCCTTTGTCTTTATCATCCTTGTTCAGGAAGGTCTTGTTGCCCCTAGTCCTGGGGTGTTTGATTAGTCCCCTTTAGAATTTGTTGCCCTTCTCTCTGAAGTATCCGTATTCCTCTAAGGCTTTTCCTATTCTGTTCTGACCTTGGAAGCAATCTGCTTGCCCTGTGACTTATCAATTTTTCAATATTAGTTATTTTGATGTCATCCCTCAAGCTGCTATACCAGACATGGTTTCTATGAAGAAACTTTTCATTGCAAGGGCAGCAGATCCAACTCTGACAGTCTGAAACACTATAGACGCCAACTGAAAAGCTGAGGTGAGAAAGAGGCTCAGGTGAGACTTAATCCAATGACACAATAAAGTCTACAAAGAACCCTAATACTGGACATCCAACTCATTGTAATCTTTCTTGGTGTCAACCTCAGTGAACAGTTCTATTTGTAACAGGGTGGTTCCCCAGGAAATGGGGAGGTTCCAGGTTCCATGCCCCACTCAGAAGGAGGGTGGAGATTAGCAGGGAGAAGAATTGTATGGAGAGGAGACTGAAAAGGAAAGAAGCATGATAGAGATCCAGAAGGTGAACTGAGGGAGCCACATGGAACAGAGAGACATGTGAAGAAACTATGCTTGCTTCTTGGTCCTGGACTAGTTGAAACAGATGTAGGTGAGAGACCCTTCGGAGGAGGTTAACTGTGGCAGTGTTTATCTTGATTTTGATTTTGCTCTTTTTCTCCCAGACTTGTCTCGCCATTTTTGGCCCTTTTCTGTGGGTCCCTGTCAGAAGGTTCTTTAGACTTGTGGTGGGCTTTCAGGCTTTGCTTTGGGTTAATCCCTTTTGGGTAGACGTTTACTCACAAGGGGATGGCTAACTTTGGGTGTTTGATTTAGAAACTATATTCTTTGTCTTTTCTGTGTTGCACACTAATTGTATTAAAGTTCCTTTCCATTAAAAGTTCCTTTCCTTTAGTGGCTGATGGCAGGATCTATTTAGAGGAGGCAAGTTTGGGGCTTCAGCGGTGCCCCTCTCTCCCTGCCCTGTTACATATTGGTCCTCTTTTTTTCTTTGTTTACATACAAAAAAGATGTATGTGTTAGTCTAGATTGACTTCATGCAAAAATGAGAAATTCCTTTTCCCAGAATCTCTAAGTACATACGTTCTTGCACCTGATTGCCCTACCTGATAGGTGTTTGCTTATCTTTGAGTCAGTCATTGTGTACTGAGTGTAACTGCTTAGCAGATCACCTTCACTCCTGGGTTGGGAGGCTTACATAGCTGAGTTCAGGGCAAGTGAGAGCGAATACCAGATGTAAGGCAAAACGGCAGTCATTTTACTGCATACAAAGGAAGGCTAATGCCTCCTGAGAGGGATATGTGAATATTCTAGGTTCTTAGTATCTGTCATGTATCTCAAGTCTTAGGGTCTGAATCCCTAGGATATGCAAATTAGAGATCTTATCCATCAACAAATAAATCAACTTAGGTAAAATACATATTGATACATTTTTATTACCTTTCTGTTTTCAAACCAAACCAAAAAAAAAAAAATCATGGCAATTTATAAATTAAGCTGTATGTTTTGATTGTTTAAAGTTACATAAACTTTTGGATAATCCATCCAGATGTAATGTAGGAGTCAAAAAGCACCAAAAGAATACCAGTACATTTTCAGATGCTTACTTTTTATTGAAACATCAGATTTAGGTAATACAAGTGTCTCTCATTTTTCTGCTATGCAATGACTGTTTTATCAGTTTTGTTTACTGATAAAAAATGTATGTTCTGAAAACATGTTTTCTGATAATAAACTCTTCTGAGCCACTTGAAGATGATTTTTGGAGGCATTGTAGGAAAAATAGCTGCAGTTGTGTTTTTTATAAGAAATGATATTGATTGAACAACATATTTAATTTAACGTCTGAAGTCTTACTAAGTTAGAACTTGTTCGAATAGTAATGAGGCTGGGAAATGGATTAAAGTAACTATTTTCTTTGATTAAGAATACATGTATTAGAACACTTTATCCTTTAAAAATAAAATGATTTAATATTTTTATTAAGCTCAAGAACTTGTATTTACTACAATTATCCAAACATTCACTGTATTTTAACATGGGTTACTATAAATGCTTGAGATAAAGGATGTTTAAAAACTACCTAATAGTACAACTAAAATCCTATGCCCAGAGAATCTACGGACATACATCCAGAAAGCCTGGGTTGGATCTCTCTGTTAAAATATTCTTTCTTACTCCACTTTCATAAGCTTAGCCCTTATTAATGGAGCACCTCAAAAATAATAGAAGCAGGAGAAAATAAAATATTTTAAAGCAAAGAAAACTTGATCAACTATTAGGCAGGAGAAGAATATGAATTTTGACTAAAGTTAGTAGAGTATATATTCTGTAACACTTTTTTGTTGTTGTTATATCTGAATTTTCTTTGTGTTACTTAGCTGGTTGACTAAAAGGCATTTGCTAAATAGTACCTCAGAGGCTCAAATAAGTAAATAGAGATTTCTGAGGTATAGAATATAGTACAAAATAGCTTATTCTGAAACACAATCTTTAAAAAACAATCTCTTGTATAAAACACTTAGTGGACGTTCTTCTAGCATTTTGTTGCTGATTAAATGTGAAGTAAGCTCCTATTTTGCCGTATCCCTTGCCCTCTTCTTTTTTTTAGTTAGTTACCTGGATATGTGTTCTGAATTTACATGTCTTTAATAAACTAAAGCTATAATGCACATTTAATTTACATTTGAAGGGAGGGCATGGCACATGAACAAATAATATGGTCATAGTGGGACCATCTGTGTAAAAGGGGAAAAAAAAAAAGAAAAAACGAAGGAGGGTGAGGGACAGCAAAGAGGAAAGAAGGAGAAAGGAAATGAAAGAGAGAGGCGGTTCTTCTTAATTACAATTTGTAAATGTTTAGAACTCTTTTCTTGTCATGGGTTGTTTTGAAACCCAGGATTATCATTGTTAATTATTCTGGGCTTGTTATATGCAAATCTATTCTATATCAGACTGCCTCAACTTAGTGATAGCCTATAAGACTAATAAATTGAAATTCATATAATATGCATGCATGGCTATGCATGGCCGTATCTGTCTATGCATACTTTTATTTTAAAACCAAATAGTTATTTAAATTAAATACCAATACCCCAATACCAAAGGGGTGGGGGGTAGAATGTAGGTTCATAATGTTAGATGCATAAATGTTATTAAAAATTAGCAGTGAACTGGACATCAGAACCAGAAGGAAATCTAATCAGTCACGTCAGTGTCACTTCCACAAGTGAAAAAAAGTTATTTCTTGGATTTTTAAAAAAAAGTTTTCCTACAAGGCTTCATAACTGGGACACTAATGTAAATTGACAAAGAGGACACAATTACTACCACACATTAATTGACAGGTACATAATATTTGTGTGTGTGTGTGTCAGGGATCTCCTTGTAAACATGATTCATAAAGGCAAATAGAGCATGCAAAACAATTGGAAGGAAAAACCCACAAAACAGGAATCTTTCCTTACCACTTCCTCTCTATCAGGAAACAAATCACAGAGAACTTAAAGTCCTTCCTGTTAACAAATGTGCTTTCGTGGTCTCGGCAGTCCTATGAAATACATTATTTGAACTTGTCTCCTGAAAAGAGGTTCTAAATAAAGTTCCATAGATTATCGAATATAAACATAATGATTTTGTAGATATAGGACATCTATAGCATAGACTATAAGTGAGACAGGGCAGCCAAGGATACAGCCCAAATATTTCAGCATCACTTTAACTGTCTGCGTTCTTTATCTGTGCAATTGCAAGACTACTTAGACTCAGAGTAAAACAACAGTGGGCTTTAACAAACCAGGGTAAAACAGTTACTGAGGCTAAAAATGACTATTTACCTTACCTAAAGCAGTGTCCATTCTCAAATCCTGAACAAAAAGCTGCTAAGATGGCATTTTCCTGCCACTGATGATGCAGAGCTCCTCTCCTGCATAATAGGTCATGTGCCTAAAATGGCATCTTCTGCCACTGCAGATCTGAAACACATGGCAGCTAGACTATAGGCCAGGTTCTGTGTCCTATCTGTTTGGAATCCCAAACAGTGAATAATCTTTGGCTGCTTCTGCTGTTCCTTATAGTTCTTATCAATTGCTCTACACCCACTTGTGATACTCTGGCATTTTCCCTGGGACTATACATATATCCTCACCAGTACCACCCTTCAGGGTGCACCACCTGTATAAGTCTTTGGCTTCAGTCACTGTTACATAGGTGAAATCAATGAAATACAAGATATATTTAGAATCTTTTGTTCACACAGAAACAACAACAACTGTGTGTGTGCAAATATACATATATTATACACACAAACACACATGATCTATGTAACTGCAGTCTGTCAGTCTATGGTATGCTGGATTTGAGAAGCTGTAGTAATGTTTTGTTTATTTTTCTTAACAAAATGACCTTTTACACCAAGACCCTACAGTTTAAATGGCATTGGCAGAGGTGTTATATTGATGTGTTGATTTGCAGTTTTCATACAAAAGATAATTAATTGCTCCTTGGAGGTTGAGGTTTGAGAAGAATGTTGGTGAATAAATTAATCTCCTGCCCCTTTTACTACTGCAGAAGAAACAGTATCTTAGGTCAGGACAAACTTGAGCATTACAAACAAGATGTACTTCTTTGAATTTGATTGCTTCCCTCAAGAAAGTGATTAGGAAGATTAACATGTAAATAACAGGCTAAGCCGGCTCTTGCAAACGTATCTGGATAGATTTTGAAAATCATTGGGACCAAAATCTATTTCTATAAACGTCACTTGCTTTTATGATAATCAGAATACACTGTTTGGCAAAAATTATTAATTTAGGTAGGTCTGAAGAGTTGTCACCCAGTTAATTAATCCCATCTGCTATTTATACTGTCAGAGCTGCAGCAATCTGTTTGCCAAGAATTCAAAACCAGAAAAAAAGGCCCCTAGGGTCCCACTAACGATCTTTGTCTACAATGTCTTTCACCCAATACACAGGAATTCCAATTTGAAAAGGTGATGAATTCAAAAAAATCAAAGATTGGGATAACTGCTTTATTTCATTTGTGCTCATGGAAATTTAGAAAATTAACTTTAAATATCATGACATTCAAAAAAACAAACTGTGAAATTGCAGGAGAAAAAGAGAAGGAGTGTGTAGGCATATGATTAAAAATTTTTTACCTTTGTTCCTAAAATAAAATGAGTAGTTTCACTTGCAATTAAAATGTGTACTTTATTACTTATAATCTTTCCTTGTCTTGTGTTAAAAACTGTTCATTGCTCCTCATTCTGCTATGTTAACTTTGAAATAGAACTTGGTTTATTTTTTCATACTTTTCACTCTACCTAGTTCTTTATTCTTAATTTAATATTTTTTATAGGAGGCCTAATGTGAGACTTGTTATTGAGAAATAACTCATATGTGACAACGTAATATGAGTAATTACCTGCATTATAAATTTCCCAAATAAACATATGGTATCCCATTTTCCCCAGTGAATTTATCACTCAGGTGCTTAGGGAAGTGCATTAACTGTTCAAGACTCCCATTTTCTTTATTATTTTTTTTTTAGATTAAGCCAGAAAGTTAAATATAAATAAACTAATAGATTTGCCAATAGCAAGAGCTGGTAAGCCTATTTTATGAATCTGTCACTAAGTCCACATATCTGACACATCATTAGAAATGTCAGTTTTCCATACACATCTGATGAAAAGACTGAGAAGTCTTCAGGAACTCACTAACCACCACAGCAAACATGCTATTTTTAATTTTTTTAAAGATTATTTAATATACATGTAAAAACTGGGGTACAGTCCAGAGTTCGAGGGGAGTGCAGGTGAGAGGATTCACCAGAAACAGTGGGGGATAGGCAGGCTGACAGAAACACACTGCTGAGGGGAGCAGCAGGTGAGACTGGAGAGGTCTGCTGTGCTGTGTGAGTCACCTCCCTGGCCAGGATTTGTACTCACACTGCAGTGGCTGCAGATGGCTTTAGAGTGCTGCACTTTTACCCCTTGTACTACCAGGACAGGGCAAACATGCTAGTTTTAATATTTCATTTCTTTGTCTTATACTAAGTATCCTCTCATCTCTTAAACTTGATTCCATCAGGTTAGATATATGGTTTATAATCACTTCTTTTTTGTCCTCTCCCACTCTTATCTTTCTGCTCTGGCCTTTATGAGCACAATTATAAGGGATGAACATTCAAATGCTTTATTCTATGTTTCACATGATCTGTTAATCTGATAGGTTCCTGTACCTGGGTGCATGTTATACTTTGCTTGATCTTCTCATCTATAGTATTATTATTAAAATAATAATGTCTACAGGGTGATTTGGTGATGGGACTTCCATGGAGACTACAACTGAAAAATGAAAAAAATGCACAAAATGATGTAAAAATAAACTATATATATATATATATACACACATATACATACATACATACATATATACATACATACATATATAACAATGTCCATGTTGTGTGTAGTTAATTTTAAATCTCAAGTGTTACCTCTTTCTCATTACCCAATATTCATGTTTTATGAAACTATGATGTCTGCCCTGAATATTAGTTTCTTGAGCATGCCAATTAGTAACAACAACACCAGGCCCTCCCTGGTGGCTCAGAGGGTTAGCACAAAGCACCATGAAGCTATCCGCAGCCACTGTGGCACTATATTTAATTCTAGGCCAGGGAGCTGACCCATATGGCATGGCAGACCTCTCCTGACCCTCCGCTGCTCCCCTCAGCAGTGTATTTTAGTAGATCTGCCTGTTCTGCTCCCTACTCTGTCTCTGGTGGGTCCCATCACCCCCCACACCTCTGGCCTGTGCCCCAGTTCTTGTAGGCAAATAAATAAATCTTTAAAAAAAATAATAATATCCACACCTTCTCTACAATATTAGCTCAGCTTCTAATTTATTTAAGGTACACACCAGATGATTATTGATATACATAAACTATTACAAAATAGGCATAATGATATTATTTGTTTCTGCTGGAATTTTGCTTACCATTTTTAGGTGATAGCAGGAGTTCAGGATAATTTTTCACAAAGTAAATTTTCATGGTTTTAGTTATCACAGTAGGATTTTATGTTCTCCCATTTGCCTACTCCACATGTAGGGAAAATGTAATCCCAAGAAACATTTGTGTCTTTCATATCCATTTAAGGAAACACATATGCTCTATTTCCCTGAGAATTGAATTCCTCTGATTTTAGCCAACACTTAAAACATCCACTTATCAATTTGTTGATGATCTGGATCTCCTTATTTAGGCCATAAATGCAGTTTTGTGATTTTAAAAAAGAGTGTATCCTATCCATTCAACATACCTATTTCATGCAACACTTCGTTATATGTGAGAAACTGTTCTGGGCACATTGTTACATCTGCAAACAAACTATTAATCTTTGCCTTCAAGAAACTTAAATTCTAACGGGAAAAATGCACCATGCAATAATTATGTATAAAGAATATAGAATATTCATATCATATATGAATTAGCAAGTTCTAAATCACAAAAGTAAAGGGGACATATTTTGGTTGCTAGTGAATCTGTAAGGGCAGAGATACACATTTTAAAGAAAAAAGGAGTGAGAGAGAACAAGAGAGTTTATTTGACCTTCCTCCAGAAATTGTGACTGAGGAAGATAAATTGCTATCCTTTTCTCCTTTCACAATTGGGGGTTGCATTTTTTTCTTCTTTTTTTTTTGCCAATCCACTCCCAGCCTAAGCAGTGTGATGGAAAATTTAATACACTGAAGAAATAAGCTCTGAAATAGCCAATGAAGAAGCCAGTCCTAAAGAGTGAAGAGTTAATGAAGAATTTTTAACAGCTCAGCTTCACTCTGTTACCATTTAAATGGCCTCAAATGGGATGTGAAGTTTAACATATCACAGGATAGCATGTAGCTTCTGGTGGCTGCAAACATTTTCTCATTAATTGAGGCTGCCAGATGTATCAGCAACACCAAGAATCTGGGCGAGGATCTATAGCCTTCTCTTAAATTATTGTATTTAAAAGATAGAATTTAAAAGACATAAAGTGAAATTATGAACATTTTCCTTATTATTACTTTATTAAAATATTTTATTTAAAAGACAGTAATTAGGGCCTTGTCACTATTCAGAGTTTTGACTAGACCTAGTAGTGTGCTTCCAACCACAAAATTAAACCTCCTATGTAACTCATATTCCTGTATGTTCAACATGTTCCGTTGTCCTTGGTTTCATGTTTTAAGTTTAAGTCATCCAGGATAGCTTGCATGCTATTTTGCTCATGTTCTGTTAGTGGTTGTCATTTTTTTTAATTTAATAATTAATCTGTATTTTGCATATATGCATGTCTTTCTGATTTTACTGCATTTATGACTGTATCTCTATATTTGTGACTTCTTTGCAAGATGACAACTTGGATAAAGTTGATTTCTATTGGTAAAATAGTATGGTTCATTTAGCAGGTGATGAAAATTTATAAATATAACCTAATTATTAATTTTAAACTGTGTTTAGACAAACAAATTTTCTCTTCCTCAATATATTGATTTAATGTTCTCTTAACACTGTTAAATCCAGTTATCATTAAGGAAATTACTCTTTAATATGGTTTCCAAGACATTCACCTTCTCTCCTACATTTTTGAGCATTTCCAGCATCTCTGAGAATTATTGCCATAATCTTCTCTTTACTATCACTGCCAGGGACTTACACTCCCTCCCATCCTGGCTCCCATCCTTTTTGAACTACAACTTTTGAACAATTAAACACTGTGATGTTTTACTTCTTTTCCATATTCATTTCTTGGATTTGCCTTCATCCAATTTTACAATCACAATTCCCTGAATCTTATCTGTTTTGTCATTGAATCCTGATCCTCAAGCATTCCTTTCTCTGACCAAGCCTCTTATTTAATATCTGCTTAGCTTACCTATTAATTGCTGTAAATATTCTTTAATCCTATCATAATGCTAAGATTTAACCCCTTAACTATCTTATGTAAAGTCTTTGATTAATATTTTTGAGCCTTAATTTCTTCCTGTCTAAATAAATGTTTCTCTTTTGTGTTTATGTATGGTATATATATTTTTTTTATATTTCCTCAAAATAATGTATATGTTGATAAAATGGGATTTTTATTTTTTATTTGGTACTCTCTCTCTAGCATGTTACAAGAATGCAAACTTTTATTTTTTTAAGATTTATTCATTTATTTGTACAGAACTGGGGTACAGGCCAGAGACGCGGAGGGTGAGAGACACCCTCCAGAGACAGAGCAGGGAGCAGATCAGGCAGATCAACGAAGTACACTGCTGAAGGGAGCAGTAGGCGGGTCAGGAGAGGTCTGCCACACCATGTGGTCACCTCGGGGCAGACTGGATCAAACTCATGCGGAAGTGGCTTAAGCTTCTTTGTGCAGTGCTCCAACCCGCTGTGCCACCAGGGAGGGCCCACAAGAATGCAAACTTTACAGACACCTTCAGTAGGTCTTTTTGTTCAGATGTTTGAATCTACCCAAATGCAAGTTAAATGTCAACTGCCTTTGTAATTAGAGATTTTCTTCTAAAACTTCAGGTTCCCTTCAATAGGAAATGGAGTAGAAATCAAGAATTTAGCATGCATTTACACACACACACAGGATTTTCCAAATGGTGGTGCCAAAATCAAAGAAAAGAGCTCCCTGCTCCAAAGACCAAGTCAAAGTTTGAAAGGCCAAGACTGATTCTTGATTATGATATTTTGAATGCTGACAACAAAATTAGGATCATCTAAAATGAGTACAGTTGACTCATTCTAAATATAAATATTTTCACCATTATAAAATGACTTAGGCATAAGGTGTACACATTGCTCTTGAGGTGTTTTTGTTTCTTAGCCCTTATAGCAATCAGAGCTAGAAAATACATGCATATATAGATATTGATGTAGATATATGCATATACACTTCTATATGTATATATGTGTGTATACATGTGTATAAATATATGCATACAACTATAATTATACTTATATACATGCATAGGTGTATATCTCTATTCATGTAAACATGAATTTACACATATGCATGTGTTTTGCAAGTCCTTTGTTCATAGAAATATCTTTAATTCCAGTCTGTTTCACAGAGGTTCTTTTTTATTCCATTGCATATTTGTTTTATACTTATTTACATACATAGATGCATATATCTATGCATGCAAACATGAATTCACACATGTGTGTGTGTGTTACAAGTTCTTTGTTCATCAAAATATCTTTAATTCCTGTCTATTTTACCAAGGCTCTTTCTTTTTTATTACATTCTATATTTGTATTTCCATTCTTTCATAGTGAGACTTCTAGCCCACAGTCACCTCAATGGTTTAGACATTATTTAGGAGTCTAAAATAGTTTTAGAATTTTTATGGGATTAACATTACAGTGAACAGAAAAGCAAGTTTAGAGTGATATAACCTGTCTAATACATGTGATATATAAACAAATAATATGTTCATAAGTTATTGAAGTTAGACCTTCCTTCCTTCTGCCTGCCTGTCCTCCCTCCTTCTTTCTTCATTCTTCTTTCGACTTACCTACTTACTTATCTTCCTTTCAATCTATTTGATAATACTTACTTTTCATATTATTAGATTCTGTTAATTTAATTTGCTTTCAGTGCTATTTCAGTGATATTTTAATTTGCATTTATCTTATAACAAGTATATTTATATGTGTGATGGTCATCTTTATAGCTTTTCTGCAAATAGTATTATTAGATATTTACTCATTTTAATGGATGGTTCTCATTTTATTAGCCTCAAATTAAAATAAATTATGCATATCTACTATTTATCTGTGATATATGCCAAATGACTGTTCAGTTTTCTTAATACCATTTATGACAAACCTCCATTGCCTTTCTTTGTACATGTTTTGAAAAAATCTATAATAGCTAAATTATGGATACAATCTAAAATCCCAATATCAGATAAGAGGATTAAAAAAAAATTGTAGTATACATGCACAATGGAATTCTATTCACTAAGCTAAAAAAAAAAAGAAATCGTAATTCACAACAACATTAATGGAATAGAGAGAATTATGCCAAGAGAAATAGGTCAGAAGGAGAAAGACAAATACTGATTGATCTCACTTTTATGTGGGATATAGAGAAAGAAAAAACAAATACAACTTCAACCAAATCAAGTCCTGGGACCATAAATGAAGATTTGAGAAGAAGTGTGGGGTTGGGCAGCAAAAGATAAGGGTACTCAATGATCTAGGGTGGAGGATTATCGATGCTTTGGAGATGGGCATAGTCTACATCTGAAGTGAACTTATTTTCCTCAGTCAATACAGTGTTTTATAAAACAGTGTTACCTCAAGTAAAATATAAGTGATAATAATTCTATATACTTCTACGAAGAGTGATTATAAAACAGATATTGATGTAGCTATACATACACATATATATGCAAACAAAAAGATAGTGTATATGCTTTACCTTGAATCTCGGAGGATTCTTTTTTTTTTTTAATATCATTCATTACAATCTAATATTTTACCTAAGAATTGATTATTCTAAGTGGTTTCCCTTGTATTCAAAGGGCTCTTTCAATTGCAAATTAAGATATTTTCTAATTTATAAAAAAAAAATTGTGAGGCATATTGTTAAATATGTGTCAGTTGGTGATTTTCTAGGGGCACCAATAATGTGAATAACTGACTTCCTTTATGTTTACCTTTCAATCAAATCTCATCATCACTTTTTTACTTCTTTAATTTAATTTTCATTATTTCAGTATTTATGTTTTTTTTTCAGTGTCCTAAGTTTGCATTTAATTCTAATTTCAATTGTGCATTATGAAATTTCATCGTTATTTGTTCTGAAATTTTGTCTTTTTTCCCATTGATGTCATTGGTTCAATCATCCTTAATTACAATTCTTCCCATTTTGTTTTCATTTTTCCTTTTTGTATATTTATAAAAATATAAATATATTTATGGATCAAAGTAAGGTTTATACTTCTACAATGTTCATTTGAAAGTATTTAATTAAACTTGACTGGTGTATTTTTATTTTCTTCAGATGATGATTATATTGGGGTAATTATTTTCATCAGCAAAAAAAATTTGAGTTAATTATCTAATATTTTATATTAAATTTATGTGGATATGGTCTTACATTTTTATTTATTTAATGGTTTTAAAATACCTATTTTCAATTTTTACATTATTACTTCCTATTTCTGAGTGATTTTAACCTAGTTCTTAAGGATGTCATCTCCTTCTGCTTAACCCCTTCACAGTCTGTGTGGTTGCCCCAGGTGGAGATTGTAGGGTTTTATTTCTCTTTTTTCTTTCACTACAGCATTTGCAGGTTGCCCCTCTCCGTTTCCTGATAAAGTGTAAGACTTTTCTCCTGTTTGGTATCATTTGCTCTCCTGTAGATATTCTGATTGTTTTATGATAGTGAAAGGAAGATTCAGTATGCTTCTACTGTTTTTGCAAAACCCTTTGGTCATTCTACTGGATTCTTTGGTAATATTTGATGACCATGATAACTTCCTCCCTCTAGATGCACTTTCTTTATTCTACTCTTAGGACATTTTTCTTTTAACCTCATCATTGCTTCTTCAGCTACTTTGTTGGTTATTCCTCTTCTTCCAGGTGAAACTTCTTAATGCCTACCTTTGCATGGACTAAATTACTCACTTTAATTTCAGAGTCATATAAACAGCTGTATTCAGTATCTAACCTTGTGTTTCTAATAGAGCCTCAACATGCTCTAAACTGAACTCCAGATTCTTCTTCTTCTAAAGCCACACACAAACATGCACATGCACCTGAAGACTTCTGTAACCTCACTGATGGATACAGAATTCATTTCGATAAATTCAATACGATAAACAAATTCATTATGTTTATCGGTAAGGTTAAAAACAAACAAACAAACAAACAAACATCATTTTCACTCTTTCACTTAAACTTCACAACCTCAGCAAGAAATTCCAATGGTTCTAGTTACAAAATTTTCAGTGTAAGCCTTTCCTGACACCTTCACTGTCCCTACTCTGCTGAAAGTTGCCATCCATTCACCTCTGGAACCCTGACAATATCTCTCTTTCACTATTGGATAGTAGCTAATGTAATTCTCCTTAAATGTGAAGTATATAGCATCATTCCCCTGCCCAAATCTCTCCAAACCCCTCCATTTTTCTCAGTATGTAAACTGAATTTGTTGTCATAGCCTACATACAAAGTCTCACATAATATAGCACTTGTCTACTCCATGTCATCATTTCCTATTGGTTTATCATTTGATTATTTGTGTAGCTGTGGGAATTAATAAATTATTCCAAACATAGAAGGTAATTTGAGTATGAAGAACATGGAGGAGCATGATTTAACCACACATAAAGTTTATTCAGAGCAATTGATGTAAGAGTAGTGAACACTGGAGCCAGAGGATAAAATTTCGTTTTGAAGTTTTCACACCATAACAACCTCCAATAGAGGTTGTTTTATATCCTTCTTGGAACATGTGATCTTTGTGTGAAAGTCATGATTACAAACATTGGAGACATTCCGTGATGCTCTTTGTCCTACTAACATCAATACTGTTGTTTATTAGTTACAAAATTTAACCTGTAATAGTACAGGTTAATACACATGAAAGAAACAATGGAGAAGTTGGCTATCATCCTTGGGCAGGGTGATGTCTATCATGGGAATAAGCTAGCATAAATATAGCATGGATTTGCTTTGTGTTCCTACAATATTTCATTTCATTTTCACTGATATCAACTCTATTTTACAAGTGAGTGAGAGTCTTCTGCTGTGGGATTTCACATTAGTAATTCTCCCTGGTTAGTGCAAAAAGTTCTGAGAAGACACCCAGCTATCCACAAAACTATCTCTCTCATTTTTCTCAAGTATACGATCAAATATTAGCTTGTCAAAGAAGCATACCTGACCTTCCTATTAGCATTATAATTTAGCCTGCCTACCCTGGGGCACTCTAATAACAATTACTTTGGTTTACATTTTAATTTTTATAGCATTTATCATCATCCATCATAAAATCTTATCTCTGTAGAGATTGACCTTTCTTGTTACCTTTGTATTCTCACTGATTAAAAGAGTACCTAGCCCATTTTAGGTGCTCAACATGTAAAAGGTGACCAATTAAAATAAATTCTGTGGGTTTTCTAAATCTTCAAATTTAGACAGATGCCTCATTTACATTTAAATTCATTGTCAATGTCCATAGTCACATGTCAGATTTAAAATTCATGGTTTCTTATTATTCCTACTAAAAGCTTCATATTTAATAAACTGATGTTATGACTGAAGAACATAGACTAATTAAAGAAGACTAATTAAAGAAGCTGCTAGTGTGAATCACTTGAGAATATTAAGTATTTAAAAAAAATAATTGCAAATGCTGAAGTTTGCCATTCGAGTTATGTGTGGTGTACATTGAAACTTCTGATCATGTCTTATACATCCCCTATTATTTGAATCTATTAAGAAGTCGACCACTAAAACCAAATAGGGAATTTTAAGTTTTTTCCACTTTCACTTGGAGTATTTTTGTATCATGGTATTATTTCTGTATAAATATTCTCACTTTATTCAAATCCATTAAGGAAAGGATAGAATAGCTATATTGATAACATTAATTCATCACTTAATGTTGCTAGTTAAAACAGAATCAAAATTATATGCCTATAAAGAAAAAGGCACATAGAGAATATATATAGTACAAGCCCTCCAACTTAGGTAAGAAAACATTAACCAAGGCAGAAAAATTATATTTACCAACGATGATATAGTGAGTTAAAGAAAAATTATGGACAAGTTTTAAGATTGTCCAATTCCTTGATCAAAGTTCATTTTATTGCCCTACAAATATAACATCAATTAAAACTATCATCAATATTTTTTGATGAAATTCAAGACCATAAAATATGGATTTCCATTTAAATTCTGTGTATTTCCTTTTTCTTATATATGTCTTACATGTTTTATAGGTACTTGGACTTGTTAGGTGTTAGATCTTTTAGTTTATCCAAAAAGTTGGAAACTGATAAATTTTTATGGAAAGTGTGTGTTCATGTTATTTGGAATACTTTTTGTTTAATTAACAATAATAAATCCTACAAATAGTTACTATACCATAATAGCATTTATATCTTACCAAGTAAAAAGTTCAAAGTCAGAAATTTCCTTGGCTGGTTAATTATATAACTCAATCGCATTACCAAATTTTCATAAACACTTCTATGTCTCACCTCTGCCTTGTGATCTTGTGTTCTTATGCTGTCACTACACCATCCAACTATTGTTAATTTTCATGAGTGAATATCCATATCTACATGAAGTAAAAAAGGAACTACCAGTGTATTGCTCTCCATTTTTCAGAGGGTAAATGCCCATTCTCTAAATCTTCCAGTTGACTTCCCCTGTGTCTCATGACAAATTTTATTTCATACTTATAACTAAACTAGTTAACCTGAAAACAGAATAAGCCTTTCATGAGTGGGATAGGATAGAACCAACACTCTTAGAAAACATGGGCATTTTTTAGCAAGGACAAAGGTAAAATGAAGGAGTTAACTAAGTAAACAGTGCCACCCATTCTGTCATTCTCAAATATAGAAAATAAACACTAATGCTGTTGTATTTATAGATTGGAGTTTTGTTTTGTTTTGTTTTGCTAACTTTGATCATAATGGAATC
The DNA here is from genome assembly GCF_000260355.1 of Condylura cristata. Classification (NCBI taxonomy): domain Eukaryota; kingdom Metazoa; phylum Chordata; class Mammalia; order Eulipotyphla; family Talpidae; genus Condylura; species Condylura cristata. The sequence goes on along the minus strand of NW_004567127.1, from coordinate 24,432,488 downwards.
AGCTAAAATTCAACTGAAATTCTGTTTCACTTCACAGATTTCTACTTCATCTTGAGGGGCATTAGTTATTCTAATTTTCAAGGCAATAGTTTATCGAATCTTATTTTTTTGAGTTGCTTATTATCAATCTGATATAGCTTCTTGTTTAATTCCATAATGGTGAGAAAACACAATTTATGTGATTTTAAATATTTGTTGAAATTTTGCTTTTTGTATTCAGCATGTGATCTGCTTGGTGAATATTGGATGAGCACTTAAAAGTAGTGTATATTTTGTTCCTGTTCAGTGAAATCTACTTTAAATGTCAATTAGACTCTTCCAGCTAATGCTTTAGCTCACTTTATTTTGTACATTACCGATTTGCCATGTTCTTAATTCATCTTTAACTGAAAGAAAGATGTTGATATCTCTAATTGTGTTTTTCAATTTTTCTTACAATTTTATGCTTCTAACACATTTTGTTAAGTGCATACACATTTGATTGTAATGACTTTTTTTTTACTAACTGACCCTTCTGTTATGTAATATGTATTTCTGATTTGCTAATATTATTTTCTAAAAAGTCTGCTTTGCCTGAGATTAATGTAGTTATCCCTACTTTCAAAAAAAAAAAACCAAAACAATATTTGGCATAGCTTTTCCATCATTGTACTCTAGACTATATATATGTGAACCTTTTTGATATTAAATGTTTGTAAATTTGTGTATTTTTTTTCACTCACATAACTTTATAATTTAATTGATATTTTTGGATCATTAATATTATGATATTAATATATTTTTGTTTAGCTCTGTTATCACATTACTTGCTTTTGTTTATTTATTCTGCTTTTATACTTATATTTTCTCTTTATTCCTATCTGGAGTTGTTTTTATTTTTTTTCAAAAGTGGTATAATTTCATTTTAATATGTGTATTGATTTTATTTTACTCTTTTATGCGTGCAGGGACTGGGATACAGGCCAGAGGTGTGGGATGGTGAGAGAATTCACCAGAGATAAAGTGGGGAACAGAACAGACAGATAAACTGAAATACACTGCTGTGTATTGAGTTTTAAATAGAAATGTGTATATTTGTTTTTATTGTTGTTTTACAAGGATTATAGTGTATATTTTAAATTCCTTTACTTAAAAATTTTTATTTAGTTAAAAATGAATATTACTAATTAAAAATAAATATTTATTACTTCAAGTGTAGTGTAGAATTCTGACCACCATAATGTCCCTTCATGCTCTCTCCTTTATATTATAGATGTATTTGTGTTACCAGTAATATCACGTGAATAATCACAATGATACAGATTTTACATTTCAATTATCAAACATACTTTTATTTTATTGTTTAATATTTATTTATTCATACAGAACTGGGGTACAGGCCAGAGATGCGGAGGGTGAGAGGATTCACCAGAGACAGAGTGGGGGGCAGAACAGGCAGATTGACGAAGTACACTGCAGAGGGGAGCAGCGGGCTGGTCAGGAGAGGTCTGCCACCCTTCACCTCCGGGGCAGGCGGGGATTGAACTCATGCAGAAGTGGCTTAAGCTTCTTAGTGCTGTGCCTCAACCCGCTGTGCCACAGGGAGGGCGATCAAACATACTTTTAAAAATAAAAAAATAGTGTGTCTATTACATTTAAGCATATTTATTTTCTCCATTGTTTTCCCTTTATTCATGTTGTTCAACATTTCCTTTAATATCATCTTTCTATATGTAAAAAATAATTCCTCTCACAGCAATTTTAAAACAGACCTGTACACTAGGTATCTTTCTAGTTTTCCTTCACATGAATGTTTCATTTCACTTTAATACCTTAATGATATTGTGAGTGGGTATAGAATTTTGTGTTGAAGATTTTTCTCCTTAGCTATTTAAAAATTTGGGACTGCTTTCTTCTGACCTTCATAGTCCCTGAGGTACATTATGCTGCTATTGAATTTTTTTCCCTACTAGGAAGTTCACACATTTTCTTTTTATTTAGGTTATATTTACTTTTTAAGATTTCATTTGATATAGCTGGGTGTATACTTCTTTATTCCCATTCCTATTCTATATTCTTTATTTCTACTCCATTTGCTGAATGTCATAAATTTGCAGGTTTTTTTTTTTGTATTGTTGCTACTCTTTGCTATTATACTCTTTCTTAGAGTCCAATTACACAAAATGTGACCTTTTAAGATTATTCTTTTAGTCACTGAGATCATCCACATAATTTTCCTGTGTTATCTTTCTCTTCTTCAGATCACATAATTTCTTTCCACTGGCTAGTCTGTTCTTTCTGCTATCAAGCCCATCATCCCCTTTTTTATTGAATTTTCAATCTTTAACATCCATTTGGTTTTTAATTCATATCTTTCCTTTCCTTACCTAAAAGATGTTTTCCTGTTAAATTTAATAGTCCTAATTACGTATAGGCATTTTTATATTATATGGTGGGTTTAAGTATTTTAGAATATGTATCATTTCAGTCTTGGTATCACCTTTAGTTTTAAATGTGAATTTAGGTTTCCAGTTCTTTATCTACTATTGTAATGTTGAAATCCATCTTGAATATGATGACATATTATCATCTTAATATCTGTGTCTTCGTTAAATGCTATGGGAAATGTTTATATAAATATGTTTATATATATAAACACACACATATACACACATATACATATATATGTTATATTTACATTTATATATAAACACACATATGTGTTATATATAACATGTATGTTATATGTGAGTATGTCCATATATACATATGTGTATATATGTTTATACATGTGTATTTATATATATACACATATTCCCAATATTATTTAAGGACATACATACATACATACACACACATCTATATATATATATAGATAGATGTGTGTGTGTTTGTGTGCATGTATATGTATATATGTATATGGATGGATGGATGGATATATGTGTATATGTGTGTGTGTATGTGTGTGTGTGTGTGTGTATCAGGTAGTAAGTCTAGTTAGGTTTAGTACATAAGACTCATTCTGCTTTCTATACACTATGATACAAATATCAGTTCCTTTTTCAAAGCTCTTTGATGTAACATTCAGATTTGTCCTATGTGTATCACTTAATGGCTAGTTGGGGATTTGAGGTATGCTATGAGTTAATTTGACTCTCAAAGGCTTTCCTTTGCTGAATAACACAAATCTTTGCATGTGCTACTTGGGTTTAAGCTCAGGTTTTTATTTAAAGTATTTTACAGGGATGCTTTCCTAAGTAGCTTTCTCTGCATAATCTTTCCACTACTGTAGATTTGCCTGATTCTGCTCTTTTCTGTCCTAAATTTGGAAGTCAGGGGCTAGTTCTTCCACTTTTCCATGTACATCTGCAACTGTGCCTGCATCTATGGCTAAAAAATGGGAGGCCAGAGAGAAGAGTAACAATGTAATAACAATTGGCCTCACCACTTGAGGCCCGATTCGATTCTAGCAACTAGAAGTTTGACTCCTTCAGATATCTATTACTTATGGACACTGTTTCCTCTATGGGATTACTTAGATCCTGGGTTAAAATAGAAAGAGAAAAGAAAAAAAAAATAGGGTGATTTTCAAATTTCCTATGAGAATTAGATTTTAATTTTCACTTTAGCCAGAATGAGAGACCTCTTCCTGAAGCTTCATTTTTCTTTTTCCCAGTACCCAGTTCTCGTGAATTTAGTTTAGGCAAAGGGGTACTAAAAGGGAAAAAGTTTAATCCTCACTACTAGTTTAGTGGCATTTTGACGCTGGCTTTCAACTCCAAATTTACTTCCTACACTTAATTTTTCAGAGATCTCAAATACCTGTTACATGCATTTTGTACAGATTTGATGGTTATACTCAATGTAAGAAATAAAATAGATTATACTTAAACTCCAGCTTAGCCAAACCAGAACCAGAAGAATTTTCTGATAATTAACTGTATCTGTTTAATATTTGTTTATTTATTTCTATCCACAAGAACTGGGGTACAGGCCAGAGAGCAGACGTGAGAGTATTCACCGAGAAAGAATGGAAAGCAGAACAGGCAGAGTGATTGAAATAGACTGCTGAGGGACAAGGCAGGAGAGGTCTGCAGAACCACATGTAGCTCCCTAGCAGCGGATGAACTTGTGCTGCTGTGTCTGCAGATAGTCTGAAGCTTAATCCCTTATTCTTGTTCCCGAAAGAGAGCCCTCACTTCCCTCCTGTAAAGTGACTATTTCCGTTCTTATATTACATGCATGATAATGTGATGTCATGCTCAAAGACATGCTATTTTTCTAACTCTAAGTAATTTTGGATATTTTATTGATTTTTATATGTAATGACTATTTACATTTTACATTCACATTCACAAAACGTATTTTTCTAGTTATCATTCATTACACTGTTCCAATTACATATTCCAACAATTTGTTTACTACTGAAATTAAACACTTTAGGTGTTTTATTTGTACATTAAAAGTTAAAATGAAGTGGCATATGTACTCAGTGAATAGATGGATGTGTAGATAATGTGTGAGGTGATGGTTCAATTGGAGAATACTTAGGCATACTGCCTTTCCAAAAATAGGAATTTTTGGCCATATCCAATCAAATAAGAGATGTGTAGTAGAGATGGTGAATTTTTCTTTCTTTTTTTAGTTGCATAAGGATCATAAATCTTATATTATGTAAGGAAATGAATATATATGCTATGAACACCCCACAGTCTTTAAAAGAAATTTTGGAATAATAAACATTGAAAAAGAGTGGTTTGCCTCCCTAACATTTTGAGTACCCAAAACATTATTCTGCTATACAAAATGAAACACTTATGTGATGGGTGACACATCTGGTCAGGTAACTAACAGATATAATAAGTTAGGTACTTACAAAGACTTAAAATTCATTTGGCTACCAGGAAACATTTTAGGACATTATAACAGAAAGGGCTTGTGGAGGAATTTCCACTAATCTCTTCTAGGCAGCATTTGAACATGCCACATTTTATACTGAAATTTTAAGTTTTGGGGAAAGGATAAAATAGTATATAATATGCATTTATCTTTAAATCCCTCTTACTCTTAGTATATCTCTAAAGAACAGCAATGGCTCTAGAGTTTGATATGAGAAATGGAGTTGAGTAAATTTAAAGAACTATTTATTGTTTTGAAAAACCCAATTATAGATCAACCAGAAGGTCTCTTAGAAAACTGATAGAGTTATTGGGTCACATGCAATATTGTTTGTGTGCAAAAGAAATTTCAGTACTAAGGAGAGCAGATTCCTGTTTATGAGGTAAATACCTCTGGAAAAGTTATAAGAAATCAGCAGTCTCTGTTCTCCAATTTGTAAAATAGAAATGGTAATATCAACTTTTGTGAGGCTGATGTGAGGATGACATTATGAAATGTTTGGAAAGTGCTGGATTAGTTTTCTGTGGCAGCTGTGACAAATTATCACAGATTTAGTGGCTTAAAATATAACATACATGCATTTATTATCTTGGACTTCTACAGAACAGAGTCTGATATGGAGTTTAATATATATGCTCGAAGTTTTGGCAGCATGCTTTCCTTTCTCAGTGATTTAGTATTCACTCTTTTATCTTCTCCAATTTCTTGGATTGCCCCACTCATCTTGACACACCCCCTTTTCTCCATTTTCAAAACCAGCGATGTAAGTAAGATTGAGCTCTTTACACACTGACATAGTCTCTAGTGTTGTTTTTAAATTCCTTCTTCCTCTTTTAGAGGAGGTATAGTTTATAACTTAATTTATGTATTTTAATGGTTATTTTATTTTATTTTTGGAGGTATCCTTGGTTTACAAATCTGTATATACTTCAGGGGTATAATTTGCCATCTCCACAAATGTCACACCACACCCATCATCAAAGCAGCAATAATTCTCTGCAATAGTGTATTGGGGACCCTCTCCCACTTCCACTCACTTTCTTCCCTGTCTTCCCCCTTCTAGTAACCTCAGTTCCACAATCAAATTTAAAGGGTTTGTTTTGATTTGTCTTACCCTTTGTTTTGTTTCTGTATATTCCACATATGAGTGAAATCATTCTGTATTGGTTTTCCTCCTCCTGACATATTCCATTTTCAGTGGCATCATCCCTTCTCATTCTATCTATGTACTCACAAATTAACTTTCTAACCTAAGGAACTAGGAAAGGAAGAACAAACAAAATCAGTTGACGAAAGGAAATAATAAAAGTTGTGTTGGAAATAAACAAAATGAAACTTTAAAAAAGTATAAAATATCAATGAAACCAACAGTTGGTTCACTGTAAAGATAGAAAAATGCCCATATTCCTTCTAAGACTCATCAAATGCATTGACTACCTAAATACCCTGGATAATATAGTCATTTTAAAATCATCTGATTAGCAACTTTAATTACCTTTTTGAATGTAAACTCACTTGTTGACAGGCTCTGGAGATGTCTTAGAGGGCCATTATTTTACCTACAAAGTGTGAGTTGACAGATTCTTCAGGTTCAGCTTTTAATTGTCTTGGAAGTAACAGCAGTAGTGACTTTATAATGTATTTCTGAGGATCAAACTAGTTATTAGAAATAAAGCACAAAGAAGATTTTTTAGTAAATTGTAGGCATTGCAATTTACTGTATGCGAGGTTCAGGATTTTGTTTGTTTTGCCAGTCAAATAAAATATATACATATATTTTAAAAAGCAATATATAATCACAGATTTAGTAGATGTAGAGTTCCTCATACTTATTGGTAATATAAAACTATTCAGTTCCTTAATGTCTTTATCTCTTATATTTTTCACATGTCTTTGGGTTCAATAATCATATATACTAAATTATAAATATAAATATATACTAAATATAAATATATACTAAATTATAAAAAGTATTATAAAACTTGGAATAGTACCTGTCATCTAGTAAGGGCTCAATAACAAGTTAATCATCATTATAGTTTATAAGAATAATAAAATTATCTCCTCATCCATGAGTCTATAAAATAACTCCCTCTTAAATGGTTTCTCAAATTCTGTCAGATTAGCAGTGCCATGTTAGAAAGCTGGTGATGTGTTTTTCATGGACAGATGGATTCATTCACTTCAAGCCAAAGCAGATCATTCCCTACCTGCAGAATTCCTCCCTTTTCCAGAGACCTATTGAGGTTTAATGAAAAGCAAAAATTAATGGGCATTCTTAGCCTGACTATAAGCCAACACTGAAGGACAAAACCCTGCCAAACCACATGTATTAGATGCACAACTGATTGTGCAAGCATTAGGGATTTTAACAATTTGCATAAGGTTCTAAGAATCAATAGTTAGGTTTCTGGAGACTTCTGAGATCATTCATATTCATTTAGCTTCCATTGTGGGATTAAGCTTTATACTTGAGATACTCTCATTTGGGACATTTTTGTTAACGGTGAGCAAGACTTTGTCTGTGTCCATAAATTACCTATTAAAGTATATCATAAATACAAACATTTTAGAATGAGATAATACCTAATCCTTCTAAGTTTCTTAGACTTTTTCTGTTGACTGAATTCTTTGTTTCAGAATCGGCAAAGGCCTTATCTGTTGGTCAAATACATACTACCTTCTGAGATCTTTATGTTTTCAAACCTTTTGTCCCTTCTATAAAGAATCTGCTTAGTCTTTATAGAAAACCAGAAGTCCCAGAAGTTGTCTGTTCTCAATACTATTTCCCTCTCCAAATCTCTTCTATAAGTCGTCAGCCTATTAATTTTCTAAGCAACTTCCTGTTCATACATGGATCATTTAATTTTACTTGTTACACTGTATTACAATTTATTGTTTACTATAAGTCTTATATACTACATAATCTGCTTGAGGTAGAAAGTATATATTTTCTATTTTCAGTCCCAATTAGCACCACAGTATCTAGAGTATTACTGAAAATTCAGCAAGTTTTTGGCAGAGGAAGCAATGGTCTCAGGAATATTTGAGTCCAAAAAGCATATGTATATTCAAATTAGTTTAATCAAAAATGAAAATTTATGAAAAGGATATGGAAGTGTTTGTAAAATTGAAATTTTGTTAAAGCCAGACCACACCTGAGCTCTGATTGGTGCCAAGGATCATTCAGTTTCTCACCAGTAGAAATTCTTTATTTTTTAAAGATTTATTCTTTCTTTATTTATGTATATAAGAGCTGGGTATAGGCCAGAGGTGCAGAGTGAGAAGATTCACTAGAGACAGAGTGGGGAGCAGAACAGGCAGATTGACTGAAACACACTGCTGAGGATATAACGGGCAGGTCAGGAGAGGTCTACCACACCATGTGGGTCACCTCCCTGGCCAGAAATAGAACTCAGGCCACAATGGCTAGTGATAGCTTCATAGTGCTGAGACTTCACCCTGTGCACCACTAGAAATCCTTTGATCTGTTTCCTTTTTCACTTGGGCATGTCAACTTTACTCTATCTTTACATTGGGCCAATTGCATTTCAGGTAAGGAAAAGGAAATGGATAGTTACCCTACCATGACCCCTGGTTACATATCATTTCCTTTCAGTTATGTAGAACAACTAGGCTTCTTTAATCCTAACAAGAGAAAAATGTTGATAGAAAAATGTGCTTAGCTCCCCTAGGTCAAATGACTCTGCTAACTTAATTAACAATGGTCAGAAATGAATTGCTTCTGAGTTGATATTATGGGCCTAATAATGGTCCTAGATAAAGAAGAGGACATCTTGTATGGGACACTACCTGCCTGCAGCATGTATGTGAAGAAGCAACTGGATTCTTAAGATAGTAAAGTAAGCAACAAGATATTTGAGAGAAAAACCTAAGCACAGACCATCTGGATGAAAAGTTTTTCCAGACAATAAAGTCTTTTAAAAAAATGCTGGCCCTCCCTGGTGGCGCAGCTGGTTAAAGCACAGCACAGAGGGGCTTAAGCCACTTCCGCATGAGTTCGATCCCCGCCTGCCTGCCCCGGAGGAGACCACATGGCGATGCAGCCCTCTCCTGACCCGCCCGCTGCTCCCCTCAGCAGTGTGCTTCGTCAATCTGCCTGTTCTGTACCCCATTCTGTGTCTGGTGAATCCTCTCACCCTCCGCATCTCTGGCCTGTACCCCAGTTCTGTACAAATAAAAAAAAAAAATGCTAACCTCTCAATTCCAATAAACCAAGCCTACTTGTATCCACTAACATGAAGCTTCAGGGATTATTGTTGGTGTCTTTTACACACAGAGCCACTCTTTAAGACTGTAGTGTATTTATTAAACACCACCAGCGCTCATTACGGATGTGTTAAAAATTCAGATCCTTAGAGAGCTCTATAGATCGAAGTATTGACTTCTGTTTCACTTTCCCCATCTGTCCGAACATCAATAACCACAGTGTATGGGGGTCTGGAAGCACTGGGCTAATGTACCTTCCTTCGATCATAATTCCAGAGTTCGCCTTAATTAAGATTGATTTTTTTTTTTTAGTCCTATGTTGTACATCTCTTAACTAACAGAAAAGTCGCAAGGGCACAGCTGAAGCATTAAGAATGCGAGGATTGTGGAGAGAGTGGAATCAGATTGTGTGCTTATGGAGTCTAGAAACTTAGAGACTGTATGGCTGTTGTGCTTAAAATTAATCCTCAAGCAGATTCCTTAGGCATTGAAAGAGTCACATAAGGGCACTGGAACAATGAATTGCTCTTCTGACTCACTTTTCTTCATAAGCGCTGCCTAGGTGCAGTATTGTTTATCAAAGGAAGGAAGGGTACTTTAGATTAAGCAAGGGAAAGCCATGGCAGGCCAGGTTTGTCTGTCTTTTTAAAAATTTTCAGAATCATCACTATCATCAACAAAATACTACTGAGTGCTCGCAATATTTTAGACTCCTTGAAAATACTTCTGGCAAACAAAAGGAAAGTGCCGCCTCTGCCCTCAAGCAAATTACCATCTACAGTACAAAGTAGACATGACTTCATGGAAAAGGGAGAGTGAAAATGTGCAGTGCATGAATCAAACATTACACAAAGGGATTTTGATTAGATATGACTCTATGCCATCATCCAGCAACAGACCGAGAAATTTCTTTGGAGAAATAACTTTAAAGAAAAGGGTTTATTTATTTACTTATTTATTATATTTTTTAAGAAGGGCCTGAAAAAGTAGCACATTGGATGGGGAGAAACAAAGATGATATATTAAGGATTGCAAATACTCTATGCTAGAATTTTTAGGTTTACTATTATTATTATTATTAAAGCATAGCATGGAAATAAAAGATCATAGAACTCTCTGTGTTCAGAATGCAGAATGCTTGCTTCTTTGTTTCTAAAAATGATGCATTCCAATTGTTCTTTGCTTGCATTGGTGTTACCACCACACACATATGAGTACAGCACATTTTCAAGTTATTATTTCGCTACATATTTAGATAAAAACTGAAATAATTGTTTTTATGTTATTTTGCTTTCTTTCATCTTTTGTTTCAAATCAGCTCCTGAAAACATATTACACATCTCTGTGCTTTATATTTTGGGTAGGTGTGTGTAACATCTGTGGAATTCTGACAGGATTTATTTGGGTGTTGAGATTAGAAAATCTTCATGTCAGTTATAGTAGAAAAGAATGGTATTTCAAGGACCCAGATTCATAGATTCAAGTTATTAATGAATTTAGGCAAACACTTACTCAATTTCTCTCCAAGGTCAGCCAAGCTCTTGTGTCTATCCTCCCCAAACAGCTTCTCTGTTCTCCTCTGTGATTGCCTGACTGCACAGTTCCCGAGGGAGGAAAGAGAAAAGTGAATGCTAGAAGTCACAGAGAAAAGCAAATGTGATATGTATCAGAAATATGCATGAGTGTTGTGTCAGTATGTACATTTATAAAAACTAATATAGATACAGTCATTCATTGTGGTACATTTTAAAATAGATTACTGTACCTACAAACACAACCACACACACACACACACACACACACACACAAAGCCTACATTGCATTTTTACTTGGCTCAGTAGAGGGTCCCCAGTACAAAGTAATGTTAATAATGTTTCTTCATCTGGTATACCACCTAAAAGCTAGTGTCTTTATAGCTTCTTGGCAGAGAAGGTGGAAGCTTGAGCATCACACATGAGCTCTGTTTAATTCTCTCTGATTTTTAGTCCAATTCTTCATTTTTCTGGATGGCATCAACCTTAAAAGTAAGGCACATCACCTCTTTTATCCCACAGAGTGAAAGTGGCCACATGGACTTAAACCTCCCTTCTGTACATGACTTCCCAATGAAATATAAAGTCACCTGCCAGGGTCATTTGGGAGGAACCATAATATAAAGAAATTCATAGTTAAAATTAAAATAATTTTAGTCCAGGTTTTCTCAAATTCTGATATCTGGACCAGTAGCAGCATCTGATTACTTATTAGACATTCGGTAACTTAGCCCTACCTTACCTGGGAGGGAGGCTTGGCAATCTGTGTGTATATGTGGATATGTTTTAAAGATTTATTTGTTTATACATGGAAGAACAGAGATAGAAGCCAGAGGTGCGGGGATGGGAAAGAAAGGATTCACCAGAGACAGAGTGGGGGGCAGAATAGGAAGATCCATGAAATACACTGCTGAGGGGAGTAGTGGGACAGGAGAGATCTGCTGTGCCATGTGGGCCAGCTCCCTGGCTGGGAATTGAACTGGTGCTACAGTGGCTGTGCATAGCTCATAATGCTACACTTTAACATGGTGCACCACAAAGGAGGGCCCTGAAATCTGTGTTTTAACGAATTCTCCAGAATTGCCAATACTTGCTGGTATCTGAGAAACTTTGCTGTTGTCTAGGAAACCATAGAGGTATAAAGAAACTGTGCAAATACAAATAGAATTTTAATCATGAATCTGTTAATTGATCATTTCTTGTATATTTATGATAATTCATTAGCTAGATCTAACAGCAACAACAATAGTAGCCTAGTATCTTCTAGATTCTTTTCTCAATGCCTCACTTGGTATACTTCTCAAACTAATTCTAGGCCATAGATCTTATTACTGCCTCTTTTCAGAATAAACTGCTTAAAGATAGAGATTATAGATAAGTAAATTTTTGAGTAAATAAGCTGAGTATAGTTTCAGAGTAGAGGTTTTAATTCACTCTACCAAGTCAACTTATTTCTCCCATAAAAAAAAAATCTTGACTAAATGTCTAATATTTTTCTTTCAATGTATTTTCAGACAGAAACTGAGCATCCTCTTCTGTAAATATGCAAATCTATGCATTGGCCCATTGTCCAGACTTTGTTCTCTTTGCATCTCCTTTCCCCCTGCAATTTGCATATTGTATGAAGTCTTCTACTACTGTCTTCCAGCTGTTTCCAGAGTAACACCCCCAGTTGCACTTGCTCAAAATATCTGCCCCAATGCTTTAACTCTTGGATCAGCAGAGCACAAATGGAGAGCGATCTGTCAGTACATCCCCTAAAATGCCTACCCTTGAGTCTCCCTAGTGGTGCAAGGGGATAAGTCTCAGCACAATGAAGCTATCTGCAGCCACTGCAACATGAGTTTGATCCCTGGCCAGGGAGCTGATCCACCTGGCACAGCAGACCTCTCCTGTCTTGCCCACTGCTCCCCTCACTAGTGCTATACAGTAGATCCACCTATATTCCGTTTAACACTCTATGTCTGCTGAATCCTCTCAGCCCCACACCCCTGGCCTGCATCCCAGTTCTTGTATGCATAAATAAATACGTCTCTAAAAAAAATTGCTACCTTTAGTAACTTCCAAAGATGCTCCTGTAACAGTAGAACCTTTTTCACACTTTCACACTTAACGTAGATCATCTCTGCTTTAATTCTGCCTCCAGTACTACCAAATTTCCTCTGCATGTTTTGCTGCAAGTACACATCAATATTGAGGACTTCCTGAACTCTTTCTTTTAGAAATAGAGATGTTGAATGTATCAATTCCCTGTTGCTGCTGTAGCAAATTACCATAAACCTAATGACTTTAAATAATAATGATTTAGTAATTTATAGCTCTTAAGATCCGAAATCTGAGACATGTCACTAGGTTCATGGAAGGGCTGCATAGTTTTTTGGAGGTATTAAGGGGAAATACATTGGGTTCTTTAAATTCCTAGTGATCCCTGCATTCTATTTCCATTCTATCATCAAGGCCAGTAGCAGATGATTTTCAGATCTCATCAAAGTTCTCTTACTAATTTTTCTACCTCTCCATTTCCTTGGGCATACTACATAATCTGGATTAATATCCTAATTTTGAAATCAGCTAGTTAGGAACAATTACACTTTAATGTTAATTCCTTCACCCTTGCCATATAACATATTCATAAGTTTTATGAATTAGGATGTAGGCATCTTTGAAAGAACCACTATCTGTTTGCCATAGTGAAATGTAAACGTTTCCAGCCTCTTCTGACTTCAGGGGACCCTGAAAGCACCAATTTAAAACCTCCAGTGAAATTACCTTGTTTATTGCCTAGTATAGAGGTGAAGGAAAGAAACTTCAACTTTTCTTTAAGAAATGACTACTCTTTCTTTTTGTTTCCTTATGCCCAGTAAAGTGTCCATAATTGGGGAGAAAAGAAGGAATTGTCCACCACACCATGATTTAGTTCCAAAGCATAAACTAGTGAGCATAGACTAACAAATTAAGTAAACTTGCTTATTGATCTCTTGATCAGCCTACTTACACACTAAATATGGCTTTCCCAACCATCCCTAAATACCTTTTATTCTCTTCAGTCTATGTAGCTCCTCATTCTTGAAATCTCACATCCTGCATTATTTCCTAGATAGCTTAATCTCACTCCTCTCCATTCATTCTTGAATTCCCTATCATTAATACCCTTTGCTTAGTATTTAGGTCTCATTTCCATATATAGATATAGATATATATAGCAATATAGCTATCTAGCTATAAAAAGGTTATGGGTGTGTGTGTGTTTATCACTGTCTCAATATGGCACTCACTGCAGGGATTAACAAGGGCTTGCTATGCTGTGTTTACCATTGTGCACAGGATTTCACATTTCTGATTTATTATCTCCAGTTATTTCTAATTAAATATTAGTCTGATGGAAAATTTTAACCAGGGATTTTGTGTAACATATTTATGATCACAAGGCAAGGAAGGGATGTAACTGGTTTGGCCTTAGCTCTGGATCAGAAACCCCCAAATCTTTAGCATGGAGCTAGAGGCCCTGGCTGTTGAAGGTGCTCACTTCCGTTGCTCAATCAGCTGCCTCATTTCAAATCAAACCTTTTAGACCAATAGTTTTGCCTTTCAAATTCAATTCAGGAAGTGTTTATTGAATAGATGCTATATGCCAGATGCCATTTACCTGTAATTCTGCAGTGTTTATGCCAACTCAGCCTTAGAGCATTACACATGTTTTTTCAGAAGAGGCTGTGTCTCAAATATAGAAATCTTTAATGTCAAGGACATTCTTAAAATTGCTATCGATGCAAAAGCTCTCTGAATACACTATATAGAAGTTGATAAAAAGGAAAAAAAATAAACTTGATTTGAATAAAAGAAAATCAGCAGCAGTTGTTTTGTCAGTCTTCTCAGAAAGCAGTTGTACTTAATGCGGAGCAAAATGTCCCAGGGATGTTTGCACAAAGAGGAAATAAATGCAGTCGAAACTACTTGGCTCTTTTTTTAATGAAAACCTGACATGTAAAAAAAAGGGCAAAGGGGAGAAAGGGAAGAGACTGATGAGAACAATTATTTTGAAAGGCTGTTAATTTTTGGTCTGTCCCTCCCACATGTTTGTACACAGAGCACTTAGATTCTAGCGGTTTAATTTCTCAGCGACAGCGTTGTCTCTGCTTTCAGAGGATCATAGTATGTGAACCCAACCCTTTGGCTTCTAGCCATTCCTCTTTAGAAAGACAGAGAAAGGCAGATGGTGCATATAAACTGTCCAGGCTCCTCCTCAGAAACAACGAACATCGTCGGTTACAAACCTTCACAGACAGCAGAGGTGCTTTATCTGTCTCTGGCAGGTCCTATTTTTTCAAGAATCGTGAGGTAGCCAGTCAGACTCCAAAGGCTGAGTACATTTGCCTGTGTACATTTTTTTTTTAATTCCAAGAATTTGTTATCGCTTCTATTAATTCCACCTTCTGACTCGTCTCTCTTCATAACTAACTGCATCCTCCAGAAGCTATAAAAATCTCTAGAGGTCCTTGAAGTAATGAGAGAGCTGATTTTTTTTCCCTCTCTAATAATTATACTTTGATTTCTCTGAAACAATTTTAAGTTTACCGTCAGTTATCAGTGCAACTTTTTGCCGCATTACTTCCGAAGAACACTTCCTGCCCTCTTGCCAGCAGATTTCTCCTCAGCGTCCTGCTTCTTCATTCCCTCTATGAGAATCATTCCACTAGGTGGAGCTGTAACAATTTAGCTCACAGAGCGCAGTGTGAGATAAATTCACTGACCACTGCTCAGTACACTGGGGAAGCATATTGCTATGGCCCTGAATTGCAAATCAAGTGCAGAGTCAGAAAACACAACAACAAATCCCATAACAGGAAGACAATTGGAGATAACAAATTCCATGGGACAAATGCATGCTGATTCCCTGCGTTAGGCCTCCTGAATTGCTGGCCTAATTCCTTTTTGGTTGGTGATAGTTTAAAAAATTAAATAAGAGAGAGACAGAAAAGAGAGAGAGAGAGAGAGAGAGAGAGAGAGAGAGAGAGAGAGAGAGAGAGAGAGAGAGAGAGAGAGAGAATAAGAAATACTTTGTACCCAGAAGCAGGAAACCTGGGTTCTGGACGCAAATCTGCCACTCACTAGCTGTGGGCTTCATTGTTCTGAGTCTTCATGTTCATAAGTTAAAAGGGCTTCTTAGAGCAGATAGCTTGTTAAGTATTTTTTGAGTGTGACTCTGGATTTTGTGAAAAATTGTAACTTTTTAAATAAAAACATGAAATTGTTTGAGTTTAACTGTTCTTCAAGTGTGTTTCTGAGTTCAACTCTGTTTCTATCCATAACGATATCTTATGAAATATCTGAATGAGTTTCCCAACTTTCATTTAACTAATCAAAAAGGACAAGGTAGGAGATTCCATCTCTAAATGTGTATTCCTAAATCTAAAGGTAAAGTGGGCATTTTAGCAAGAAATTCACTCACTAACCCCTCTTCTCCAGATAGGTTTGCCCAGCAAGCGTAATTATTTTAGCTAAATGTTTACACCTTTATTATACAGATTTTTCTATGTCAGCATCCTTGACTGTTATGAATTAACCCCATTCGATTGCACATCTGATGTAAAGAGATTGTTTCTCACTGAAAATGTGAATATTCCCTATTTACAGCTCATATGGGATTTTTATGGTTCAGGCTTATGCCTCAGTTTTAATCCTGAAACAAAATCCTATTTTTAGAGCACACAGTTTTCTTTTGGGAAAGGTTTATCTGAAACCAGAATAAATACATTTTTTGTCAGAAGACATAAGAATTTGATACCTGCCTTCCTCTCCTGTCTAAAATCCTCCCAACCCATGGTGGTGAAAACTGATCATTTTAATCTGTTCTTTGTAAAACTTTAACTGGATACGCTGAAGTACAGAGAACCTAATAGGTATTATTTTTTATGATAAAAGGTCATCAAAGATCATTTGGTTAAATCCTTTTCATTACACCAATAAGGAATTGAAGATCCAGAGGTTAAATTACTTACTCCAAGTTATTCTGTGAATAAGTGAAAATAAAGATTGAGAACAAGACTCAAATTGAACAAAGGGAGGGCTCTCTCATTCTTTATGTCCTCTAATTATCTAATTGCAATATTCTGAGACAAAGATCCTACCTTTGTGTCTACATGTTAGGATTACTTTCTGTATAATGAATGTAGAATAATTTGTGGGGTGTGTCTGATAATCTGATAAATGGACTATAGCACAAAAACTGGATCTGGGCTGAGCCTACCAAAATAGGTTCTGCAGCCATTAGTCTATGAAGTGAGCCACCAAAAAGATCCTCCATTAAATACAATGGCAAAGTCTTTCCTGAACAATCTTTAGCCAGGCATCTTTGAACCTTCTCATCTAGAAGCACCTTGATCTTGCTTCCTTCCACCTCCCAGCTTATTCTCACACTACATAATCCACTATAACAAGAGACCTGCTAGGTCAGTTAGCAAGGACACCCCTGGGCTCAATGTCTCTTCTTAGCACTTTCCCCAGAGACTTTCTCACTCTGTGCATTGGTTTTAAATCCCTAATTTCCTTTTCTTGCATTTGAAGTGAAGTCCAATCTTTTTCTCATATTGCAATTTTCCTATTGCAAAGATGTTAAAGTCTACTTTACCATTTTAACAAGGCTCAGAATACTTTTTTTCTTAAAAAAATACATGGAATATACTATCTAGTATACTTTACAGTGATTCCATCATACACATAGCATGTTAAATTCTGAAGTTCTGCACTGGGGAAAACATGAAACAATACTGTTTACCACTATTTAATCCACTTTTCCAAAATCACTTGGACTTTTTTGTGAGATTTACATATTAACATTCATGGTTGTCATATTATTTATTTTGTGAGACCCCATCTCCTGTCATTATCAGTTATATTCTGTCTGATTGGGGAACAGAACAGGCTGATAGACAAAGTACACTGTTGAAGGGAGCAGCGGGCGAGACAGGAGAAGTCTGCCATGCCACATGGATCACCTCCTGAGCCAGGGATCAAACTCACACTTAAGCCGCTGTAGCTCCCTCGCATGCTGCACTTTAACCCACTGCACCACCATGGAGGGATTATATTTTTAATGTAGAAATTTACTTATTACACCGCAGTGTCATCATTACTTTATGCAGTTTTGTATAACCACAGCCTCCAAGAAGCTTCTTGTGCTGAGAGGAGCAGTGGGCAGTTCAGGAGAGGTATGCCTTGCCATGTGGATCACCTCTAAGGCCAGGGATCAAGCTCTCATTGAAGCATTGAAGCAGCTGCAGCTAGCTTGTAGTGCTGTGCTCTAACCCATTGTGCCACCAGGGAGGGCCCTATATTCAGTCTTCTTAATAAATCATTGGAGAACAGGGATAGGCTGTTAAAGAGAGGCCATTCAGGACTTCTATCTGAGCTTGTGAAGACGTTTAATGCCCTGAGCTGCTTAGCTGTCCACACTAAGGTGCCTGCTTTCAACAATATAACTGTAGCTAGGGATCCAGCTATGTAAACCAAAAGAAGTGTTACTATACCTTATGTATTTGTGTAAGTCCCATGTTCCTCTTCAACATATCTGTATTTATAGCCATACAACATTGTATTTCCTTTCCAAACTTTGAAGAAAATGAACAAGTCATAGAAATAAGTCATTTGGACTTGATGATCTCTTATCTTCTCACACATATAAACCTGCCTACCTTTGAGGAAATATAGTAGAGGCAGAGGAAACCTGAGGTTTGATTTCCCACTCTGCTTCCTTGATTATAGTTATGTTACCTTGGTCTTGTCACCTGCCTTCTTTGAAGCCCCCACAGCACCAGCCAAGTGGAAACAATCATGACTGCTCTGCCCACCATGAATTCAAAGGCAGTGTCACGTAGGTAAATTATATATCATTTCACAAACACAAGCTTTCTGTGCCTATTGTATAGGAGAGATGGAAAAACTGAGTTTCTTTCTCTTCAAGATTTGTTCTCAGAAGCACGGATTGCCTTGTGAGATTTGGCCAGAATAATTAGTAGCAAAGTAGTATATTTATAGGGAGAACTTTTGAATCAAATAAAAAAAATGGGTAGAGGGAGATATCTATAAAATCCAATCCACTAAATTAGATGCACTATGAGTTGTTTAAAACCATTATACACCCATCTGAGGATACTCTCATGTCACTTAATGAATGGAAAGTTTACATCATCATAATGAAAGTCATAAGACGTAGAATAGTCCTCCTGATGTAACCTCAAAAAGCTCAAGATGGGGCCCTCCCTGGTGGTGCAGCGGGTTAAAGCACACCACTAAGAAGCTTAAGCCACTTCCGCATGAGTTCGAGCCCCGCCTGCCCCACAAAAGATCCACATGGCGAGGCAGACCTCTCCTGACCCGCCTGCTGCTCCCCTCAGCAGTGTACCTCGTCGATCTGCCTGTTCTGTACCTCTGTCTCTGGTGAATCCTCTCACCCTCTGCATCTCTGACCTGTATCCCAGTTCTGTATGAATAAATAAATAAATCTTAAAAAAAAAAAAAAAAAAAAAAGCTCAAGATGGGGTGTGCATGCACAAACACACAATCATAGGATTAAATGTCAGTGTCCTGGATGATGTTACTAAAACTGTATTAGGCAAAAGAGTACTTTTGATTCAGAGGAAAAGGAAGCCTAACATCACGGTTGAGTGGAGGTGGGATAAGTAGGCATCAGTGTGTGTTCATGAAATCTCATGGATATGCTGAAGGATGTCGTGAATATGTCTGAGGACAATAGCAGGTAAAGAGAAAGTGTTCACCTGGGAGTCAGTGCAGTGCTTTGGTTGAATCAGCTCAAGGTTTCTCACTACCTGGCTGGATAATAGGTTAACAATAGAATATCTAGGCCCTGGCCTACCGGAGCTTCCATGAAATATAAGGAGTAGAGAAGCCATAATTAACTGAAATGTAGTCCAAGATGGGAAGATAGTCTTGCCTGAGGTGGGAGAGAATATGGAAGCATACCTTTAATAGAATGATTATGACTTTTTTTTTTCAAAATATGACAAAGCACATCTGCCATCTAAACAGAAAATTCAAAATTTGTTCAGGGCACAAAATGCCCCACATTTTCAATTAATTCCAGAACATACTGACCTGGAAAGAATATTGAAGGAATTATAAAATTATAAAATTTATCTCCTGATAAAGTTGTAACCTCAGACAAAACCATACACATTAGTATTTTTCATAAAATCTTGAGTTAGATGCTTTCTAAGTTCACATCCATATCTGTATTCCATAATTGGATGAGTCTAAGTAATGATTAAAGTTATTCCTGATGTTTTTAATCACATGTTCACATCTTTCTCCACTGGACGCCATCATTACAAATTACTGATTACTAATATTTATTGATTGATACAACAGATTAAAATGTGGTGAATTTCCTGTCAGAGAAAAAGTTTTATTAGATTTTTTATCATAACAGTTTTATTAATAAGTTTTTATTATAATTTATTATTATAAAATTGGGTTCTATTATATAGTATATATTATACTGTGGTGTGTGTGTGTGTATAAAATAGCCTTCCTGTTTCTAGTCCTACACAGAGTTCATATCATGCACTGAGGTTAGCACTATGTATAGCCTATGTCTTCAATTAATGGATAGTGCTGAACAATTGCTTATAAGGTCAGGAGGTCTGCTTTGACATTGCATTTCTCTACACAGGAATGGCAATTTAATTTTCTCCTGTTTTCATACAAGTGACTCAGCTTGCTTTGGGGAAAACGCCAAAGCACAATATTGTCTTAGGCTCAAATAATGAATGGCTCATGCACCATTTACTATAACTATTATATTGATATTCTAAACCAAACTTGTCAAGCATCCTTAATTAAAGCTTAGGCAGGGGAACGTGGGGTTTAATCTATTACTGTGGAGGAGTAGATGTTACCTGTTGATGAAAGCCAGCTAGTGCTGGTGGAGGAGAAGTTTGGGGCTAGCTAGACATACAAAGAATTATTAACATTCAGAAAGACATCCAAGAAAGTTCTTAATGGTGTGCATGGGTTTACAGTGTATAATGATTACGAGGCACTCCACCAGCAAAGTAATCTTTAATCCATAGATCTCCAAGCATCTTAAACACATTGATTTATTAAATGTGGCCTCTGCAACAGTAATGTGTTCAAAATTAAATCACTTAACCTCCTAGTTCAATATTGTTACTGTTATCTACATCTATATCTACATGACACTGAAACAGGAGACCAAGGCAGTCAATTTATTAAAAAAAAAAAAAGTCAAACCTATTAATTGCATTGTGTCATATTAGTTAATTGGCATTGTGTCCATCAAATGATGAACTTCCAGGCTTTATCACCCTTTTCTCAGCTGATAATTCTAACATGTTACAAAGTCTGTGTTTGAGGGTCACATGGTTGTTTTTATTTTTATAAATTGTGGAAGCAGGATTTTTTTCCTTTCATATTTGTGTTTACTCTAGTTAAAAATGTTCTTTTGTACATCTTAGGGTGAAGATATTTAATGCTTTAAGAATTGGATTTATGATATATTAGTTAAAATGCTAGACCTCATTTAAGATCTCAGAGGTCTACATGATCAAAAAAATTATGAATCTTGCATCTGCATTTCATTTTGTAATTTTACTGTTTCATGATGTTGTGCATGAAGCAAATGAAGTTTTCAAACAGATTCTAAGCATCAAGTTTTCAGATGGTGCTACAATCCCCAGTAGATCTAAGTAACTTGTTTTATCTGGTTACAATGGTTATCATTAAGAAAAAAAAATAAGGAACTATTACACTTCTGAATTTTTCAGTCATCAGTATTCTTTCTCTCTATATATATACATGTAATTTCATGAATTTATGGAAAAATTTTCAGTGGTGATTTATATTTGACAGAATAGAATGGTACCCTCTAGAAAGAATTTATTTTTAATCAAATAGAGCAAAAATAACATATCTTCAGCTACTGATGCATCTCTGGGAGCTCCAAGATGAAATTCTTTGCATTAACTTAGTATTAATATAACTCATGTTTCATGAGGGACTTTGATATTGTCACCACCAGTGATCCTGATAACTAAAGTTATGTGTATACACCCATGTATCATCAGCTGACAGATTTCTAAAGCTGGTCTTACTAAAACTTGCAAAATGGAACTAAAAGAGATTTCAAGATGTATGTAATGTTGTAATGTATGTAATGTAATCTTTCTTTCACAATCAGGAAATTGAGTTCTATAGAAGTTATTACATCTGAATTTTAATTGTGTACTAATAATCATGTGTTTTCTATTTAAAACTCTCCTACATCCACCTATGATTTAAAGCACTTTAAGAAGTTGAACAATAAAGATGAATGACCATTTCAAAATAGTGATGCTGTTGATTGTGATGATGTTGCAAATTATGACAATAATAATTTACATTTATGTAGTAGTCACTGTTCACATTAGTACATAAGAGTTAAAAAATTTAAGTCTGAGTCAGACTATCCATTAAGTAATAGGTAACCATTACCTAGCTAAACATCAACTACTGAAAGGAATAGCTGACAGTGTGCATATTTCTTTAATTACTGAGAAGATTAAAAAATGAAATGCATATAAATGTCAGAATATATTACATAGAGAACTCAGTAAAGCATTAACAATTATTTTGTGGTAGTTCTATCAATTATTGAGCCGAGTGACTGTTGTTATTCTAACTTTAAATATAGGGGAACTGAGTCTCAACAATTTTAAATAGTTTTAACAAGGAAGAATAACTAATTATAGTATAATTACTGTGAAAATATGAAAGTGCCAAGTCCAGTATCAACCGAGACCCAAGTCTGATGTAAAAGCAAATTAAACCTTTATTAGCTAGCTCGAGCTAGGGTCCAACCCAGAGTGATCCCTTGAGAGGGAAGGACCCAGCTTCTTAAAGTTATGGGTTTATAAAGGCCTAATAGGAGGGGCTGCGCCGTCACAAGTCCCTGCTTGCTGGATGCCTGGTGCAGATAACAGTTAGTTCCTGGAACATTTTCTCCAGAAGGGATCAAAACTTATCTTTGAGCAATAGTTTTAACAACAGTTTTAGCAACAGTTTTACTGGCCTTTTGGCCTTTGCATTCCTCTACAATTACTACAGCAAATAATAGTTCACAATTATTGAAACTCTTACAAATGCAACCTAAACATCTTTAATGTAATAAACATTGTGTTGGGGAAAAGAGACTTCATGGGGCCATTCATTCTAGGAAATATAATGAAAAAATACACAGATTAATCCCCAGTTTCCTAAATGTATGGATTAGTTTACTTACAATACACTATAGCTTAACATCAAACCCATGACTCAGTACACAAAGTAGGAAAACTGTGAGCGCTATGGCCAGCTCTTCATATTTTTAAGCACATCAAATTCTGAATATAGAGTGTATGTATAATTATTTGTGGACTCAGTCTAATTCAGTGTTACATTCCTTATTCCCTAACCTGGCATCCTTGGAATCCATCTAGATAGATGGATGGATGGATGGAGGGATGGATGGATGGATGGATGAACAGTCAGATGTAGCTAGATATCAACATATGTAGTCTCATATGTTTCAAAAGATTGGATCCTATATATATAGGATTCCAATAGGCACACATACATATATATGTGCTTTTGTAAGCCTTTCCTTAAATTATGCTGTAATCTGATCTATTCAAGGATTCAAGGATCTGGAAACAAAGCTGGTTATTAGCATTAGGTATTAAAAATAATGAACAAGTCTTGAAAGTTCACTGCTGTTAGTTAGGTCATTGCAAATAATCAAGTGAAGTGTATTATTTCACAGTATAGCTTTGTTTACTAGTAAGGGAAATAAATTGAAATTTAGAGAATGAAATTATTCATATTTATCTGCATCTATCCAAATATCACCATTCTATCTCTCAGCCCCATCTTTTCCCAAACAGTGGCTTAGCTTTTATTATGTAAGACTTGATAAGTTTAAGAATTCAATTGTTTCTCCCACCTGTGGAATAAAAATTTAGCTTTATTTTTCAGCTAGATCAGCCATACAGTTAGAAAAGGAAAAACTTTTTTAGGGCAATCATAGAACTTCTATGGTTTCTGACAGTATTTTGAGCTAAAAATTGAAAATGCTGATCTAGATGTTTTCCCTCTATGCTCTACAGTGCAATCAAAATCAGCCATGTTATTCTCCATCTCTGAATGCCCCCACAACCTCCATAAAACTGTACATTGAAAGCCACTTGATCTGCTTCATGAAAATATTCTATAGATAATAGTCATTAAACATGTTTGGCATGGAGTGATTTGGAATATCAATAACCTATTTTCTACTTTACAATATTTTGGGCCTTTACTTCAATGATAACCACTAAATATGAACTACTCTGTATCAACATCTGTGATGGTCTTTCTTAATGTAATCATTTCTGATGACAAAAGCTATATTGATCTTCACCAGAACAAAACCATAAACCATTCTAGGTATTCCTAGAGGCATATATGTTATAAAATACAAGAAATCAGGAGGCTTATAATGTCACTAGCAAGCTCACAGTAGGTATTTAAAATATTTATAAGAATCAAGAATTTGTAAGGAATGATTGTTGTATCTTGTAGCCTAGAAATAGGTGATTAGCTAGGAATTGTTAAGAGGTCCCTACATGTTTTTACATGTAATTTATTCACCCATTTATGGTTGCTGAAGTAGCAATATTAGTTCTTTCTGTCCTTCACTTTTTAATCAAATTTGTGTGATTTTTCATTGGTAGAAGATAAGCTAACAACCTGCTGGTAGATTACTTCCACTTGGATTATAAGTAAGGGTTTTTTAGATAATGCATGTAGGGTTAACTCTTAATACACTGATTAGCAATTAATAAAGATGATTAGTAATCTAAGTGTTGGTATTTTATATCATCATCAGTATCACCCACATAATTAATTATCTCTGTCATGATACATATAACAACTATAGTATAAAGATTGTCAAGGTACACGGTAAGCATATTGGTTAAGTAATTCATCTTTCTCTTCTAGTAATAGAGTCCTAATTCCCCTCAGACCAGATTTATCCTTGCTGGGTTTATTATTCTAATTTATTGCAATGTCCCTGTATAATCTCTAAAGACAGAACTGAGAGACTCCTTTAAAACTAGTTTTCCAAAAATACAGTCATTGAATAGCTGCAAGTTTACACACATAATCACATTTAACTCCATGTAACATTTCTACAAGAAAGTTTTAAATATCTCTGTTTGCAGGCAGAGAAGTTGTGGACCACTTGACTTGAACAGAAAGTACAGAACAGCAGGTACCGGGCAGTACAGTTGAGCTCCCAACTGCTACGCTAACTATTCAGATTACAAATAGGATTTCAACTCCAGACTTCTACCAGTAGACTCTGTTTTTTTCAAGAATCTCTCTCTCCACAAAGAATCTCACCCCCTCCACAAAGAATCCTTTCCCAGTCTCATCATGAACTTTGTAAAACCTTCACACATTCTCTCTGGGAATTCCTGTCTTTGTTCCCTTTTCAATCATTTTTTAGTTTTTATAGGTTCCTTGGACATCTCTCTCCAGGACAAACAGTATGATCAAAACACATATATTTTCACCTGTTTACCTCGCAAAATGGAAACAGTTAACATGAGAATTCTTTTTTGTTTTTAAGATGTATTTATTTATACATACAGAACTGGGGTGCAGACCAAAGTTGCAGGGGTGGTGAGAGGATTCACCAGAGACAGAGTGGGGAGCGGAACAGGCATAGTGATGAAGTACACCGCTGAGGGGAGCAGTGGGCAGGTCAGGAGAGGTCTGCTGTTCTATGTGGGTCACCTGTGGGGCTGGGGATCCAACCCGCGCTGAAAAGGCTGCATTTAGCTTGCAGTGCCGTGCCCCAACCCATTGCACCACCAGGAAGGGCCCAGATTCTTTATTTCTTGGGAGAAAATGATCTGTTGTAGAACTGCTTTACACATTATAAAGGAATAGTGGAGAGTTGCAATTTACTCAGATCAATTTGTAAGACAGGAACTGAACTTTAGTTATAGAATTTTTAAAATATACTTCATAGTTCATTTTTTTGGTGTGATTTAGAATGAAGTTTTCCTAGTGAAAATAAATTTATCTAGTAATATTTAACTCTCCCCATAGTTGTATACACATGCACATTAGTGAACAGATTTTGTGCAGATATGATTTTATTAGTTTCTTATGTTTTAATCTCTCTTCTATGATGCTTCATTCATCTGTTCATTAAAAAATATAGATAAATTTATATTCTCCTTCTAACAATCAGCATTGATTATATTCAATGAAATAACTGACAGTAACCTACAATAATGAGATGGTATATAATAACCTTTGGAAGTTAATGCTCAAAGCCAAGATATAGTTTGTAATTTTTTCTTCTCTAGATAACCCTAGAAATTCATCCCAGAAGAGGTAGCTCAAACGAGTCCATTCCAAAGAGTTAATACAAGCACCATCAAGCCACTCCTTTACCTAGCAAATTATATCACTCTTCAGCATATGTCACTTGCACAACTTTTCAACTCTTTCCTTCCTAAGGTAATAGGCCCAGAAGCTGGATGCTGCTGCTTTTCGGCACCTGTCATTTTGACATTTCATGCTTTCTTTAGAAAAGAGAAGTTGGTAGAATGTGAGAAAAGTGGAACTTTGACAGGTTGTCAGAATATCTTGCAGCACAAACCAACCTGCCAGCCAGCCTGTTTTCTGGTATATTTCAAAGTCTCCTAGCAAACGAACTACAGTTACTGACTGAAGAACTTCTTAAGTAGGAAGATTCCTTACTTTTTGCAAGATTGAAATTAGATTATTTTTACCTAAAGTTGCTTTAAATTGCAGGTGGCTTACTTAAAGCTGCATATCAGATGCAATATAAGTTGGATAACCCAAAATTGATATATGTATCTTACCTGGGTCTTTTGTTTGAACGCAGTGCTCTTAGATTGAGGATGGTCATCTCTAAATCAAATCCATTTATCAAATAGTCTTGAGTTTGTAGCCAGTGACTGGGTAGTGTTTTATACAAAACTAAAAGATTCTGGCCTACGGCTTCTATGTACCAGCAAGGGAACAGACAAAAATAGGTAACCATAACTTTAAGAATTCTACAGCAAAAGAACTAAGAAGGTAGTCAGCTGTGGTAAGTCATGGGAGATGCATAAGGATAAATGATCTGGATAGACAAGCTCTCCTTTCTACCCACAAATGTGCGGGTGTTTCTGTTTGTGTAGATGTCCCAGGAGGAAAAGCAAATAGACTAACACTTATTGTCAAGTTATTAATATGAAAGGCATAAGTATATGATTTATTTGATCTGAACTTGATATCCAAAAATATAAGAAAATAAATTTGTCTAACTCTCCCAGGATTCCTGCTATCATTTTTAGAGATGAGTATGGCTCTCCTAACATCACTTTCTGCAGATCCTCCACTCATTTACAAGTGAGTAACTGTTAACACCATGTTCATTCTGGTATGATTCATATGCCTTTCTATGTATGCCTTTGTAACTACTTTTACAAAGGAAAAGTAAGTGGGTTTTTGTTACATTGAGATTTTATAGAGCCTAAGGGGATAAATCTCAACAGTTAACGCTTGTCTAACTTCTGCAATAAACCTTTAATCCTATTTTTAATAACTCATTATTGCATGTTATTTAATACAGTCTCCATGTGCGTAATACACTGTTCGCTCCTTGTTTCATACACCCATTTCTATCTAACTTAAGATACACCGTTCTGCCTTGTAACACTGGCTCCTATGGAAATTCTTCTGAAACACACATTTTACTATCTAAATGACTGTTCTACACTATGTAACTGTCCAATGTTTTACTTAGAAAAATAATTGATCAATTCCATGTTCAGGGAAAACTTGCATTACCTTCTTAATTATCTGAAAGAATGAGAATTGGGTTTTTACCCAGATATGAAATTTTTAACTAGAAACAGACTTTCTGTCAGGAAAACCTATCTATTAATATATGACAGGGCTAACATGTAATTACAAAACATCTAATTTTTGTTATATGAGTCACCCTCTCCTTATCTTGTAAGCCCCTGTCACTGTCTTTGAATTCCTAAGTCTCTATGTCATTCTTTAACTCAGAATAAATATGCTGTTTTGACCCATTAACTCTAGAATTTCCATCTCTGTAGATTCTTCATACATACATAATTGTTTTTAAAAGATTTATATATTTATGAATACAAAACTATGGTACAGGCCAGAGATATAGGGGTAAGAGGTTTCACCAGAGACAGAGTGGGGAGTAGAACAGGCATATTGACAAGTACACTGCTGAGGGGAGCTGTGAGTAGATCAGGAGAAGCCTGCTGTGCCATGTGGGTCAGCTTCTTGGCCTGGGATCGAACTCATGCTGAAGTGACTGCTTCTAACTTTGTATGCTGTGCTTTAACCCATTGTACCACCAGGGAAGGCCTATGCATGCATAAGTAAACATGTTCTTTTCTCTTACTATTCTGTTTGGTATTAACTTTATTTTGCACTACCAGATCAAGAAGAATCCAAAAGGGCAGGGGGGAACTTTCTTCTGATTCTACAAATAAACTAAATGTTATCTCTAATAGATACTGTATCTAGAACTTTTACCAAATAGAGCTGGAATAGAACAAGGAACGCCTTGAATTTGAGTTGGATGGACCAAGCAAGCTAAATGTGCATGGGAAAGATCAGATATGGCACAGAAGGGTAATAAATGGGTGGTCATGAGTAGATCAATGGTATGTGCAGAGGAGACAGAGATGCCATAAATATGGTTCCTGAAGCAACCAGAGTGGGCCTGTTGTTAAATATAAATCAAACCCTCATTGTAATAGACCTTCCAAGCAAGTGTGAATCTATCCATAGAAATCATGATTCTTTGCATTTCCAGATGATATTTCTGACAATTCTGCTGTTCACCTAATGGTAAACCTGATGCATTTGCCTAGCACCTTTCAAGTTGTTCATATATATTCACCTGTCATCAGACACCCTTTCTTTCTCTCTTTGTCCACATTCTGGACACTTGGCTTAGGAGCCCAATACCTTAATCACTTGTCCATTAGCATTAACTTCTACTTATTTTATCTCTTATTTTATCTTTCATTATCCACAAGGTCCCCATTTTCCTGTTTTTGTTTGTACTTCTCATAACTTCAATCTAATATTTTATATATTTAGTCTTGTCTCCCTAAATTAACAGTGTAAGACTATATCTATATACTTTGGAAGTATACACTATAAAAGAATATGACATATACCTGATATTCTGAATCAACAGACTTTGAGAAGCATAATGTTTATACTAGTTAAGTGGGATAAAGTAGTGAAAAGGAGTATCATGGAGTGTGTTAAAATACTCTACTGAAACAAATTCTAACTCACTTTTAGTTGTCCCAACTACCTCTGTATTATCTTTTAGAAAAATAAGGATGATAGTGAGTAAACCATTCTCTATTTTCCTTCTCATGTTATAAATGTAATTACTCATCATTTCCTTCCCATGTTAAGGGCACAGATGCCCTACTCTTCCTCAGCCAGCCAATAATATTTATTAGGGAAAAGGCAGTATTTTCAATAAATGGTGCTGAAAAAACTGGACAGCCACATGCAAGAGAATGAAATTGAGACCCTCTCTGACACCAGACACAAGTCAACTCAATTGAATATAAATCCTTGAAACAAGCAGTGTACTCATACATCAGTCTTGGCAATTAATTTTTAAACAGTTGAAGAAAAAAGGCAACAAAACAAAATTTAAAAACTACATGGCAGCATTATATGAAACTAAAATGTTTCTTTATGTCAAAGGAAGCTATCAACAAAATAAAAAGTCAATGTATAAAATGGGGACTATATGTAAAAGTCATACATTTAATATGAAGTAGACACCCAAAACATATAAAGAATTTATAGCACTAAGTACTAAAGCAAACAATCTGATTTTAAAAATGAGCAGAAGATCCGAATAGACATTTGCCAAGTTCAAATAACCAACAGATAGATGAAAAATGCTTAATGTAATTAATCATCAGGGAAATGTTAATGAAAACCATAGTTGGGGGCCTTTCTCATAATGCAAGGGGTTGGGCCTCAGTACTATCAAGCTATCAGCAGCCACTGCAGCACAAATTCTTTTGCTGGATGGAGAGCTAAACCCTCATGGCACAGCAGAACTCTCCTGTCTCACCTACTTTTTGTTCTCTTTAGCGGTGCATTTCAGTAAAATGGCCTTTTCTGTTCCCTACTGTCATGGTGAATCCTCTCACCCTCCACACTTCTGCCCTCACCCTAGCTTTTTCATGCATCAATAAATGAAAATAATAAAAAAGGAAAACCATAATGAGATAGCTCCTCACACCTATCGCATAATGAATATTATCAAAAAGACCGGGAATAACAAATATTGACAAAGAAATGGTAACAGAGAACTCTTGCATTCTGTTGATGAGAAAATACATGTAGCTTCTATGGATGAGAGTATGGTGGTTCTTCAAGAACTAAAATATGATCTAGAGATTGCACTGTTTGGGTATTTGACTAAAGAAAATGAACTCAATAGCAGTTAGTAACTCAAAAAGCAATACATGCCCCCATATATAATACAGATTATTTACAATAGTCAAGATATGGAAACAACCTAATTATTCATAGAAGAATGAGTAGATACAAAGCTGTGATACATATGCATTGTGGAATATTACTGAGTCATCAACATAGATTCAAATCTTGGCATTTTCCAAAAACATTGATGGGCCCTGAGGACATTATATTTAGTAAAATAAATCAGGCAGCGACCCTCCCTGATGGCACAGCGGGTTAAAGCGCAGCACTGAGAAGCTAAAGCCACTTCCGCATGAGTTCGATTCCTGCCTGACCTGGAGGTGACCACATGGCGTGGCATACCTCTCCTGACCTGCCCGCTGCTCCCCTCAGCAGTATACTCCATAGATCTGCCTGTTCTGCTCCCCACTTTGTCTCTGGTGAAGCCTCTCGCCGCCCCTGAGCCTCTGGCCTGTACCCCAGCTCTGTATGCACAAATAAATAAATCTATAAAAAAAAGAATAATAAGTCAGGCAGAGACAGACAAATATTGCACTGTTTTTTTTTTTTTTTCAAAAATCTTAACAAGCAAGCTTATATATAAAGAGAACAGTAGCACATTTGTGTTGGGTTGGGAGGGTTATAAAATGGATGAAGATGGCCAAAGGTACTAACTTCCAATAAAGAATGAATAACTCATAGGAGTATAATACATAGTGTGGTGACTATAATTAATGATGCTATACTTCATATTTGAAAGTTGTTAAGAGAGTAGATCGTAAATGCTCTCACCACAAGAAAAATAGAGTTTTCATAATTGTGTGGCGATGGATATTAAATATGGTAATCATTTTACAATCATGTAAATATTGAATCACTATGTTGTAAAAGTGGAAACTAATACACAGTTACATATCAGCTATGCCTTAAGTAGAACAAAAGTATAGTAAACCATATAGATTGACTTAACTGGGCCCCCCAGTTAAAAGAAAAAAAAACATAGATCACAGGAAATGGGCCTGCTATGGATTCTGTGGGAAAACAGTCTCAATCTATCCTGGAAATAAGCATTTTTGGTAAAGCTACTTAGAAGCAGGCTAATTAAATAGAAGCAAAGGAATTACAGGGATCAAGGAGTGAACACATGTAACTCAGTAATAATAACATCATCTAGCTTCTAGCAATTCTGTAGTCCAATATAATCTAGTACCTGGGATACAAGGGATACTTTGTGAGAAAGACGAGATGTGTGAGGACATGTGAAAAAAGGTGTCACTCAACTATCCACAGGGAATCTGCTTTCGGTGATCCCAGGTCTAGAATACATGGTAGTTGCATTTTTCTTAAAAGAGTTATGAGACTCTTGATATAATTCCTACTTCTGAAAGAGTTGAAAAGCTCTTCTTTCAGATGTAGTCACCAGTGACTTAGCTCTGAGGATATGAGGTAGACAGAGCCTGGGAAATAATAGAAGGGCAGCTCACATCAAGAGGTTCCTAGGCATCTTTCTGCCTGTAAAACAGCTTCCAGTTAGAGAAGTGGATAAGCTGGCTTCCTGTTCAAATACTTTTTCTTATCTCAAACTGATAAAACTTATAACTTTAATTAAGCATTTCAAGCTGTACTAAACATTTAGTATATTACATTTGTATATTCTACTGCAGAGATCAACATCCAAATACATGTGTACAAGAGATTGATTAGATTGATAGAAGATAACAGACAGATAGATGGAAAGATAATTTATATTTTCAGAGAATTTATAATTATGAAATTCATTTTAGCCCAGGTATTCTATTATCACAGTATTAAAAACTTTTAAATCAACTTGATACCCCCACCTTGCAATTCAGCACGCACACCTCCCACTCCAAGCACAAGCGTGGTGAACCCCTCCATCTTTTACTTCATTTGCCTCTTTTCTTTTTCTGCCTCCTTTCTATTTGAGGATAAATTGTACACTTTGGTCTCAGTTTAAGAGCCACTTAAACCAAATTATACCGAATTGTCTACTTTCATTTAAAAATTTTATGCCCCATGTGGGTCTCTTTAAGCCCATACAAAAGGAAAAACTTTCTCCATTTTTTTTTGTTTGTTGTTTGTTTGTTTTTATCAATGTGGTGGGTTGCATTCACATGTGACCCATGCAGCTTCCATAAATAACAGTAAAATAAATCATATTTCCTAAATTCTCTATGGTTCTTTAAGAATTCATAATTTTTATGGAGATAGGTCTTATACCCACAGTCCATTATTATATGAAGTTTATCTTTTTCTATTCCTCTGTCTTTCTGGTGGTGAGGGATAGGGGAGATCTGCTATTCCTGGACATCAATTGAAAGGAGATTCAATTTACTTTGTTTAAATAGCACACATATCCTGTAAGTAGTTCTATGGTAAAAAAAATAAAATTTGTGTCGGAAAACCAGTTTTCTTCTCATTTATCATCTCAGACCTCCCAGAGACTTTGACTCTGTTGTTTTTTTCATTTTTCCCTTCTGGCTTCTGATTTCTTCAATGCTAGCTCCATATCTGTGCTCTTTTATAAGTCTTTTTGACACAGTGTTTGGCACTCAGTAAAGTCTAAAAGCATGAATGAATTGTGCCTTGGGCACATATGCCGTTATGCCTTTCTCTATGGCTCCCTCGATATTTTGAGATATTTATGAACACTGCCCCCACTTTTGCCATGTCCTGATACTCCTATTTTCACTTCTTCTTGATCATCATTTCAGCTCACCTCGGAATCTAGTCACCAGGTCTGCCAAGACTCCAGGTGGCAAGAAGCCTTTCTTCTATCAGGGTCAATATTCCTTCAAATCTTTTGGCCTCAAACATGAGCTTCCTCTTTTGCAACTCAAAAGTGAGAACAAAAAAAAATGACATCTAACTTCAGTTTTACTGTCCAGTAATGAAATCTATGACAGATTTCTGGGAGGGACCAGCTCAGTCATTATAACAAGAAATTTCTGGGAGTGGGGGATATATATCCATCACTACTGAGCAAATAAAAACTTTTATGATTTTAACAACACAAATGTGTAACATAACAGGGTTTATTTATACAAAGCCCCCCCAAAACAGGCATTAGATATTATGACCAAATGTATGACTGAGACTTCAGTGTTTTATCTCCAGCTGAGACCTACCAGCTTCATTGCAGAGGTTGGTAATCTGCAAAGGAAAAAAATGAAAGGTACAGCAGTCTAGTGACTATGTGGGTTCCCTGCCCTCCGATCACTCATGGTGTCCTTTTGCACATCTTTCAGTACCTTCAACTGGGTTATCTTCAGGGCAGGGAACCCTGAGTGGTGGGACTTCCCCGGGTATCAGAGCATGCTTACAGACCTCCTATAGCAAAGATCAAGCTACCTTTCACCTACAAAATGTGTTTGTTCCAGTTTGAGAGGGCTGGAGTCTCTGTGAGGGGACATCATTAAAAGGCACAGGAAGCTAGAGTCAACTTTGGAGGTCCTCATAGTAAGTCAAAACAGATTTTTTTGTTCATAAAGCTGATTTCATTCTGAAGGATTCCAAAGACCCAGACACACTGCATGGACTTAGCAGCTGTAAAATATTGGCGATTGAATGAGTTCACCCTATTACTTTATGGAAGGAGGAAATTTAGGCCAAGGACACAGGGTGGCCCCTAGTCCTCTATAGTGTGATGGAGTCTTTAATGTTCACACAGAATTCGCTTTTTAAGGCAATATCTGAAAGACACACACGTTCTAAATTGTGCAACACTCAATTTATCTACCTTGGAAGGATGAATGGTTGAGTGAGTCCTGCTGAGATCTGAGCTTCTAAGTCCAGGGATTCAAAATGTTTGAACCAGCTGCTGAGCCCACTACACCAGCGCTCCACCCTCCTACAGAACAGCCTCTCTACAGAGCAGTTTAACCTCACTAGTCATCCCCCTTTCCACTCGTGTCATTTTCCAGAAACTAAGCAATAGTCAATAGGAAAAAAGTAAATAAAGTGCTTTCTCAGAATTTCCAACAATCAGAGTATGATTAAAATTTATGTGCTTGCTGCAGGAACATGACCAAGGTCATGGAAGGGAGCTCAGGAATAATTTAAGATCTCTGATTCAATAACATGGATGAGGCCTCTGCTCGGGATGTTCATGTCTCAGTGCTTAAATGTAAGCCCTGTGGATTCTCCCTTGAAAAATGTATACAGATCTTTGTCTACTTTTCTTCATCTAAGCTGCTATCAGCATAATACAAGCCACTTATGTCTCCTAATAACTTAAACTTAAAGATAATAGATACATCCTTTGTTTTTTAAAGCGTTATTATTCATACAGAACTGCGGTACAGGCCAGAGATGCAGAGGGTGAGAGGATTCACCAGAGACAGAGCGGGGAGCAGAACAGGCAGATCGACGAAGTACACTGCTGAGGGGAGCAGCGGGCGGGTCAGGAGAGGTCTACCACGCCATGTGGATCTCCTCTGGGGTAGGCGGGAATGGAACTCATGCGGGAGTGGCTTAAGCTTCTTAGTGCTGTGCTTTAACCCCCTGCGCCACCAGGGAGGGCCCGGTACATCCTTTGTTTTTAAAACATCATGATGTGTTTCATTCACGTAGAATGAAGTCAAAATTATTTTACATGGATTCCAAGGCCACTTGGGTTTTGTTCCCAACTTATGATTCTCACCCTTATTGTTTGTTTTGCGTTCAACATGTTATAGTTAAGACATCCCTACTGTCATCTGCTCTCCAGACACACCAACTTCATCCTCGCTACCAAGTCCAGGGACTAGGTATTCTTTTGACCTAAATGATTACTATTCCAATATGGAATGCCCAACTCTTCTCAGCAAGTTCAAGCAAATTTCTCACCTTGCCAAAGGAAATACCCTAAGCATCCTACCTAATGCTGTCTCCTCCCCTTCCATTACTTTTACCACACATCTTGTTTGTGTCTCTGGTTTTAGTTATAATATCTAAATTTATTTTGTTCACGTTTTTAATATCAGTCTCCCCACTAAAAGAACATTTCCATGTAAGGAGAATTCTACGTCTCTTGTTCACTTCTTAAAGATACTAGTGCATAGGACAGCTTCTGGAACATTGTAAGATCTAAAGTATTTATTGTAAAGAAAGGGAAATAAAAGATGAAATGAAGGAATAAAGGAGAGAAGGTGAAAGGAAGTATAATTAGTTTGTTTTGCTATATTATAGGTTCTGTTGCACAAAATTGCAATGCATTTAAATGATTTTTCATGACAAATTGTTTAGTGGACAAAAATGAGTTAAGGGCAATATACTATATTGTAATAGTGCTTTGGTCATTTATTTGTATATGTATATGCTTACATATGTTTGAGTTTTATAAAATATATTTCAAAATAATATATCAACATCTCAACATGTTTGGAGTAATCATAGCCTAGTACTGTTATTATCTCAATTTTTAAGATAATAAAATCATATTATTTCTGTTGTAAATAAGTATTGCTTGTAAAAAGGTCTGCTTGTTTTCTGCTTCACTCAAATGACTCTTTTGATTGCAATAAACAAACCTCAACTCAACTTGACCTAAGCAAATCAAAGTGTTTACTGGATTTTGCAACTCTTTTGCCAAAAGGTCAAGAGTAAAATGGGACTTTCATCCCTGTTTGATCATTACCTTGTAATTCAGCAAAAGCTTCTTTAAGAGGTAAAGAACATGACTGCTAAGAGTCCAGGTTCACATTTTTCTACTTGAAATAAAAAATAAAATTGAGATTAAAAATTAAGTTGGTAGTAAAACTGAAATGCTGAACAAAATTTCTTCATTAGCTACAACAAATCCCTGGAAATGGCTCTAGTGTGGCAGCCTGGAAGATGCATCTATTGACCTTGGCCAAGGCCACACTCCCATCGCTAGGTGATGGTAGAGGATAACGTGTATGACCAGAAAGTGTAGGAAACAAACAAACAAACAAACAACAACAAAAAAAAAACAGTAGCAAGTAAACCCTTTACACCACTAATTTAAACTACCTCTGAAATGTTTAAATTACCTTTTGCAAAGAGACCCTGGAATTGAACCTGTTCCTGGGTGTAGTCATGAGAAGAGTAAGAAAGGAGGCTGCAGCACACAAAAATCTCTTCTGTCTCCTAGAGTGGATGTTTTATCTACACAGTTAGGACAGATCCTCTGTGGCTCCTAATTGGGATTTTATAAGGTATATAAATAGCATCCTCCATTTCTTTTTTAGATCTATCTAATTTAGATATAATCTTACAAATCAGAAAATTGAGATCAACATATCAGCTCCATTGATAATAGTGGAAGAGTAATAAATCAGAGAATGTGGTCAAATGGGCATGATAATTCTGCTCTAAATTTGTATCTACTCACCTATGGCACCATAGATTTCAGTATAAAATATAGATCCTGTCTCCCTGCTCCCATGTCAGAGCCCATGTGCCGCCTAAAGGTGAGAGAATAAACCAGAAATTACGTGTGCTCTTTATCATATGTAGGTTAAATTCTCAACCCAGAACTCAGAATATGCTAAAGTTTGTCTGATGGGTCGCTATTCCCAAGCTACCTATCAGAAAAGTTGTTTCAAATTTGGTGTGTATATGGGTTTGGCAGAAATTAAATCAGATATTTTATTTTAATAACAATGTCTCCAAATAGTAATTAGGACTGAAACATTTGCCTTTTTAATGGCCTGGACTTTAATTCCCAGATTAGCTACCCTATTATCTCAATATGTCTGACTATCTGTCCCCTTATACACTCTTGATGTATATTTTCTATCATATGCTATAGAGCCTTCAAGAGCATCTACTGAATTTTGAATTAGGAACTAAAATGGAATATGTTTGAAATTTTCAAATTCATATACATCTCATAATAAATTTAACACAGTAGTAATAGCTCTATTTAATTGATGAAATAATTGATCTCTACTATGTACAATGGTAACATTAAACTCTCAGATTTTCAGCGTATAATCCTAAATAGTTAAATGTTTTATCAAATTAACAATGCACATGTTTGTAGTAAACCCTTAGTGGAACATGTTTATTGAGAAATGCCTATGAATATAAATATATACAAAACTTTTTAGCAAGGTATTCTATACTGATAGTCAAAATCACATCACAGGCGACAGAATACATCTGCCTTTCTTTCATATTAGGAGTAATAAACATTAATGCACAGTCAATTAGTTGATCAAACACTTTTTCACTGGCCTACTTATTAGCCTAATTCTAAGTTAGGAATATGATTGGAATACCCAACTTGACCTATGGTCCCCAAACACTGACTCACTACCCTACTGAAGCAACACCACTTAGGGGTTTCAAAATATACACTTAAATCCAAGGTGTCATTTTTGAAATCAAAAAGGAGGACCATAGTAATCTAGCAGTGCTCCTTTGATTTGGAAACCATTACAGTAAAATTGGACTCTAGGTAAGAGAGATGAGGCTGCCATTGTTTTTGTCTTTCTATTTCATTTTGAGATGATTAGTCAAAGCTCTTCATTGCTGAGCAGAGATCTTGTATGCAGAGAAATAAAGACATCCTGTTGGTATAAGCCCAGTTTGCATTATGCCCTTCTCACCTTATTCTTTCTCTCTCCTCTCTGAAAATAGTCTGAAGTCAATGCATTAAGATATAATATCTCTGACAAACCATTTGTATTTATGTAGTACTTGTTAGTTTAATTTTAAAAAATCATAAATTTGCAGAGCTTTAAGATACAAAAGAAAAAGAAGAGGAAATCCTACAGAGGAATAAACTCTAAAAACTCAAATTTTTTATCATCTGCAATCTTCTTTATCAGCTCTGTTTGAAGAATTTCAAAAATGATCAAAATAGTATCACATATAATCTTAAAAATAATACTCAAGAGCCCTCCCTGGTGGTGCATCAGGTTAAAGCACAGCACGAAGAAGCTAAAGCCACTTCAGCATGAGTTCAATCCCCGCCTTAGAGGTGAACCATATGGCACTGCTCCCTGACCTGCCCACTGTTCCTCTCAGCAGTGTATTCCTTAAATCTGCCTGTTCTGCTCCCCACTCACTCTGCCTCTGGTAAATCCTCTCACTGGCCCCAATCCTCTGGCCTGTACCCCAGTTCTGTATGTATGCATAAATAAATAAATCTTTAAAAATAATAATAATATTCCACATTAGTACATGTCCTATCTTTGTTCTTTCTATACGCTCTTTCACAAAAGTAACATCGTGAGGTTTATGTTGTTTAGTAAATGTTTTTATTTCATTCAAAATTAAGTCAGGAACATCTTTGAATGGCCTAGCACATAATTTAAAACAATTGTTTTAATTTTGATTTTAAAAAAGGTACCATAATAGGGCCCTCCCTGGTGGCGCAGAGGGCTAAAGCACTGCACTAAGAAGATTAAGCCACTTCCTCATGAGTTCAATCCCCGCCTACCCCGGAGGAGATCCACATGGTGAGGCAGACCTCTCCTGACCCGCCCGCTGCTCCCCTCAGCAGTGTACCTCCGCAATCTGCCTGTTCTGCTCCCCACTCTGTCTCTGGTGAATCCTCTCACCCTCCCCATCTCTGGCCTGTACCCCAGCTCTGTACGAATAAATAAATAAATCTTAAAAAAAAAAAAAGGTGCCATAATAAATACAGTGATCCTCAACCACTGGTTATCTGTTTTTCAGTAGTTTGCTATCATAAGTACTGTGATAGAAATTCTTCTAGAAAAGCCTTTCTATTCACGAAGATTTCCTTAGGCTATATTTCTAAAATTGGAAAGTATTAGAAATATGTTTAAATTCTGAGTGTAGGGTGGGTTAAATAATTATAATAAAAATCTAACTCGTTTTTTATAGAAAAATTGATTTCAGATAATTTGGTTTATTTGTAAGGGAAGATAAATTTTAGACATACATATTTTTGTTGACATTTGCATTTGTAGTGAAAATAAACATATCAAATGCTTACATTTTACACATTGCTAACACTTTGAAGAATTTTTGGCAGCAAATTATACATTTATATGCTAACCATTGGATATTATTATCTTTCCATTTCCCACCTGTCTAATTCCTGATTTCAATCTGTCTGTCTAGCTATTTCTCAGTCCAATAATTTTTGAATGGAATCTACATATCAGTGGTGATCTTCAGAAATTAAATTCACATTTTAGAAAAGAAACCTACATAAACTATTCTCAGTAGACACTCATTCTCATAATGAGTATAAAATATAATCTAGTTGAGGTTTATAAATTTTCAGAAATGATTATTCTTAACTGGCTGTTTTTAAAATATTATGTATAACATCTTCTGTTTAAATTTGAAAGCAAAAAAGGAATATAAAAAACTGAAGAGATAATACAGAACAAGGATGTGTGTGTGTGTGTGTGTGTGTGTGTATGGTGGGGAGAGAAAGGAAAGAGAGAAGGGATAAACTACTTAAGCTATCGCTCTGTAAAGAATAAAATAATTATTCATCGTCTAAAAGAAGAATGATTTGAAAAGTAGACTGGATTGAGTGGGGGAAAAAAAAAAAAACTGTGTTGCTGTTTAAATGATTCAAGTAATTCAGTATAAATGTTTTCTCCAAAGACTAAGCCTGTTGAAAATGAGGGGGGAAAGTAATTGGTTAAGCACTTGGGGAGATTTGTAATTCCCCCAGAGAATCTGGTAATGCCACTGAGACATTCTGCCACATTCAAAGCCTCAGTGTTTTATCCTTGGTCTTTTTAAAACCTGGACTTTTGAAATTAGACACTGAGATGTAAGGAGTATGTTGGAGAAAAAAAGAAATTGGATGGGGAATAAGGAGATTTGGTTTCAGTCTTCACTCTACTACTCTGTTAACTAAGTGACCTTGGAAAAGTCAATTAATTTTTCAATGGAAATGGTTAATGAACATTTAACTTACTAGTTAGGGATACCTGGCATATAATTAGTAATTAATATATCATTTTCCGAAATCAAAATGATGTTGGTGCTTTTATTTCATGATATGGAAAGAATATTCTAGATTCTTTTTTGTGTATTTTTGAGTTTCAATCATTTCCCTTCTAATGTTATATTTGCTTAATAATTTATCAGTTTTGCTGGGTGAAATGTAGAGCTGACATGTAAAAATAAAATGTACCTTTAGCATGAGCATGCAGAGTCTAGGGGACTCATATATGGATCTGTATTCCGGCAGAAACCCAGACACGTACATGATTGAGGTTGGTCTGGAATATTAAGGATAAAACTTGGAATGAGAGAATCTATACAGAGTTTGTTTGAATGCTAATAAATCATGAAATCACTGCTTCCTGGCTATTGGGATTTGCTGCCTAAGAAGTCTGCAATTCAACAAGAATGGTTTCCCTGCAGAACTTATTTTGACTCTAACCAACATACTCTGGAGGAAAAAAAGGCAGATGGGATGTTAGGGAAGAAGCCCAAGGAGATTTCAGAAATAGGAGGGATCCCTTGTTCCAGAATCTTAGATATGTATAAATGTTACTTCAATATCAGTCAAGCCTTGTTCACAGAATTGTGATGTCTGTGTGAATACAACTCCTATTTACACAGTTGATCATGAGTTAATTTACTTCTTTCAAGGATTTGCTTGAGCAGGTTTGATGTTGTTTTCTGTATGTAGCCTCCCCACTGTGTCCTGGGCTAGTCACTCTCCCTCTCTGAATTTCATATTTGCTGACATGACATGAGTAGAGAGGCGATGTTGCTCTCAAGCACAGGTGGCAAGAACCACAGGAAACAGGGCCTTCATTCCTTTCTCCGAGTCCTGAGACTGTGGGAAACCTCCCCAGAAAGAACAAAAGGGAAAACACCTTAGCTGAGTATATGAAGCAGCTGCATCCAGAAACAATTCTTCCCTAGCTACCATCTCTGGCTGCACCTTTCCCCCACAAATCCTCACTGTGGAGTGAAACTAATTTAACAACATATCCCCATTTCCTCTGAACAGTGGTGGAAAAAATCCTACAGGACTTTATTAAGACAGACCCCAAAGTACTCTTCAGACCAGTGAGAGGAAAGAAGCCTGCTATGGTCTTTCTCACCACAACACCATTGCAATTAAAGAAGAAGCCAATATCAAACAGACAGGGAACTGTAAGCACACCAGGCACCTGCCCATGCCCAAGGCCATGTTTTTAAACAAAAAAGTCATTATTTTTCCAGTGGTACAGGAAAGATGCTTCAGGACATACAGGTTAAATTGAAAAGCCTTTATATGTACCTTAGGAGGTTAACAGCATCACCTGAAGCCAGGTTCCTATCAGTTATGGGTTCAATATTTTGTTGGAATTTGATGAGGTCCAAGGGGATGCTTATAAAGGGTGGGTGTGATTGGCCCTATAACTTGGCAGCTAGTTGACTTCCCATGAAGATATTATAACAAGCTCTTTCTTTTCCATGTTGATCTGGCATTCCTAAAACAATATGTGCTCCACGCCAATATGAACCTGGATGCTAATCAGCAGATTTTCATTTCAGTAATCGGTTGAGTGGAAAGAGGGCTGGAAAAGATGATGTAAGGGGCACGCTATGATTAGAAAACACAAAATGTGAATATGAT
Source organism: Condylura cristata (assembly GCF_000260355.1). Classification (NCBI taxonomy): domain Eukaryota; kingdom Metazoa; phylum Chordata; class Mammalia; order Eulipotyphla; family Talpidae; genus Condylura; species Condylura cristata. Next base: position 24,390,734 of record NW_004567127.1, on the reverse strand, counting down.
TTTCCCTTAAAAAGTAAAATTTTGGCAGAATATTTAGATTCAGAAATAGGCCAAGTCTAGCAAATTAGTGTTCTATGTTATTATGGGCTGGAAAGGTAATTATTTCTATGTCACCCTTGGACTCTCCCATAACTCCCTATTCCTAAATCTCCTTTACTGTGTTCCTGATGGGAAATCTTCTTAATCCTCATTTGTGTGTTTCATTTGTTAACCCTGATGAGGGTTTGGGGATTTAAGACTTTCACGTAGGTTGATTTCTTACAAAGGAAACCAGAAAAAAGAGGGAAGATCACCAACTGTTCCCTCTGATCTTGGAAGTGTTATGGAAAAAAAAAAAATTATGTTACTTGCAGTTCAGTTTCACACTTTATACAAGGCTATCTTAGTGCTTTGGGGTTCAACAGATCAATTTAGACTGTGTATTTTTCTGTCTTTGTTTGCATTGTTCTTTTATCCAGCTGTAAGTCTGCTTTTCTTTTAGCAAAATGTCAAATGGTGGTGAATTTGCTCAATTAGCTTTGCAAATGTGTGTTTGACTTGCTGTGGCATCTTTCTGTCTTTCCTTTGTTGTATATTTCTTGTATTTCAAAGGGGGACATCAAATAAATTCTTCTCTTGAAAGAATTAGCATTTTAATTCATAGGTGAGAGTCTGTGGTTGAGTTTCTGATTATGTTTTTAATTAAAAGACAAATACGCATACATTCATTTCCCATTTGATTCAGTTATTCTGGACAGGAGAAAAGTACTCAGATTCCAGTTGCACTGAAGGAAAATGAAGTTATTTTGTCATAAAATAACTTTATCTTATAAGGTAGCGGATCAGTGGATTATGTGTGGCCTTAAACTATAAAACCACTCTTTTTCCATCTTGTTTGCATAAGCCTTTATAATTTTAGTTATAGGATCTGAAAATATACGAAAAGAAAATAATAAACCTTTTAGCTTAGTATCACCGTGATTGGAAAGGTATATGTGTTCTTTAATAAGATAAAATCAACAAAGCAATTGTTTAAAAAGTCTGAGAGCGATTCTGGATTCTTATTTAACGGTAGAGAAAAGAAGAGATAGGCTAGGATCAGAGTAATGGAGGTAAAATAGCAAAATGTCCTTTTATATTTTAAGTTTTGCCAACCACAAACAAGTAGTTTATTATCTTCATGAATACCTTTGTCCTTCTCTTAGTTCTTATATCTAATACAAGTGAAAAAAGACATGCATCTTTGTTCCTTTTTTTCTATTTCCCCGAGTAGGCAAGAGGTGGGTATAGCACATGAAATAAAATTGAAGGTCTTCAAAGGGCCACTTGACTGCTGAAGCTAAGCGCCTCTTATCTGTATCGGATTCAGTTTCTTTGAAGTTAATTCAGAGATTATATTTCATGCCTTTAAAAATGCTTAAAATAAGAATGTGTATTATACCTTTTCCTAAAATCCTCTAGAACATCAGGTTGCAATGAATCTAAATATTTCAGTAGCTTCCATTCTAACCAGACGGTCAGGGGAGAATCAAAGCTTTTGAGGTTCCTTCCTCCATTACTTCCTTACAGAAGAGTGGAGCAACTGAAAACAATACTTTCATATATTTTTCCCTCATTATCTTTCTATTTTACTCCCCTGAGATGAAAAAAAAAAAAAATACACTCTTCATCATAGCATGGACAAATAGCCTAATAAAATACACCTGACATACACTGCTTTTCATGGACAGCTGATTGACTAAGAATCTTCAGGTGTTATAAAGTGTCTGTGGAGCTATGGTAATAAAGATGCTTTTTTTTTTTTTTCCCCAGCTTCCCCAGGAAGAAGGAAGACACTATTTGTAAGAGAGGAAAGAGGCTGGCTGCTGAAAGTAAGTCTACTCAAGGTTAGTAGTATGTCTGGCAACTTTGGGAGAACATTGATTTTTCCATATAAAGCTTTGTGTTTCCCAAAGAATAGGGTGGGGTAAATAGCAAAGCAAACATATTTGAGGAGCTGATGTTGTCAGTATTTGGTCTAAGTTTTATTTTATTTCAGTCTACGTAGGGAGAGAGAGAGACTGGATGTGCCCAAAAGAAATTAGAAGAGTCATGTGGGTTCACCCAAGAAAGTCAATAACCTGTTGGGAGATGTCTAAAACCACTGTAGTCTGAGTGGTAGATGACATAAAGCAGAGAACACAGAAGACAAATCCCAGAAGGTAGTTAGAAAGTGAAATCATCTAACTTTTTTAAATAGTTTAAAAACATTAGTCAACACAGAGAAAATAAATACCTTGAAATCCTCATATTTAATTCAATTTGAATAGGTTTCTAGTTTGTATTATATATAAGATTGGAGGTTGGTGAGGTCATCATTTTTCATTGCTTGGTGCCCAAAATATCCTTAAGGCCCCTTGTGTGAGATGCTATTAATTTAAAGTTGATAGAATTGTAATACATTTGCCACTCAAAACAGTTTCAACTGAAGTTCATTGTGTTAAATTAAATAATGTTTAAATTAAAAATTATTAACTGCAAAAGTCGCCCTCAGGAATGCATTAAGTTATCACTCTAGACCTCCCTGATAATTTCTTAATGTGTCTATAAGAGCTGTAAGATGCTGTTTTTTTCTTCAGCTACTTTAAAAGTCTTGTAATAAAACAACTATGGAAACCTATTAAGATAGAGATACAGTAGTTCTTTAATTTGTGTCCTCCATTACTACTTAAGGTAACAAGTTATTGACTTAGAAGTCTATAGTCTTTTTAAATTGCCACATAGAAATTATTTCTTCAGCAATTAAACGGTAATATCAGCCATTAAAATAAATGCAGGTATTGTAAATCTTAACGTAATATCTGCTTGTTTCAGTGAATATTAGTTACCAATTAGAAAATACAATTAATCAATTGCTAATTTAAAAAGGCAAGGAAAACATTTGAAAACGTTTTCAGCTGTATTTATTGAGTCATTATTATGTATCAGTTTCTGTTCTGGGGATGATGAAGATAAGAGACTGAAAAACAGCAAGGTATCTGCTCTACTTGTGTATGTTTTATGAGAATGGGTGAATGATAACAAATGCTGTAGTAGAAAAGTAAGTCATATACTCCCCTTGAGAGAAGATAAAATACCGCACAATAAAATAAAACAGAACGAAGAGAGAGGATGGGGGAGTGCCAGAGGAGGGGGGAAGATTGTGGGCGAGTTGAATATGGAACAGATGAAGGTAGTTCTCATTGATCAAACAACATGAGGGCTGAGGCAGGTGACCAAGCAAATGACCTGAGGAAGAACATTTGTTGGAGAGAGACTGTGAGAGCAAAGGCCCAAATATGAGAGTATGCTTGGCCTATCAAAGAAAAATAAAATGGCCAGTGTTAACCAAGGTGTATGAGGTATCACTGCGCTAGGGCCAGATCTGATAACCTCTGAAGATTATTTGACTGTTCTGAGTGAAAGAAAGAGTTTACAGCAAGACTGAATTAAAGACAAAAATGATTTCAGTATAAAAAGTACTGAATTACAGGTGGGTGCATGAGGAGAGATGTGGTGGGGGCAGAAAGTAGGTTGTGGAGAGTCTAGACAGCAGGGTGTGATGTTTTAGAGCCAAGTGGCCCTCACAATGAAGGAGGAAATAGTTGTAAAATTCTGAATATAACTTGAGTGTAGAGGCATTGAACTTCTAGTGGCCTGATGAGGTGAGAAAGTAGAAGGAAGGTCAACATGAATTAAAAGGATGTGTGAGCTGCATTTATCAGCTGAAGTAGGATGCTACTTGTAGAACAGGTCTTGGTGTAAGTTCAATAGTACATATTTGGTATTGATAGATTAATATATGTGACTGACAATGTTGCAGTCTGTGAGGGAAAGGTCTGAGCTACAGCTGGAACACTTGAAGTTGTTGGCATATTGATGGATTTTAAAATAGTGATATTACCACCAAATTGAATTAGCACATGCCAGTGACTTAGTCCTAAGGTTCTCCAATATCAAGAAAATGTAGGTAAGATAAATAATAAGGCAAAAGAAACAGCACACAAGGAAGGAAGAAAATCAAATGATTTTGGTATTCTAGGAGCCTAGTGAATATAATGTTTCCAGAAATGAGTGATCATCTCTGTCAAATGCTATAATTGTTTGAATAAAATCAATGTAGTAAAATGTGAAGGATTGGGATAGAGTTAAAGGATATGAAACAGAATTTTCTTTGCAAAGAGAATCAAAGAAATAGGATCTATATTAATGTTCAATTGCTGCCATAAAGACTATCAGAGAATGAGTGACTTTAAATAGTATGAATTTAATATATTACCATTTTGGAGGTTCCTAGTCAAAAACAAGTCTCACTACTCTCAGATCAAGGCATTAGCAGGACTACATACTTTGTAGTGATGCTAACATAGAATTCCTTGCCAGTCTTTCTGAAATCTACTACTACTGCTTGCCTCTGGACTCTCTCACCCCATCTTCAAACCACCTACATTGGGCTGGTTTCTTATGCTTCAGTCTTTTGTGGACTTCAATCTCCCTCTTCCTCTTTTAAGTATCCACTTGTTTACATTGAGCTCTGTACAATAACCTAAGACAATCTTCTGTTTTTAAGGTCACATTCACAAGTTAATTCTCATTTGCTATGTTACCTAACATATCTATAGATCAAGGATTGGACATCTTTGGAAATTCCATTATTCTGTCTGTCATAGAGTAGCAGCTAGAAGAGAAGGGGTAATCAAGAAAAGAATTTTCTCTTAGTAAGGTAGTGATTACATGTTTTTTTATGTTGATGGAAATAATTCAATGGATACAAGAAAAATCAATGTCACGGAAAGATGAATTGCTGGAGAGCTGTCCTTGAATAAACCTCATCAGATAGCTTCTGTGCATGAGTGGAAAACTTAAGTTATCAGGGAGTATTGCTATTTTTATTTTTTATTAAGAATATATTTAACACACTTTTAGATTCACAGCAAAATTGATGGGACAGTGCAGAGATTCTTTATGTACCTCCGTATTCCACCTATGCATAACCTCCCTTATTATCAACATCCCTCACCAAAGTGGTACAATTGTTAAAACTTTCAAACTCACACCGATGCATCCTCATCACCCAAAGTGAATTATTGCATTATGGTTCAATCTTGATATTTGTGCATCCCGTGTGGGTGAATTACATGTGTTTTTTATTATAACAGCCTTTCTAGTAGTTTCACTGCCCTAAGAATACACTGTGCTTCACCTATTAAGCCCTACATTCTTCCTCAGTTCCCTTTCTTTTTACTGTCTACATAGTTTGCCTTTTTTGGGATATCAAAGTTGAAATGATATAGAGCGTAGCCTGTTGAGAGTGGCTTCTTTCACCTAGTAATATACATTTTTTTTCCTCTCTGCCTTCTCAAGGATTGGTAACTCACTTCTTTTTTAGCACTGAGTGCATCTGGTGATAATTTATTTTTATTTCCAACAACTGAAGGGCATCTTGGTTACTTGCAAATTTTGACAGTTTGGAATAAGCCTGCTATAAACATCCATGTACCACCAAGCTTGTGTGTTGATATACAATCTCAAAACCTTTGGGTAAATACCAAGGAGTGTGTCTAATGCTGAGTATGTTTAGTTCTGGAAGAAACTAGCGAACCTTCTTCCAAAGTGTGGCTTTACCATTTTGCATTCCCACCAGAAATAATTTAGAGCTGTTGCTACTCTTCATCATTGTCAGTATTTGGTGCTGTCAATGTTCAGATTTTAGCCATTCTAATAGTTATGGAACATTGCTATTTTCTTTGTGACAGGGAAGGAAGAATAAGAGGGTTCAGTTGCAAATATAGGTGATGATGTTGGTGGTGGTTATATGTGCAAATGGAGATGATAGTGGTTGTGAAGGTAGACAGTAGTCATAGTAGAGAGAAAGAGAGTACATGGGCAGTAAAGTTACATGGTATTTTCCTTGCAGCAATTAATGACATACCTTGCAATTCCTGGGTATGAATCTAATAGGCAATCAACTAGTAGTAATGTTAGCTTTTCTTTAGTTATGTTCAACTTCATGTGTGAAGACAGCATAGGTAAATTGCTGAATTTTATCATTTTGTCATGAGTAGTTAGAGGACAAGGGAAGGACTGGTACGTGAGCAGGAGATATATTTTCCTTGTAATGAGGAAAATGGGACTGAGGAAACCTAGTAGATGAGGGGTTGTGAAAAAGTTGGTAAAATTAAAAGTCCCTTGTGGTGGAAGAATCAAAGGATTTTGACTAAACTAAAGCCAAACTTAGACAGAACATATTGAGTCAACATTTTACAACTGCTATATTGTGTGCTGGATAATTTCTAGCATATTTTCACTTGATCCTCTCAAATTTTCATGCAGCAACATTTATTGTGCTTCTTGTAAGATTGTGAAACAATATAGGTTCAAACTTGTCCAAAATAATCAGGGGGTTTGAAAGTGTCAGCTCAATTTTAAATCTTTAATATTTGTTAACTGTTTCATATATTCAGTTCGAAAGGAGTATCTGTTTACTAATAACATTTTGTACCTTAAAAATTTTTTACTTATTTGTAATACTTATTTGAACTTGAGGGATCAATATGTATGCTGTTTTATCATATAAAACTCTCTGCTGGCTTCCACTCATCAGGATTTTATGAGGATAAGGTCAATTAGGAAATAAATGTTTATCTTTAGAAAATACTTCTCACTGAAGTAATTTTGCATCTTAGGTAATGAATCATAAAAATAGTAGTATCTATAATTTGGAAATTAATATATTAATTCAGTGAAACTATCTAAAAAAAGATGGATTGAGATATTCGGAAACAATTCAAAGTTTAATGGCTATACCATGATATACATAAATTTGTATTAATTTGTTGGATTTGACTATATTTCATGTTCTCAAAATCACTGTAAGTGAAATAAGATGTATGAGATGGCTTGTGTATACTGCAACAAAGCACAAGTAAAAGGGTAGTATGTGTGTGCATGAGTGTAAGTTACATATGTCTGGATGAGTGTGAGTGCATGTGTTCAGTGTGCATGGGTTTGTGTGTTTGTGTGCATACATGGGAGTATGACTGTGTGTGTTGAAAGTGTGAAAGAATGGAGATAATGGAAGAGCAGAAAACTGTTGGTGAATAAAGAATGGTGATATATATATAGGGTTTGTTCTAATTATTTTTTTAGAAATATGTTGAGAGGAAGGATTTTTCCAGTTTTGAATTCTGTTTGAAATTTTCAGTAGGCAAAATTTTGAGAAAGAAATTCTTAAAATAACTCATACATTACAATAGTCTTCATGAATCCATCATCCTCAAGGGTGGCCTGATTTTAGAGCTTTCCTGAATCAGACCTAATGCAAGTGGCTGAAAGTGGTTAGAAAACTGTTCAGCTGGAGTTAAATGCTTAGTCACTTCCAATTGACAGTGAAAGGATTATTATCTACTACAACCACAACAATTTAAAAGGCTGTATATTCACAAATGCATTTTCTTTTGTGTTTTATACCCCTTGAAATATTGAAGAATATCTGAGTTTCCTCTATCTGTCTGTGATTCTCTGTCACTTCAATGTAGACTTTTAAAATATATAAACTTTTGAGGAGCAGGAGACATGTATTTCAAGATGGATGCCTTCATTTGGACTGTGATTGATTTTTAAAAATAACAGTCATCATTTTTGTGCTCCTTTAATTTGATGGTGGATTAATATTATTTGACCTGATGATAGCAATCATCAATCTATGTTGGTCCTTTGACTGAAATACTTTGTCACCAGCAATAGGTTGGGGTCAGCACTTGACCTTCATAGTCAGATCTAGGTTATTAAGTTAAACAGTATTTTCAATTTTACAGAAATACCATTTGGCTCGACAAGAGAGGAAAACAGACTCATAAATAAGTCTCCTAGGTCCAGATTCATTTGTTTGAAGAATGGATTCCACAAGCTGAGGGTATAGTCAGTGGACTTAAAAGACTGAGGCAAAGGTTTATTGATTTGGAAACAAAATATTTGCCAATAGTTTGAGTATACTTTATGTAACAAAATTATGAGAACATGGTATATTCATTTAGGTTGAATGGTACCTTAAAGAACATATGGTATGTTTTGTAAATTTTAGTCTGCTCAAATAAAATTCACCAAGGAATTGAGTCCTGTAGGGCATAGGTTATTATGTACAATTCGCCTAAAACATACAAACTCATTCATCTCTATTCCTTGCAAGCATCATCTTGAAAGTGAAAAGACTGACCTTGTGTAGTATTGCATTTTATAAACTACCAGAACATTAATGCATTTTACAAAACATCACATAGTTAAACATTTAATTATCTAAAAGTGACCCACTAGAGATCATCTTTGTGCATAAAGGCTACTGATTTTGACAGTTTCTATCACCAGAGGTGGTATAATTTAAAGACACCACTACATTAAGTGGCAGATACTAGAACGCTGAACCCCACATTTTCATATCCATTTAAGGTGATACAAATAAATATAATTCCAGAATTATTTGTGAATCAAAAAAAAAATTCTGATTCACATAGTCTTAAAGGTACTGAGAATCTCCAGTTGATGAGAAAATGTTGGGTGCATTGTATCATTTTTTTTCTTCCCATCTCTCTACTTTTCCAATAATTGGAAATTATATATAATTACATCTGTGGTTAAAGAAAGTAATTATAATTTTTATCATTGACTTTTAAAATTACTCTTTTTCTCCAATAAATCATATTTTTAACAGCTCCTTTAGGCACTCTGGGTATAGTAAAAAGGGTATCAGAGCAAAATATCTAACTTTAAAGCTATTTAAATAGGGAAAAATAAAATTGATGAGTATAAAAAGTCATAAAAAAAATGCACAGATCACTATCCACATCTACAAAGGCAGAAGTTCTCCATCTACTTTTCTTTAAAATATATATATATATACATATATAGAAACACCTCTTTATTTTAGAATTATTTCACATACTCTCTTTCCTCCTCCTTATTGCTCATTTCCACTTTCTCATTCCCGTACTTTTCTTTATTGTTATAATTTATGTATATTTTAAAGAGAGATAGCATTTGTATCCCTCTCCTGCCATGATTTCACCAACAAATCACCCCAAGTCCACCATGATAGTTCACTGTGCTTCCGTTCCTCTTTTATCATACTGCTTCCTCCACCCCACTTTTCACCCCTAGGTGCTTCAGTTCTATAGTCATTTATTTTAAGCTTGTCTATATGTGTCCTTTAGTTTGGTTTCTCCATATCCCACATAATAGTGACAAAGTAATGCCTTTGTTTTTCTCATTCTAACTTTCTTCACTCAGCATTATCCCTCCCAACTCCATTCCATGTTGCCACAAATGAGTTTATCATTTTTGATTGCTGAATAATATTCCACAGCATGCTTGTATGTGTGTGTGTGTGTGTGTGTGCGCGCACACACACACACATTCATACAAATATACATATATATTTATACCATATCTTCTTGATACACTCATCTACTGTTTTGGGCACTTTGGTTATTGCCATAATCTGACTAATGCATATTACGCTGAAATTATCATGGGGGTACAAGTCTCCTTTTGAAATAGTACTTTTTAATTATTTTTTAAAGATTTATTTTTTCATACAGAACTGGGGTACAGGTCAGAGATGCGGAGGGTGAGAGGATTCACCAGAGACAGAGTGGGGAGCAGAGCAGGCAGATCGACGAAGTACACTGCTGAGGGGAGCAGCGGGCGGGTCAGGAGAGGTCTGCCAAGCCATGTGGTCACCTCCAGGGCAGGCGGGGATCAAACTCATGCGGAAGTGGCTTTAGCTTTTTAGTGCTGTGCTTTAACCCGCTGTGCCACCAGGGAGGACCCTACTTTTGAATTTTTTATGTAGATGAGTAGAATAACTGGGTATTATGGTCATGCTGGTGATTTTGGTAATTTAGAATAGCCTTTAAACATATTTTTTGTTCATCACATAAAGGGACTTTATCATTTACCATCATATTCCTAGGACATGCTCAGAAAACTTTCAACATCTTTGTAACAAACAACTATGTGGTATTATCAAATACTAAATGAGATAATATCATACTTTTTTTCTAACTTTGCTTTATAAATATGTTATTGAAATCATTTTTAGTGAAGAATGACTGCTTAAAACAATTCCAGTTCACTGAGTAAAGGCACTAGTTCTAGCTATATCAGTCCATTCACATGGGAACTGAAATTGCTATTCATTTACATAGTGGAAACACCATAATTTACTCTTTATCATGGGAAATAGCAACAGTTTGGGGCAGGTAGCTATTTGGTGTTATCTTGGAAGAAACTGACCAACCTAGCCTTATGTGCTGAGCTGTGGCCCCCATCTTCTGAGGTAAGTTTATACCTGACGTTTATCTTCTAACTTGGAAGTTATAATTCAAATGCATTGAGAATTTATTTTATGACCAAGTTTGTAGTTGTCTTGAGGAATTGTTAATTGCTTTATTTTCACATCTTGGTAAACTGCAACATTTTATAGACTGTATGCTAATGTTAGCTTATTATGATAGGTAAGATTCAGGGAGATTCTGGGTATGAGTTAAATTTGCTCTTTAATCATTATATGAGAGAACAAAAGAATACTGAAACTTTTGGAAGCTTTGCTTCCTCATCTTTGAAATGATTGATCATGGAGCTATTTTGAGAATTCATTGAGATGATGTCTAAATAGTACAATATCTAACTCATGGAATTCTGAGGGAAAAAAATGTTATTTTACTCAACCCTGGTAAAAACGCTGGTAATTTTCCTCTCTATAGGATCCTAGGAATCATTATGATACATAACTTTTAGAAATTTGGCCTCCTGTATTATTTAGAGAGCTCTGGGATGGTTAGGTTTTGGAAGCTATCTGAATATCCCTAGTTGATCTAATTCTATGCATCCCTCTTCACCAAGCACACTACTGCAAGCTGGTCCTAATTTGTGCTGATTTGCAAACTTTATTCAATATTTGAGGATATAAGGGGAGAATGACACAAAAAGGTCAACTTTAAATTGGTACTAGACATCCAGCCAGGGAGTCCATGCCTAAAATCTGCCCATGGGTTTCCTAAATGATGTCTCTCACCCACCCCCATTTGTCAATGTGTCACAAGAACTGTTTTGTTTTTATTTTTTAAAGATAATAAATTTCAGTTGCTTTATCAATACATTATTATTTATTTATGCATACCAAACTGGGATACAAGCCAGAGGTGCAGGGACAGTTGAAAGGATTCACCAGAGACAGAGTGAGGAGTAGAACATGCAGATTGAAGTACACTGTTGAGGGAAGCAGTAGGTGAGACGGGAGAGGTCTTCCTTGCTATGTGGGTCACCTGTGGGGTTGGGCCTCGAACTCATACTGGCATTGAAACTGCCATGGCCAGCTTCACAGTGCTGTGCTGCAATCCACTGCACCACCAGGGAAGACCCAAGAACTGTTTTCATCATATAGAAAACAGCATATTTTTGCTCTTCCTTTATTCAAGTTCCAGTTCCTGTATCAGATGAAAACTTTATCTCCATAGTGATTTAGCCTACATCTTTAATTGGCCACTTGAAAATATTTTCTATGAGGGTATATTTCAGTTGGCTATTCTCAAGCATGAGAGGATTTGTACCAATAAGGAATTACTTGGGTAAGCTTCCTAAATTGACAGCATGAGTTCCGTGGGAAATAGATCATTATACGAAAACATATATGTGTGCATGTATTTATGTAGATAGAATTGGCCTATCTAATGTTATATTTAGAATATACAATCGATACTAATAAATTGCTTAAACTTTTAAGTGACTCCTTCCTATTGTTGTCACTCCAAATGTTGGCAATTAATACTATTTTTCTTCTATAAAGATCTGCCTTCTTTGAGATCCCTGATTGGTGATGGTAGCAGTAATAGAAATAATAGTAATAGTAGCAGTAGTAGCAGCAGCAGCAGCAGCAGCAGCAGCAATAGTAAGATTTTTTTTTTTAAAGAATTAACTTTTTGTGCCCAGCCATTTGTCAAGAATCTATAAAAGGGCAGCACTGGAACGTGAACTATGACTGTGGTCAGAGGTCATTTGATTCCCCTTCCTACGACCACCAGTCTCCAAATCACAGTCAAATAACTTTGTGATCAGAGAGAATGGATCGGTTTGGAGTAGCACATGCCATCTGATCATCTCAGAAAGAGCAGCAAGCAGCACTCCAGAAGTCTGCCTTGCCTGACATGTGGAGGCCATGACTCCAAGTTAAAAATTAAGTCACCACAGCTGCCTGAATTTCTCTCTCTCCCTCTCTTTTTTTTTCTTTTTTAATAAATCATTTTTTTTGTTTTGTTTGTTTGTTTGTTTCTTTGTTTTAAGAGATAGTATTGATGAACTAGGTCCATTATCAGGCATATGAATCAATGGTAAAGGTAGTCAGATATTGGTCTCCATAGATGATGACTTGTGCTGGGTTGGAAAGGTAGACCATTTGTATCCCTGTTTCTCTGGGTGAGAAAACAAACATCCCTAGGAGGCAAAGAGAGAGAGTGAGAGAAAGGAACATTCTTTCTCAAACTATGGGATTTGTCTCCTCTCAAATGTGAAGTAGGAAAGATTTGGTTTGTGGTTTCCTTCTCATCCTTTCATCAGCATTTAGCCTTCTGTGACCTCTTTGACACATTTTCTCCAACACAACTCCTTCTCTTCACAAATCTTCTGCCTGCATTACTATCTAAAATCCAAATATCTCAATTTCCATAACAAAATTCATTCCATTAAATCCATAAAGCCCCCTTTCTATGATGGCGCAGCCTTATTAGTTTCTTGGTTGAAGTGTCTCTTTTTACAGTGTCCCTCACCTTTAAATACAGTGTTAACTCAGCTTCATTCTCATTGCTGGGTCAGAGGAAGCTATGTATTTCTAAATGGATTCAGAAACATATCCTAGGCACACAGGCAGAAGCTGAGGTAGTCACGCTCTTGGATGGCTTCATTTCCGTTCTCGTCCACAGTATTGTATTTGTTTCCACAGTAATCTCAGTTATATTGGCCAGAAATAGGACCACTTTAATTTTAGTACCTGGCAAGTCTGTTCTTTCCAACAGAAATTTGCATGACAAAAATTACCACAAGGGGTTTCTTACAACAAAACTGTAAATCTTTCAAAATAGATATGCTGACTCCTTTAAAACAGCAAAACACAAACCAGACATATTCAATATAATTAAAACAAGTGAAATCTATAATATCAGAATCTAAGCTAGTCCCCTTAACAAGTTACTCACTTTTATTTAAAGTCTTCCCATTTTAATGTCATTCTTTTGAGAAAGATAGAAAAGATGTATTAGTGAGAGTCTTAAAACACACACACACACAAAATCAAGGGCAAAAGCAGTGAAATGATTGAAGATGCATTCTTCAATCTTTTGGTTTACCGGGATTACTTAGGCTAGACAAAAATCTATGAAGGTCATAATGACATTTTTATCATTTCAGACTGATGTATGCCATTTTTTATATTGTCTTTGCAATATACATTACACTTTTAAAGAGTGAGCTGTTACATTAAAAAGCAATGATTTAAAAATTTATCAGCTCCACCTTTCTGTAATTTAACAAGGATTTTTATCGACATCGTCTAGAAATCAACTAAGAAGTTATGTCTCAAATTGTTAATATGGTGCCTCCTATAGGTGAAAAGTAAGTGGTTTGTGCCTACTTATTTTTCACATCTAGAAGAAGCTATAGTTACTTAGCAATGTATGAAAAAGTGTCAGTCTTATGTAATATACAAACACCTAACAAGTCAACATCCCACACTTTTCAGAAGCTATGAAAATGTTTACTTGGAAGATTGCTTCATAAATCACATGTACAATAATGATCAAAGGACTGACCTTTATTAGGTTTTTATGTGCAAGCACTGGAATTGAAATACTTCACTTAAAAAATCATATTTGAATGTCATTTATCACATATTAAATTTCTTTTAAACTTGTTATCTGGTAGTCACCTAGTTAGCACTCAATAAATATTTTGTAAATAAGAGAAGATAGAAGGCAGACTAGTTGGGGGAAGGGTAATTTTAGAGCAAATCTTCCTGAAATGAATCATCCTAATTTCTCAAATTGAGAATGAAGTTTGCAGAGGTCCAGGAACCTATTCAGAATGGCAAAACTAATAGCAGTTGAGATGGGACTTACCTGCAAATCTGTCTGAAGCCTAAACCTATGTTCTATATACTAGCCATCCCTGCCTCACACATCATAGGGATCTCAGCACTGCCTCAGAGCAAAGACAGTTCCTGTAGGATTCAGACACAAAAATATTATTATAGTTCAACAGAAATTAAGTTGAAAGTACATATTTTGTGATTATGAAATATGTTAAAATACAGATCATTTTGGAAGAGTGGTGAACAACCCTCTGAAACTCATCATTAGTTGTGCTTAAAACCCACATTTGCTACTATTATTGAAGTCTTGGAACCACCCTAAATATCACAATTTGAGGGGTAGGAAAACTTTACTTTGGTTACTGTTGTTTGATTTTCCTTTTCTTTTGATTTCGATATGTATTTAAAATTTATACCATGCCACAAACAAGAAAATTTGCCCACCATCTCTTTGATTTCTCTTTGGTGTTTAGGAGAGGGATGGTATGAAATGTTTAGCTAAATTCATCTTTTAATTTTTTCCCTAAATATGGAACTCAGGGATGTAAATGTATTCTTTTTAAAAGGTGAAATAGATCTTAATTATGAGTGCTAATGAAAGGAGGGAGCGGAGAGACAGAGAAATCAGAACTGCTAGTGGAGAGAACAGAAGTGGAGTCAGAAAGAACTGAGAGAAGAACCTTCCTATGTGTTGGTGGGGGACAACTTCATTCAGATAGGCAGAAATAACTTCCTATAGGAACTGGGAGAAGAGGAACCATATGGGTGTTTGAGAGAAGAAATGTCTTACTTATGGCTGCCTACAGTCCACATACACGGTGGTCAGGGTTACCTCTGGGAAGTTCCTTAGAAGGTGAGTGCTGGTCTCCCATGTGTTGCAAACTCTGTATAAGAATTTTATTAACCTTCCATTTCTCTAAAACTCTGTTTAACCTTCCTTCCCCCATCATCATCCTTTGTCTGGGATGTATGTACCCCTCTCTATATAGTTGTCTTACCTTCATATCTTTTAACACAAAGTCTTAATGTTTTACACAAAACTTCCCTGACCATCCCTCATCTCACCCAAGCTCCTTAAGGAATATTCCGTTCCCAATTCTTACATGATCCTTCTGTCTCACCTCAAAACATTAGCCATATATTTGAAATTGTTTATAGACTTTTCTGTCTCTACTAATAAATTCTAATCCTCGGAGAGGGAAAACATGAAAAATGTCTATTTTCATTCTTCTTCCACGCAAGCAGCATCTTCAACACTAAGTTGCTACTCAGGAAAGACTTCTCACTCCTAAGAAAACTGCAAAGTTTTATTGGATTGTAGTGCTAAATTTAGTGTATTCTAATATTTAAGATTCAGGCAGATCTGGGTATAAATTAGATTTGTTCCTTAATCATTCTATAACCTAGGGCAAAATACTGAATCTTTTAGAAGTCTTGTTTCCTCATCTTCAAAATGATTGTAATGATTATAACCACTTCATTGAATTATTTTGAGAATTCACTAAGGCAAGTTTTGAATAGTACAATGTTTGACTCATACAAATGCCTAGAAAATGTTATTTTTATTTCAAGTGATTCCAAGATTTCCAGCCTGGTAGGTCACTCTTTATTCTCCTTCCCCTAGAAAATAATGGGGCTTGTCATGACCCATGACTACATTTGCATCTCAAATACAAAAGAACTAATCCTTGAGTGTAAGTCAAAGTGTGGAGGGGTAAGGCAGCCGACTTACCGTCCTTCCTCTGGAAGTTCCCAGATATGGCGACCTGTAATCTCTTTCTGTATGGAGTACTCCATATTTCTCTTCCCTTCTATCTATTCAACTTCCAACTTGCTCAAATTTCATTACTACTCTCTGTAACTCCCACATATAGACTATTATTTGCTGTCAAGGGAGCTATCAGTGACTTTGTGTTTTCCCTTCTGCAGCAAGATGAGTGGGACACGGGAGAGATTTTTCATGGTAGAGTCTTACAACCCTGCATAGTCCAGCATTCCTGGTTGGAATTCAAGAATTTCCTGTTGAATGGTGAATCCAGTAATACCTTTCATGTTCCGTATTCTTACCTTAGTAAAAAGTACTTTGAACATCTCAGTCTGCCAACTGTAGAGTGAAAGACATGGGGATCATTTAGAGATGTATACTGTACTGAATTTGTTCATAATTAATAACCCTGGGATGCAGTAAGAGGACTGGCACATCAGGATCGGAGGGAGAAATCATGTATTTTTAGTAAAATAGCCATTACAGGGAAGGAGTGAATGTGTGATGCCTAGGAAGTCAGATGTACTTACAAGTTCTTGTGGTTATTTTTAAAAATTCAAAATGATACTGGACTATGGTGATGGCACATGGGTGATTTGGTTATGGGAAGCCTACGGGGATTACAAATGAGACGGAAAAGGGCACAAAATGATGGAAAAATAAACTATTATATTATTTTTTTTAAAAAATTCAAAATGAGCCATGGACTATAGACTGGGTCACACTGTATTCATTTCACCCTGGAGCTGTAGCTCAAAAGATGAGCTTCAATAGGAAAAACATAATCAGAAGGAACTATACTCAATTCTATTAGAAGCTACTTCTTAGTATACAACATTTAACTTGCACAATGAATATAAAGTAATTTCTTTTAATTCAGAAAAAAATTCTTTGGAAACTTTAAGAGCCTTTAAAAAACTTATTTAAGGGGGTTAGGATTAGCCCTTCGGCAACCAGAATTCACCCTATTTTGGTCTCGTAACAAGACATTTGCATATATGCCACAAAATGTAGACTACTATGAATAGCACTAGACCTTGAGCAGGTGCCCAGGGTTCTCATTGAGTATGGATTAACTAAGTAAAGAATGATAATTTGCACGTGCTACAACCTTTTAATTTCTTTGATTTGTAGAATACAGCAGAATGAGAGCCTCCTTATTTAAGAAGGATGAAAATAACTTGAACCACAAAAAAAAAATGTGGGAAAGGTCAGATACTAGGAAAAATTACCACCAGTGATAATGCCCTAGATATTTATCACTTTGACACTAGATTTTCACCCATTTTTTGTTATGAGTGAGAAATTAAGGAGAGAGGAGTTGGTAAAATATTTATGGAGCATATATTATTCCATTAGCCAATAGAACAGATTCCCTGAGAAGTGTTTTCTTTGATCTACATAAATCAACAGGGTAGTGTTAGTATCCCCAGACAGATTAAAAAAAAAAATAGGCATTCATATGTACATATTAACATACTTTTCTTCACATGCTTTGCCATCCGTTATAAAATGTTACCGATACACAGCGTGATCTAATAGGGATCAGCATCTGGTAAATTTTAATAAATATGTGTTTAGTAAATAAACAGTGAGATAGGTGATACACTGATGCTGTGTAGGAAATTTCATACTTTTGGAAACTAGTACTGTGAAAAAAATCTCATTTAATTTTAACAATACATAATTTCATGTTTGTAAAGGTCTTTGGAAATTAGCTTTATGTCAAAATATAAAAAAATCACATTTTCACATTTTTTCTTATTATTATGGTAAAACTGCTATCACATATAACTAACCACTTTAAAATGAACGATTCAGTGCAGTTATGGTATTCACAGTAGTGAATTCACCACTTTCATCAAAAACATACACCCTAATCCGTCACTACCCTGTGACCGATACCAATGTAGATTCTGTCTCTGAGTTGGTCTGGATATTAAGGAAGTTATTGTACAAGATGTGTACTTTTGTGTTTGGCTTCTTTCTTTTTTAAGATTTACTTATTTATGCATATAAGAGCTGGGTTATTGGCCAGAGGTGCAGGGGGTAAGAGGACTCACCTGAAATAGAGTGGGGAGCAGAACAGGCAGATCTCCTGAAATATACTGTTGAGGGGAGCAGCAGGCAAGATAGGAAGGGTCTGAGTCATGTGGGTCACCTCCCTAGCTGAGACTGAACTCTTGCTGAAGTGTCTGTGGATTGCTTCAGAGCACTGAGACTTAACCCCTTGTGCCACCTGGGAGGGACCCACATTTGGCTTCTCTCAGTTGGCATGTTTTTGCAGTTCATCCATGTGGTAGCATCTTCAAAATCTACTTTTTTTTTGTTCAGACCACCTAATGGGTGTTCTCTATTGTAGCAAGATATTCATTTTTTTAACAGTATTACTCACCCCGCCCCCATGTTGTACTTAAGTATTTGTGTTCTTATTTTCTGTCCTCATGTACAAGATCCTACATTCATTTGTGGTAGAAATATTTCCTTATGGTTAATCCTGGTATACCCCACACCTACAACACAGTTGGATGTCTGTGGCTTCTTCAATGAATATGCAAGTGTGTATTCTTCACAAGTACAGGGATATGAGCAGGCAGCATGTATAAATGTCCATATGTTCTTCAGAGAAAATGATTAAAGAAATATAATAACATAGCATCAGTGAGGAATAGTGCTGTATCTGAGTGCTATTTCTCCTGAAGAATACAAGCCTCCTATATCCTTGTCAAAAACCAAATAATCCTCTTTGAGACCCAAGAGTTGTACTGAGTGGCAGTGATATACTGTGTGGATGGAAGGGAAGGCAAGTGTTGGGGGCAGGGGGATTGAGGAGGGTTGGAATAGAACTGGTTAAGTAGAGAATGAAAGTGCATTCTCTTATCAAGGTCTTCACACAACCTGTGTCCTGCCATTCAAGAGTCAGTACCTTATTTCCACCTCAGTATCTGGTGAGCATGCTCTAGACCTGTTGACATGAAAATCATCCATAGTGCTGTGGAAGAAATGTGATTAAATAGTGTTAGAAAAGCGCAGCCTCTTTCTCACTAATAGAAAAGGAATAGTCTGAGTATATTGTGGATCCCTGAAATGCCTGCCATGGTAGTGTTGTGCTACTACAAATGTAAGTGAAGAGCCAAGTTTATGCGAGCAAATAAAATTCAGGATTTCTTTATGTTGCTTCAGATGTTTGAAAGAGTTTAAATAAACAGTTTTGTTTTTGTGTTGTGTGAATGACAATAGCACATGAACTGTAGTTATTTGCATTTAATTTTATTTTTAATTTTTTAAATAATATATAGCATATATATACTATATTTACATCATTCTTCATTTTGTACATTTTTTTTTCATCTCAGTTTTAATCCCCATGGACTTCCCACCACCACTTCTTGCCCAGTTTTAATCCTATTTCCCTCTCTTCCCCCATTGAATGTCAGGGATCTGGATCATTAATTCCTATCATACAAATACTATGAAATATCTCATTTCTCTTTCCTTTTATAATGATGGTCTCATGGAAAAAGACCGTAAAGATACTGTTTTTTAGAATAACTTTACTAAATTGTCAAGTAGAATAACAAATCCATGCTTCAACAATTGGTTAGTTCCTTCTTTATAAAATACCTTTACCTTCACTGTCTCATTGGTGATCCCAGAATGAGCTCTGTGATAGAGAAAAGGAAGACTTAGTTTAGAATTGTAGCATTTTCAGCTTTATGTTGGTATTGTAGCATAGGCTTGGCAAGTTCAACACATGAAGAAACTAAAGGAATCAAAGGATGTTTATAAATTGATTAAATGTAAATTGAACCACTGAAATCTAGACAGAAATTGATGGAAGAGAATTTTCAGAAAATTTGGCATATAGCCCTATATTCACACAAACATGCTGAGGATGTCTGAGAAACAATTTACTTTTTTCAGATCTGAAATGTATATATTTGGAAACATGCAAATGCATGATTCTTCAAGGAGCAATATCCAGCGATATCCAACCAGATGTTGGGGATATGGCTTAACCCTCAACAAGTCAACTGGAAAATTATTTTTTTGGGGCCAGGAATACAATCCTAAGATTTTTTTTTTAATTTAAAATTTTGATTGTAGTTGTAGTCCAAAAAAAGTAGCTAAATTTTATTTATTTTCTAATCCCCTAAAAGAGTAATATACATGTTTACTGATTGCATTTTTATACTTGATTTTTTCTTCCAGTGTACAATTTCCTTTTTATGAATAACCATTCTTTTCAAACCACTTTATTTTTTTTAACTTTTCATTTCAAAATTTCAGTTGGAAAAAATCTGTAAAAATGATGCAAGTATATTCCAGTACCTTTTAAACCACACAATAAATCCTAATGTTTTCTATAGGTACCCTACAGTTAAATTATAAAAAAATAAATAAATTAGTTTTAAATTATTCTGTCTACTGATCTCTAAACCTTAGCACCATTTCAACAATTTTCCCACTTACTGTCTTCTCATGGTTTCTATCCTCTTTTAAATGCGGAATGTTCTGTTACAGTTTGTTTTCATATTTCACTGCTGTCTTACAATCTAGGAGAACTCTTCAGTCTCTTTTGAGCTTTATCATTTGACAAGTATTAGCCATTTATTAGATAGATTTCTTCTTAATTTGGAATTATCTAATATATCTTCATGATGATAATAGGGCAATATGCTTTTTTGGTGAGGCTATCACAGAAGTGATATGTGTGTGTGTGTGTGTGTGTTCACTACTTTCTTCAATTGTAAGAACATGAATTGCATTAACCACCTATTTTATTTGCTTAAGTCACATTAAGTAATTCCAGAATTGCTGAAGTAATTTCATCATTGTGAGTCCAGTCTCCTGTGGAAAACAAATGCCTTAAATAGATACAGTATTGGTGCATAACTCAGCTCTTTGTTTCTTTAGGTTCACTAAATAGGTATATGTGACCTTAAATGTTCAAAGCATGTTCTGGGAATAGCTGGAGAATTTTGTTTACATATCACATGTGCGTGTTATTTTCAGGCATACTGTTCTTCTGTTAGTTCCTTCTACCTCAAAGTCTTTAAGCACAGTTGATTTTCATTTCCAAAACAGGTTGGCTCATATGCTACTCTTTATATTCAAATTTGGGTCTTCTTCCAATCCTAGTTGATGTTTAATACTTCCTTATTATTTGAAACAAAGGATAATTGTAGGTTTAAACATTAGAAATATATTAAGGGCCATACTTGGTAGTGTAATGGGTTAAAGCACAGCACTGCAAAGCTAGCTGGAGCCACTTCAGCAAGAGTTCAATCCCCAGCTAGGGGAGTGACCCAGTGTTGCAGCAGGTCTCTCTTGTCTCGCCCACTTTTCCCCTCAGCAGTGTACTTTGTTAATCTGCCTGTTCTGCTCCCCACTCTGTCTCTGGTGAATCCTCTCATTGTCCATCTCTGTCTCTGGTGAATCCTCTCATTGTCCATGCACCTTTGGCTTGTATGCATACATTTTTTAAAAATATTAAAAAAAAAATTCAGTGGCATATTAGCCCCTCCATCATGATCACATACTTTCATTAATACACCCCCATTTCTATTTCTTAATGTTTCCTTTTCCTATAATTGTATAATTAACTTGTGTTAAAATTTCTTGGTTCATTTTTACACAATGCAGCAGATGCATATTTAGTTACTCGTTTCATTCCTATCAACATAAAAGTTACTATAGATATTTTTCTTTAAATATACTCTGTAAATTGTTTCTTAACGATCTCCTCATTATTTATTTACTTGTATCATATTCTATTTTGTTGGTGCATTATCTTTTATTAACTATCTTCCCATCCATGTTCATTTGGTAGGTTGTCATATTTTGCAGTTTTAAACAATACTAATTGTGGGTCTGCTAATCCTGGGTCTGCAGCCTGTTTGGCCACCATTTTGTTGT
Source organism: Condylura cristata (assembly GCF_000260355.1). Lineage (NCBI taxonomy): Eukaryota > Metazoa > Chordata > Mammalia > Eulipotyphla > Talpidae > Condylura > Condylura cristata. The sequence goes on along the minus strand of NW_004567127.1, from coordinate 24,368,919 downwards.
TGTTGTTGTTGTTGTTATCTGCATTTCTGCATTCCTATTATACAAAGTCAGACCTGCTGGGTCAGTCAGTTGTAGGAGACAAACCGTTTGAGATACCTTCCAGATCAACCAAGAGCTTAAGGCTTAATCACTCAAGGGAGGCTATACATCCAGAGGTACGACTGGGAGTGCCTTGGGGACTGATGACCGATGTATAAACGTACCCCTCACTTACACATCTGGAAATATGCCCTGGAACCCTGGGGGCCTGAGAACTGATGTATGACAAGGGACCCCAGAAGTTGATCAGTGAGAAGCTTTGTTGATAAGATTGAAACCATGGCTGGGAATCAGGCCCTGATGTCAATTACTAGGCCAAATAATCAAGCAGATGAGAAGAGTCTGGAGGGCAGACTCTCAACCCCGATTCTACAGATAACAGAGAACACTTTCTAGTTTCACCCCCTCCTTTTTGATTTTTGTCCACCTTCCGCTCACCACTGATGTGTATGATTATTATATCAATAAAAATGCCAGGATCTTGCTCTTCAGCAGCTTCCTGCAGGCATAGTCTACTCCTAGACTTCTGTTTGTCACTGTTGTGTAGTCAACACAATAGCTAATAGTGATTAATCTTGTGCACATATTTGAGTTTGTTACTTTTTGCTGGATTAAAAATAAGTACATATCTCATTTTACCAGGTATTGCCATGTTATACCATTAAGTAATTTTGCCTTTCACCAGCAATGTATGAGAATACTTGACTGTGCAAGCATCCCCATAGAATACATTATTCCATTTAAAATATAATAGCCACTGTTGTAGTTAAATAGTATCTGGGTTGTTTTAATTTCCCTTTCTTCAATTATAAGTGGGTTTGAACATGTTTAAAAAGTCTAAAGAAAATTTTATTACTATTCTATCATCACCACATCATTTTCTCATTATTATGCTAATTTTTGTTGTATTTTCTCTTCAATTTATAATTTTTGTATCTAAAACATATGAAACTTATATTTGGGATAAATCTAAAAAAAATTTCTTCCATGTTTTCATTGAGTTTCTCATGATACAAAAAAAGTTTATATATTGTGTAGTCAAATTTTATATATTTGACTAATATATTTTATATATTTTCTCTAATCACCTGGATTTTCAATCATAATTTTTCTACAAAGAAGTTAAAGAGAAATTCACTCCAGCACCTTTATGATTGACATTTACTTATTTTTTACAACTGATTGCTGATTCATTTAGAACTTAATTCCTGTATAAGGTATACAGTGTGAGTTTAATGTTACTTTTTTTTCCCCCAAATGACTACACAGCTGTCCCAGAAATATTTAAGTTGATCTTTGCCCCAGTAATTTGAGGTGCCACTTTTATGAAATTTCTGTGGGCCTTGGATCTATTTCTGAATTATCTATTTCACTGATCTCTTTACAGTAATATATTGCTTATTTGTAGAAATTCTAAGGTATGCTTTAAAAATATTTAGGTATTCTTCATATATTTTTTCTTAGCCTATTGATTATTTTTGCATGTTTATTTTCCCACATGAATGTTACTAGCAACCTAATGTAATTATGCTGTGACAATAAAATCCTAAGAATTGACATGAATAAAATAATGTAATGTAATAAAACATTCCCAGAAAATTGTATTTCCAAATGATATTTTTAAATCAAGAATGAATATTGAATTTTATTTGTGACTTTTGTAGTTTATGGAGAATATCATGATTTTAGAAATGGTTTAATAGATTAATCTATATAGTATATATATAATTATATGTTTGCATATATAATATATATGTATTCATATATAATATATAAGTTAATGTACAGTTTATATAAGTGGTTTATATATATAATATTTATTATGTTAATGAACTTCCTAATATTGACCTAATCTAATACCTCTGGAGTAAGTTCCACTTGGTCATT
>NW_004567127.1:24344285-24365844 GCF_000260355.1 Condylura cristata | reverse complement strand
CTGACTATATAATAATTTATCAAATAAATCATGTGCTTGCAGTCTGTATCCTTTCTTACTGAAGTCTTTTTTAATTAAAGGGCTTATTTTGTGTTGATTTCCATTGGATGAGTTATTTTTGTTTAATATTCTCTAAATTACTGCATTTTGATGAAAAAATTGTCCACATTATTTCTCCCTTTTTTTTTTTTTAAGATTTATTCATTTATGTATACAAGAACTGGGTTACAGTCCAGAGGTGCAGGGGCAGTGAGAGACTCACCAGAGACAAAGTGGGGGAGCCAAACAGGCAGGCAGATTGAAGTACACTGCTGAGGCCGGGTAAGGAGAGGTCTGCCACACCATGTGGATCAACTCCCTTGTCTGGGATCAAACTCCAACTACAGTGGTGTTGAATAACTTCATAGTGCTGTGCTTTAACCCACTGCACAACCAGGGAGGGCCCTATTTCTGCTTCTTTAGTTTTAAAAATATACTTATTGTGGTCTTATGTATGTTTTTTGCGAATGTTTCTTGTTTTTAAAAATAAGGTATATTCTGTATCATAAGGGTATAAATTAAATAGAACTTATAAGGGTTTGGTCTATTTAGTATATCTTACAAGGGTATAAGATCTATTTAATGATTATGTTCCAGTTTTCCATCTCCATCTCTCTTTTTGTTCCCTTATTTCTTGTTCACTTGATATATTGTTCTTGAGAACAGTATATAAATAAATTCTCCTACATTCAAGTATTAGTGTTGTTACTAAATCTCCTTGCATTTCTTACAATTGTTTCATAATGACTACTGAGCGTGTAAGTGTTATATCTTCATTTTGAATTGTGGTTTAATATGTCTGATTACTTCACCTCTTCACCTCGTATGACAACTGGCACTTTTTCTGTTTTATTTTTCAACAAACCCTATTGAATACTTTGCTTCTATAGAGAGTGTATGCTCCTTGTATATAATCAAACTTCTGCCGTCAGTGAATCCCTAGTCTCCATGTTTCACCTTAAAGATGATCCCTTCCTGATTATGTAATAAATGTTAAGGTCTTAGAAAATGTTATAAATGACTAATATAGAAATAGCAAAGGCTTTGCACATGGTTAAGCAACAAGTAAAATTTTTCCATTGACAGGAGAATGATCTTAAGTTAGTTTCCTCTTAGGAAATATGCAAACTCACCTCAACAACACTCCTCCCTCCATAATCTTAAAATAAAAATTCTCAGCTAACAGAAAAATTCGCAGCTAACTAAATACTCTTAAAATGGGTAGGAAAAAGATGTAAGGAAATTATAAATTAGAATAAAGATGAACAAATTATGAGAACAGAGAAGCTAGATTTTATTTTTAATAACTGTCATTTCATCTATAAAATTGATGTTCTTGATCCAATCATCTATTTTTGGGCATTTGGGTTGCGTGTGTGTGTGTGTGTGTGTGTGTGTGTGATGGAATACTATTCAGCAATCAAAAAGGATAACTACACCAATAGTAGCAACATGGATGGAGCTGTAAGGGATCATTCTCAGTGAAATAAGTCAGAAGGAAAAAGAAAAAAAATCAGATGGCTTCACAAATAGAAGAAATATAGGCAAACCAAACAAAATATCAGGGGAAAAAATACTATGAAACAAAAACAGAACAAATTGAAAATTATAAACCAGAGACATCCAGCCAGGGGAGGGAGAGTGAGAGGGATGAGGAGGCAGGGAGCAGCACATGGCACTATGGTGATGGTTGCATGAGTAATTGGGGAAGGAAATTCTATGGGGACTACACTGGAGGGAGAAAAAAGAAACATTGTTTAAAGATGAACAGTAATGTAAAATATATGTAAAAATAAATTAAAAATATGATTGGCATTTACAATAATGTAAAGATAAAGTATCTTTATGAAGTAGTTTGTAACTAAAAGGATAATTGTCATAAATGTATTGAGTTTATGTATATATTGATATTTATATATGATGTAAACAGTTGCATATATTTATATATGATTTAACTAGCAAAAATGATATATGCACTTATGTATGTTATTATATGTTTTAAACTATACTGTTATAAAGATCCATACATTACTATATGATGATCACAAAATTAGTGTTAACTGGTAATAAGACAAGAACACACTCAGTTAAGGAATATAAAGTATGCTTAATGGGATAGGTTCAGAAAATGTATCAAACATTTGTATCAGACATGTATATTTCAATACAGAGTTACACACTTGGTAGTTCAACCTTGAGGAAGGATGACAGCTGACCTTAGTCATTCATAAATACAGTCCCTCAGTTCCTCAGTGTTCTGAGAGGTGCTCACACGTTAGCCACTTTTTCATTGTCACTGATGGCAACTTAATCATTGTGGCAAATCCTGCTTGTTTATTATAAAGATCATTGAACTGTATAGTATTCCCAAACATTCTTACCATTGCAAGCCACTGAGTTCTGTTGGAAGCATATTGCTGGAAAAGCAAATACATAAAGGACTCCTGAAACAAGTGTTTTCTTTAACACACTTTGTAAAATTAGGTAATGCATAAATTCAACATGCTGGGAGTTAGAACTATAAAACTAATTTATGTTTCACTGAACACATATATTTTAACATCTTCGAGGTTTTAAAGGTAAAGAAAAAATTATACCATCTTTATAAAGCAAAATGGGAATGCTGTTTGTATCCCAGCCATTTAAAAATGCCTTCAAATTATTCGAAGTAAATAACATTTATACATAAGAACACTTTATTGCTTTTTTCCCCCCATTTGGAAATATATAGCATGTTATAAAGAGGGTTAAATGTTAGGGTTTTGAGGTGCATCTAAAAGATTTCAGGGGAATTTAAATATTTATGAGACCATTGGTAAGGACAAATCATTTTCTTAATCTATTTCACTAATAGAAATTATTTATAAGTACATCATTAATTATTTACTTTTCCTGGTATTATGTTTGCATTAATAATTTAAAAATATATAATTATCTATTAAATCATCTAAATATGATTTAGCTTCATTTATCTTTTGTAACACAAATAGCAAGTTGATCATTAACTATAGTCATATAAACCAAGGTATCTGCTAGAACAAACTTGGCTATTTAGAAAGAGTAGTTACAATAGCTTATATTTCTGTCCTTTTTACTCAGTATTTGTGTGGTATAATCAATATTCTTCCAAACATTTCAGGAATTTCAGACCCATTCGTTTTTTGTCCATTTGTGACTATTTACCCTGGAGGTCCGGGGCTTAAAGGATTTTTCTTTTTACTAGTTGCCAATTAATTCAGTGCCCTCAGAGCCAAATGCCTTTCTTTATATATCAGGTGTAAGGGCTAACTTTGTTCTGCATAGCGCTAAACATTTTTGCTGGAAACCTAAATGAGTTTTAAAACTGGACAAAATGTACATTGTGGCAATTTTTTTAGCACTAAGTTATATCTAAGGTTGGAGTATCATGTCGTGAATATTTGTGTAGAATTTGACAGTCTAGCAGTTACATCTTGTGTTATAACCAGAAGAAAAAAGGATTATGGCAATGTGTTGGAAATATCATCATCCATATATCTTGCCATACAAGAAATTATCCCATTGGAAAGGTTGTTAGAAAGGACTTAATAGACTTTTGGTAAACTCAATATTTATGGTACAGAGAAGAAAGCCACATTATCAGCTGATTATTTTAAAATAGGAAAACATTTTGTATATTATTTCATAATGAGAAAAGTAAAGATAAAAAGGAATGAATTGTATTCACAATCATCTCTGAGTATCTGGCTCTAATTAATACAAATTCCCTTTATAGTCTCTTTAGACCGAATTGTTTCTTCTCAAAATTTTTAGGTCAATGTCCTAAGACCCAGTACCTCATACGTTAGAATGTGACTGTTTTGGAGAGAGGGCCTCTGACATTAAATCAGAATAGTAGACCCAATCCAAAGTGACGTGTATTCCAGCATTCAGATTAAAGGTAGAAAAGATATAGGAGCACATCAAATGAAGACATAGGAGGAGAAATTCACAGGCAAGTTCTAAAGTAGAGATACAGATCAAATCAGATTATCATGGGGGACACTGGCATCTAATGCCAAAACGTCACAAATGAGGGGCTACTGATTTTGAGTTTCACTCTATTTAATTGATGGTTTTTAAGCAAGGAAGGATGGCAGGAGGATCTATTTCAATTAGATCATAAGCAAAGAATACTGAGAGCATATAAATGATGTAAATATCACTATACCTGACAGTCCATATAAGAATTACACAATTTTCCTGTATCTGTGTTTTTGGAAAATGAACTAATTAATGTTTCTGTAGAAAAAAAAAGAGACTAGGACACACACATCACATACACACAAACACACACACACATACAGATACAAAACAGGGAAAAAATGGTCATTTGTAAGTCGAGGAGAGATACCTCAGAAGGAACAAATTTGCTAATACATTCTCAGTTTTGGAACAGGTCCCAAAATCATGAGGAAATACATCTCTCCTGTTTAAGTTATTCATTCAGTCTATGCTACTTTGTTATGATAGCCTAATGTACAGGTAGGCCCTCTTCACAAATTCAAGTTTATATTTGGGGAATGTCATTCCAGTCATCTGCACCCACGGTTCTGAGGGGGCAGTTGAAATTGGAATTGGAAATTGTGTTTTGTTTTTTTTTTCTTGTTTAGAGAATGTAGTAATGGAAATTGAGGGTCTAGACTTTAATTGTTTACAGTTTTGGCTTTGAGCAACAATACCATTTTTAATACTTAGCTTAAGGAAGACAATTTATGCAAATAAACTTCCTAAATCCTTTATTAGCAAAGCTTTTTCTACAACCTTTCCTGACAGCCTGAATACCACTGGGTATTCAAGTTAATCTGAAGGTTGAACCTCCTTGTAGATTTCTAAAGGGAAGCTTTAGTGTGGCATCAAACTAGAATCTTATTAAAAAAAAAAAATTTTTTTTTTCTTTTTTGCAAACTTGACCTGGTTTAAGAGATCTCTATTTCCATACATATTTATATCTGAATGAGTTTTGTATATGAACTTATGAGCTACCACAAAGTAACAAAATACCACTGTGTGGTTAGTATGAAGCTTTGTTCTGTGATCATCATGACCCCACTGCCTCACAATTTTCAAACCTGTAATTAGACATAATATGTATGTACAACTGTTTACTAATTTCAGTGATGCAGTTTCAAGTTACAAATGTGAAAAAAAAATTAACTGCTTCCAAGGCAAGATGACCCAAGGGGGCACTTTTGGACAATGAAAGCTACTGTGCATAAGAAACAAGGCTGATGGCAACATGTATATCTTTTTAATTTGAGGATTATGTTGGAAATGAAACATAATCTCCAAGGTGAACAAGTGCTTTTGCTAGAGTACTTAACCCTAACTATGAAACTAGCATAAATTACCTTATTGTTATTAACTGGTATTTAACTTCCCTGCACTTTTAACACTTACTATATTGGGAAAAAAAATTTAAATCTCTTTTCATTGGTGATTAGAGTGTTCTTTTGTATTAAGCATTTTAAAATCCTGTTCATCAAGTATCACCAACATATCAATTATGTAGTCATTAAAAATGCAGGTGAGAAGTCATTTTTGGCATAATTGGGGCTCAGTCCAAAATTTGTAAAAGGAAGTTGCAGCCTATATTGCAGTGATGAGCTGTAGAGATAACATTAAATGGTCCAATTGAAAAAAATATTTTACAGTAGAATGTTCATAGCAGTTCTCCAACGATGAGAGCCATATGGAATGTACACAGAAGTTGTGCATACACAAAGTGCCACAGCACTCAGAAAACTATTTCTGTCTCAACAGAAAATCCTTCTCTGCACTCTCACCCTATTTTCTAATAATTAAATGCTGTGTAATGCGATTGGCTGACATTCTTAATTTTTTTAAGATTTATTTATTTGTGCACACACAACTAGGATATAGGACAGAGGTGTGGTGGGTGAGAGGATTCACCAGAGAACAGAACAGGCAGGTCTGACATACACTGCTGAGGGGAGCAGCAGGCGGGTCAGGAGAGGTCTGCCACGTCATATATGTTGGCTCCCTTGCTGGGGTTCAAACTTATGCTGCACTGGCTACTGAAAGCTTCATAGTGCTGTGCTTTAACCCACTGTGCCACCAGAGAGAGCCCCAACATTCTTAATTTTAAGGTACCTTGACCCAAATGTTTTGAAAGAATGGAATGTTTCAGCAAGGTACTTCCAGATAAAGTCCTTAGAATAAAGTCTTGTAAATTTGAGATAACTCCTAATTTCTTAGATATTCTTTAAATATTCCCACACACACAAAAAAATAATTTATAAGTCTGACATTCAATGAAAAATTAAGTCTCACTGAGTTTATTCTGGAAAAAAATATGCAATCCTAACACCTGGGTGAACTAAAAGGACACTATTTAATCTACTCAGTATCTATCTACACAAGAGAGCACTATAATGTAAGTAGTTCTAACTTACTGTTCTCTAGGACACTGGGGAAAGAAAGTGACAAAGCATACAGTCAAACGCCAATTTTTGTTTTTCCTAATACATTTTAAGCATTGTTAGCAGGTCCTGTTAGGGGACACTGGAGTGGGTAGGAGAAATAGTCCAGCAACCAGTGAATGTAGTGTGAGATAAATGGCATCCAAGTGATTCTAGACTTTCTGACTTCCTCTCTTCCCCTGTCCTTGCCAGAGGAATATAGAGGTTGATCATGGCTGTAAATACTCACATACACACATACACACTGGTTACAGCCATTGCCTTCAAAGGGGACATTGAAAGGATATGATAGGAAGATTTGCAGTTCTTTGACTACCCTGTCTGTTATCTTATTTTTTGTTGTATGTGATATATTACTTTCATTTAAATACTAATTTGAAAATATATATATATTAATCTGATTGCTATGAAGAAAAAAAAAAACAAAACAAAAAACCCTAACAAGATTTCAATGTGACTTTCTCAATTTGTAAATCTTGGCAACTATTTTTTTTTTAATTATGTATTTTCTGTATCACAGCACGAGCCAACACTGTGTTAGCCAACTAAAGCATTCTCAAGCCAAACCTAGTCCATAGTCTGCCAGTTGGGTACCTCTGATTTAGGCTACTGTGGTTTGCATTCCCATGTAGAGGGAATGAAAGAGTTCATAAGTATTACTTTCTTCACAAATTGACAAACCGTGTGTACCTACCGTATGTATATAGGGGGAAGGGGGTGATAGAGAAGGCAACATTTCCTTTGAAATTATAGGAGACCCTAGTGATTACAATTACAGTAGTTTCAAATAATCTATTGATATCAATAGTTCCATTTACAGATTGGTAGATGAAGGCAGAGAACAAGAATAGAAACAGCAGTCCAGAAGTTGACATTAGAGGGTTATGTGTCATACAAAAATGGCACCAATAAGAAAAAAATATTCAAGTTAAGAGGTTAGGCTGTTGAAATGTGTGGGAACTCTAACATTCTATTACACTGTTCTCAGTGTTTGACCTGCATTATCTTATATATCCCATTAACTATAGATAATTGAGCAGCTACTCTTATATCATTTTAAAGTTGAGGAAAGTAAGGCTAAGAGAGGTGAGATAATTTACCAGCAGGGATCCCTCCAAAAAACATGAATCACAAAGCTTATGTTCCTAACAAATCCATTATTTATTTTCTTGCAAACAGCCAACCCATGGGCACAATGTATGTTACAAAATAATGTCTCATCAGATTATTTATATAAATTGAGTTTACTGAAATCTGTTTGAGTGGGCATTTACTCCTCACATTTCCACTATCCTCACCATTCCTTTGTTTTACTTTGTTGGCTAATACATTGATAATATCTTACCTTCAAACCTACATTTTTTTTAAATCATCATTTTTATAATTTTTAACATTTTATCATTGTTTGTTGAAATATTTATGTATATAGGAACATGCCAGATGTGGGGGGGAAGAGAGAAGTCATCAGAGAGAGTGGGGAGCAGAATAGGCAGATTGAATAAAATATATTGCTCAGGGAACAGCGGTCAGGTCAATAGAGGTCTGCCATGCCATGTGGGTCACCTCCCTGGCTGAGAATTGAACTTACATTGCAGTGGCTGTGGACAGCTTCATAGTATTGTGCTAACCCATTGTACCATCAGGGATGACAAATTTTTTACTTTTTATTATTGTTGAGAACATAGATTTATAACAATGTATGTGACAAAGTAATGAAAAATCAAAGGTATAAATCTCTATAAAATATCATCATAGATGAAAGAGAAGCAACAACAGATATATAGAAGATTATAAGAGACTACAACAGACACCTACATACCAATAAACTGAATAACTTAGAAGAAATGGACAATTTCTTCAAGACTAGAACAGGAAGAAATAGAAGACCTGTTCTAGTTTTTTTTGTTTTTTTTTTTAAGATTTATTTGTGCATACAGAACTGGGGTACAGGCCAGGGATGCAGGGGCGGTGATAGGATTCACTAGAGACAGAGTGGGGAGCAGAATAGGCAGATCGAGGGAGTACACTGCTGAGGGGAGCAGCGGGCGGGTCACGAGAGGTCTGCTGTACCATGTGGGTCACCTCTGGGGCAGGCAGGGATTAAACTCACGTGGAAATGGCTCTAGCTTCCCAGTGCAGTGCCACTGGTTGAATTCTAGGACTGACTCCAAAATTCTGTCCCTTGAGTGTGCTCATCCGGTTTAATTACCTCTACTTGAATAAGGAGGGGTTTCAATGAATCAGACCTGTAACCCCGTTCTGTATGCACAAAACCGTTACGCCACCAGGGAGGGCCTTAAAGATATTTAAGGAACTTAAAAATATTTCATCTAACTAGTTTTAAAGAAATTAAATGATCCTGTTACCAACTAATGTGGTAACATATTTCTAGATTATGTCTTCACTTTGAACCTGAATTTAAAGTTTTTCACAATACTTACGATTTTTTAATTTGATCTTTTTCAAAACTAAATAACTGCATTTATGTAAGTGTGTGTATATCCTATACATCAAGGGGAGTTTCTGTTTACTCATAAGTGTCTTAAGTGGAATAATAGTCTTCTGGCAGCACAGTGAGCATATGCACTGTGATTCAAACTTTACACTGTGATCTAGATGGTCATTGTAAGTTGGAAGCAGTTGGAAAGTCAGGAAAATCATCTTTTTTATTAATTTTTCAATTTCTTTGATGCCAGATCCAATAAGAAAAAGAAAAAAAAGTAGGTTTCTTCAACAGGAGGGTTAAGACAGTATGTTACTTTTGCTCTTGTTGTATAACAAATTATCAAATATTTGAGGTCTTAAACAGTCACCTTATTTGATAGTTCTGTATGTCAGAAGTACAGGTTTAAGCTGGGTCAAACTCAGGCTGCAACCATAGTGCTGAGTTATATTTTCATCTTAGCTTCAGTGTTTCCTTAAACTTTCCTATACTTTCCAACAATTGGTTGTTGCCAAAATTAATTCCCTTCCTGTTGTAACTGTGAGGATTCTTCTAGTTGGTGGACTCTCAACTCCTCAAGGTAGACTGCTGCTTTGTGTCATGGGAGTCTCTCCAAAAGGTGCCACCGTCCTCCTTAAGGATAAGCAAAGAGAGCATCCACAGCGACTATATACTCCGGCCTCTCTCCTTTCTGGCATTTTCTTTGAATTAAGACCAAAGTGAGGACTCCCTGGTGACACAAGGAGTTAAAATGCACCACTATGAAGCAATCTGCAGCCCCTGCAGCACAAGTTCTATCACTAGCCAAGGAGCGTCTGACCCACATGGTGCAGCAAGACCTCACCTCTCTTGCATGCTCATGCTGATAAGTCTATCCTCAGCAGTGTGTTTCAGTAGATCTACCTGTTCTGCTCACACTTTGTCTTTGGTGATCCTCTCACCCCCTTCACCTTTGACCTACACTCCAGTTCTTGTATGCATAAATAAAGAAAAATGAATCTTCAAAACTAAGTACATTTGCCTGATTCATTGAGACCCACCCTTATTCAAGTAGAGGTAATTAAACAGGATGAGCACAGTCAAGGGACAGAATTTTGGAGTCAGTCCTAGAATTCTGCCTACTACAGCAGGAGACTTAAGTAGAATCTTGCCATATTAACTCCAACAGTATGGTTATTGCTTTTTTTGAGTTACTTTTCCCAGAGTATAATGGCATACTGTGAATGCTGGGATTCAGTTATTCCATGAGGCTCATTAACACTAAAATGAAAATCACTGTTGTGTGGGTCCATTTATTCCACTGATGTTTTTTCCAAAATATCACTTTTTAAGGTTAATGTTATATAAAGTAAAAACTTTGTGTCCAAGATACACAATGAATACAACTACTTTACTTTCCATTGTAAATCATTATTTAAATTTGATTACATTTGACATACAAAATGTCCTTGCATGGCCATATGCATTCTACATTGACTTAAAAATATTTCATCTAACTAGTTATATTTTGCATGTCACTTTGAATAACCACTATTGATTCTCGATTACATTAATATCAATATTTATGCTCTCATAAACAATGTTTATGACACTGTAATTGATAAGACTATTAGTGTTACTTACTTGTAGTAACAGCAATTATAGTCTATAAAAGTAATTTATATTTACAGTAATAGTGTCTAACTTTCATCCTAAAGCTTGAATCTATAGAGCAATAATATTTTAATGCTAAAACTGATGACTAGTGTCATTTTAAAAATAATTTTCTTAATAAGCAAGGATAATAACTGTTTTTCCTTTCCTTGTAATACCTGATCAGCTGAAACTGTTTTCAAGATTGTCCTTGTATTAGTTGATTTAAAAAAAAAAAATGTAAAGCTGAAGGACATCTTAGTAAATCCATGACTAGACGTTATCTAAAATTTTGTCTTACATATACTTAGTAGATAATGTTTTAGTATTTCCCATTGACTTACTTGTAATGCAAATATATTTCTAACTTTGATTTAACATGATTATAAGATAAATTGAGGCATTTAAAATACTGAGTTTATTTGAGTGTAAATCAATGTAATTTTTAGGACGTGGAAGGAGCCTTATCAGTAAGATTACCTAACTAGTACTTATCAGGCAATTTCTGATTGACTGGTTTACAATTCCATTTCTAGGAGAACTGAAACCGTAATTAAGCTAAATCTCAGTTTGGCGATATGGGACTTAGTGTGCCACTACATCTTGTGCCTGTTTTCTTAATTTAGCAATACCTCTCCTTTTGCTTAGGATTTTTTCTAAGTAATATTGATAGATATGTTTGACATTGAAGGAATTAGTGCCACTCCCAGCTTCTATTCCAGATTTCTCAGATTTTGCTGATTCTTTGTATGGCACTCAAGCCAGGTTGCCTTTTTATTGAATCTCTTTGTGGCACCCATATGTGATGGCCTTGCTCTGAAATCTTTAGGTTGGTCAGTCTTTTTGTCCCTTTTCTGATATTCTATTCATGGGGAGATTTGTTTAGGGGTTAGTGGCTTAGAATATGCATTTAAAGCTTTTGAAAGAATACAACATACCTTGGAGATTAGTATAAAGGCTGTTGTACTATGCATACTATTGCTTATTGCTTATAAGCAAGAATAATACATGATTGTAATCTATTCGTATGGATTATTAAAAACTAATTCCCAGTGTCTGGAGTAGACTACAGAGGAATGGTCCCTAAGACCCAAACAAATCAAAGAAAGATCCTTCCTGAAGGTATGATCAAGCTGAGATTATAATGAATTTAAGTTTTAAATAGTGAGTTTTATTATCAAAAAGAGAGTGGTACAAAATTAGAATTTTATTTTTCTTTCCACAAGTTTTCTTGAACTATTGGTCTTTTCTTCATAAGAAATGATGAAAGATTTTGAGGGCTGGTGATAAATTTGGAAAGAAAATTTATTTTTCATCTTACTAAAATTATTTGTTGTGTTTTGTGTTGTCTTTATCAGTTTCTCACTTAAGAAATTCCAATCTCAATATGAGAAGACTTGTGGTTAAGTAGAAGGGTGTTACTTTATAATGATATGTAATTATATTTATCAGATGTTCATAACTTCCCTAAATCAATCTTTTTGACCCCAAAGTAACTTTGAGATTTCTCAGAACATCCTGGAAAATCTCAAAGGACCATTCTCTTTGCTGGTAAAATGTTAAACTGATTAGTCAAACTCGATATTTTAAATTATACAGGAGCATTGTTAAATAAGTAATCTGTGGGCACTGGAGAAGCAGGATGTCCAATGAGTCTCACCCTGGTCATGAGATACTATAGTAGAGGAAAAAATAACTTCCCTTTACCTTTTATGTTAAACACTGAATTGTGACACCTTTTTCTAAAGGACTTCTCACAAAAGAATGAGTTTATCCAAGATATCTAAGATATCTTGTGCATTGCTCTTTTTTTTTTTTTTTTCCTGATCCCTTATGCTCCTGCTATGAGTGAAACCATCCGGTATTTTTCTTTTTTCTTTCTGGCTTATTTCATTAAGCACACTTGTCTGCGGTGATGGCACACAGGCAAATTGGTGGTGGGAAGCCCATGGGGATTACAATTGAGATGGAAAAATGCACAAAATGAAGAATGACATGTATGTATGTATACATATGTGTGTGTGTGTGTGTGTAAAGTTGTGCCTTGAAACCACTGTAATTCATGATTACCTTTGTTCAATTCGATTTGATTATTTTCCATTAAAACAGATTTTTTCACTGGATGCCTCACAATGAACCAAGTTGAATTTGAATCTTACACACTCTGATTTCAGTCCCTGATTGGTTTCTAATTTGGATTAGTCTGATTCTAACCTCAACCCAGTTTCTAAACTAGACCTATTCACAAAGAATATTCTAATAAATCCAGAAAGCTCTTAATGAAAAATCTGTGCAGTTAGGTCCAGGATCCAGGTCCTTACCCAAACTTTTCCAGAGACTGAGGAAGCAAGAGCCCAACGGGTTCACAGGTGCCTACCTCTAGTTGTTTGCTGTTTCTGGAGTCTCTGGAGATTTTCTTTTTGAGCCTCTCTTCAGATACAAGAGCTGGTAAGAGAGAAAGAGATTCATTAATATTTTTATGAGTTTTTTGTTTTGTTTTTTTTTTTTGAACAAAAATCAATTTCAATCAAGCAGCACCCAATCTAACATGTGGAGAAAGAGCTCTAAGAATCTTCATAAAGGTGAAAGACTTACCTGAAGAAGGCAACAGGGACAGGAAATTACATGAGGTAAAATGTGGGGTTAGTTACTGCAAAATTATGCTCTTTTCGAGGAAGGCAGGGATACATCTGGCATTTTACCTTACTAATGCTCTTCAGGGGGTTCTTGGTTGACTGTTTTGAGATTCCATTCTAGGAGATCAGAAATTGTAATTAAGTCTTGATTTTGTAACATGGGGCTTAACATTCTAGGCCTGTTGCCTTATCTTAACAGTATTCAAATCTTTTATTCTCTCTTCAGGTGCTTTTTTCTAAGGAGTTGAATTCTGTCTCCAGGGATTAATTTATCAACAAGGAATTAAAGATTTTTTAATTCCCTTTCTCAGTATATAGGAACCATCTATACTTAATTAAATTTATAGTATGATTGTGATAAAACCAGCATTTGAACAGGTGAATAAAAGATCAGATTTTTTTTTTTTTTAAGCGAGAATAGCCTATCAGATCATACCACACTCTTGTGGGAAATTTTGGGTTCTTCCTTGCATTCTATTCCACCTCATTCCACAAATGGCTAACCTTAAAAAATGTAATTCTTAAACAGTTTTTCTCCAGAAAGATGCTTGAAATAGTTTACACCGCAACCTATTTAAGTAACTGTAATAGTGTGTATGCACACACTATTCCCCTACATATTTTCTTCACTTAACAGATATATGCCAATAGCATATATTTTATTTTTCTTAATTTTGTGACTAGAAGTAGTTTAAAGACCAAAACAATGAGGTTTTAAATGAGGTGCTTCAAATATTACACATATGATCTAATGGACTTTTGCTCAGTAATCAATCACTTTGAGCACATGATTTTGATGACTCACCATAGAAATTTTCTGAAGTCAAAAAAAAAAATTACATGCAGAAATTTTAGAAGTGGTTACATGCAATTTAAACATAAATTGAAAATAGTTGTAGTCATTTCATTGTTCTTTTCATTTGATTACTGTTGGACCACAGAGAAAAACTCCACATGATTCTTCTCAAGCTTTTTGAACAAACAAGTTAATATCAGAGAGATTAGTAAGGGGCCAAGTGCAAATATAGTTACATGTATATGGAAAATTTGATTGCAAATTCTACAATAAATGAGACAGAGGGAAGGCTTTTATTCTCTAGCTAGTGAAAGAAACAGGGTCCTGGGATGTCAAGGAGAGAGATGGTTCTCATATGATGGGTGAGTGATTCATACAAGAAATCCAAATGCTCAAAATGCTTGTCCTGCCACAAAGTGGGTCTCTCTTATAAAAAGGTGGACCTAAACACCTGGGTAATCTTCACCCTTAGTTTAATGGTAACAGTTTCTCTTGAAGCCAATAGGACCTTGATAGACCTTAGCTCCACAAGCCACAGTGACAGGTACTAGAAAAATCTTAGTCCAGAGACTGGATATCTTGGGAGAAGTCTAACTGAACATTTGGAGTGAGATGGGAGAGTGGTGAGTGGGATATAGTATCCTTCTTCATCATCATAGGGTTAGACTTAAGATCATTTTTTTTTCTTTATAGACAGTTCTAGCTTAATAAAATATTGGAGAAATTAGTCAGAAAAGACCTACAACTTAAAACATTAACTAGTGTAAAAATCACATTTTGCTTTGATTTCATTTTAAAATTCATCAAAATTTAGTTGAAACAAGGAAGGAGAGTGAATACGGTATTCAAAATCAAGTCTGATTTCAGGGCAAAATGTTTGTAATTGTAAGCATGAATGAAAAGCACACGCTATGAAAATTGCTGTATATCTATACCAACTCCAAGAGTTTTCAGAAATCATGGCAAAACACAAGAAAACTCAATTAAAAATAAATTAAACGAATGTTTATTTTTAGTAACGCACACAAAACATTTTTCTAGCAAGATCAGGGGAAGCAATAAATAAGAAGTCAAATAAAATGAGATTATCTGAGATAAAAATAGGTGAGATTGACTCCCTGGCACTGTCTGTTACCCCAAGTTTATGTACCAAGGGTTCATTAATTTCAAACAAGAGTATTCATACTCTATTTAATAAGATATCATATGGAGTTCCTTTCCATTTACAGTATGTTCCTAAAGGTGAAAACAGCAGGGAAATGAAATTACTTCATTTACCGAATTACAGCTTCTTTTGTATAAAACTTTAATCATTTTATATATGACAACCTTATGCTTAATGTTTTAGAATACTCTTCATAAAACATTATTTAGCAAAAGCATACTCTCCCACTGAGCGCATCTCTACTTTCAATGGCTGTGCTAATCTAGTTTGAATATATGCGGCATTTAATCTTAATTATGATGCTGAAGTCTATACAATGTTAATTATTCATTTCACATGCTTCTTCCACTTTATTGTAGCTCCTAATTTGCTTAACAAAATGTAGCTTTTAATTACAACTGTGGAACTGTTGGGGCAAGGTGGTACTTTGAATGTGTGTGAGTGTGTGTGTGAGTGTGTGAATGTGGGCTAGTTATTGGTTTGGAATTATGTACAGGACAGGGTAGTACTAGAATGAGAGAGATCAGATGTTTTTTTAATTTTTATTCAAAAGATAAAAATACCCTGTAATTCTACATTATGTCTTTACTTCAGTATTTCTGAATTTCTTAAGTTTAAAAGGGAAAAAAGTAATTGCCTGATTTTTATTTTAATAATGTATCTTGCGTCTAGATCATAATGTATAGTAGAAAATTACAGAACATCAAAACTTGTTTCTGTGAAATTCTGAAAATATGATTTATGTTTATTGTTTAAATATTTAGTGTTTCCCAGTGATTCCGGTCCTATTCCTTGAAGATTTTAATATTTTAAAATAATATAATAGTTTATTTTTGCATCATTTTATGCCTTTTTCCATCTCAGTTGTAATCCCTGTGGGCTTCCCATCACCAGATCGCCCATCATCATCATAGTCCAGTGCACTTTCCTGCCCGCCCCACCTTGATTTTTGATCCCATTCCCCACTCCACGACTGTAAAGTATCTCTAGTATCTAGTATTTAAATTTATTTAATAATTTTAATACACCCTATAAATGGTTTATGTAAACATTTTAGTATTCTATAATTTAAATTTTGTTGCAAGTAAAGCTATATATACTTGCTTTGAAAGGAAATCATTATTTCCAAAAATGTATCCACTATCAATTTACAACCACCAGAGGACCTACTGTATACCTTTTTAAAGGTAATGGCCACCTTAGAATAGGTCTGACATCAAGTATCTACACATTATGTTTTGTTGAAGCTGTTCACAAAGTGATTATAAATGTGCTTGTGTGTGTTGACTGTACGTTTTCAGAAAAGCCATTTTACCCTGTCAAAAAACTCCATTAAATGAAGTTCTGGCTATTAATTTTGCATTCTAAAATGTTGTGTACAGAAATTATATTTGTGACTATGATTTAGGAATAAAAGTTTAGACTGATTAATTATATCTAGGCAGCTAGTATTTCCCTATGTTCCTATAGGTTTCCTTTAAAACAAATCTAGATTGTCTTACCAATACATGAATATCAATAGTACCCTAACTATTCTTTTAATAGCCTTTCAATGAAATTAAATATATTTGGCTTGCACTTAATTATGTTTTAAGAATAGAACTAACATCTGTTTTTCTGTGCTTTGGGTGGCTATAGTAATTGCTTCATGATATTCAATTCCTTTTAGGACATTTTACTGCTTATATATTAAATCTTCTTAAAATCAAATATAGTTCTTCAATATATTCAATATGCATAAAACTTTAAATATATACATGTTTTATATATAACTATATATAATTGTATCTATAATTATATATATAAAAAATATATATAATTAATTCAACTGTCACTTTTAATTTCCACAACTAGCCCATAAAGACATTTCCATGATAATTGACACTTTATAGACAAATAACCTACAGGCCTAAGAGAAATCAGTTATTTATCCAAGGTCAGCTAAGATTTTTCAAACCTGATGTGAGCCAGGGCCTAGACTCTTTCTCGAATGCTCAGTTCTCTATCCCATCAACACTCTTTCATTGCATTCAAAACCCATGTCCTATGGTGGTGCTCTCTGACCTAGTTCTCTATTCCCATTTTACCCACTTATTCTTGGGTAAAAATCCTCATTTTGATAAAAAAAATAATTAGGTTAAAATAAGTGACCATTAGTTAACCTAATTCGTGGTAGGTTGTGGGGTTACTTTGTAAAAATTACGACAATGGGGGAAATCATTGGAGAGGAGAGAATAAATGGTATATTCCAGTTTGAGAATAAGTCATGGGATATAGCTCCCTACAATGGTGACTGTAGTTATTGATGAGGTAGTGCATGTTTGAGGATCCTGAGGTTCTCAACACACATAGAACAGTCATGACATGGTAATTGAATGCACTGTGGTAATTGTCTTTCAAGTGCTGTATGTGATGTTAAATCATGTATTATATTCCTGAAATTAGTAAATGTCTATTTTTTTTCAAAAATAATTGTCAGAAAATCATGTTCTGGTTAATAGCAGACCTGAGTTAATCTCCTCTGCTATTTTCTTTTGAGCTAAATCCAATCAGACATGAGTGACCATGTGTTGTATGGTTAAGTGTAAGATCTCTGGAACTCGGTTTTCTGACACTGGACCTTGTTTCTGTGACTTCCCTGATGAGTAATTTCTGAAAGTTCATAGCCGTCTGTGGCTTGCTTTCTTCATCTGTGAAATGAGTATAATAGACCTTACTTTATAGAAATGCTACCAGACAAAATATTTTACTGCATGGAAAGCCCTAAAAACAGTAATTGAACATTATATCTGTAGAAGTACTTTCATTTTTATTAAAATGTACCATTATGAGATTTGGAAAAACTGTTAGAAGTGCAGTTTCATTTATCAACTACTAAGAAAAAACACAAGAAATATCTGTTCTCTGATTTTGAACTCGACACCCAAACACTTGTGAATTAGAAGAAAGGTAAGTTTTTTTTTTGTTTGTTTTGTTTTTGTTTTGGTGGGTTTTTTTGTTTGTTTGTTTTTTTGGTGTTTTTTTTTTTTTTTAGTATCTTAACAGTATTTGTCAAATTGTCAGATAAAACTCCTACTGTCTAGAAACCTACTTAAGCAGAGCTGCGTTATAACATTGAGGGCTATTACCCAAATTGGCTTTTATCTATATGGAATTCCTATGAAAAATTACAAAACGTCCATTTAGGTTTTTCTTCACATATTGCATAAAATTACCATCTCATAAAATCAAACACTCCTGGAAATAAAGCACAAGAGATAGTAGATATCTTCATTTTTATTTTTCTGCACAATGTTGTCTTGTGCTGATTACATCATAACCTTGTCTTTTAAATAAGGGAGTAGGGATTATTTCTGTTTATAATCTTCTCAAGAGTATTTCACATCTACTCAGATATGAACTTTTCTATCTGCTTAGTGACTACTTTAGTTTTGTTTCAGATTCTTTCCCTGTGGCCAGTGTCAAAGCTAAGAGGGAAGGAAGTGAACTGCCAAATCTTGGGACAGTCACTAAGTGCTGAGGACTTGAAGCTCATTTTCTTTTATTGAACTTTTAGACCCTGCGGAATTCCCAAAGTTCTCTGGAGCTTTCCCGGAACATAAGCCAGCCTACCCCTTTTCTCCCTTTCTTTGAAATGAAAAAGCTCTGGCTTTTTGGTCTGAATTTAGTTCTATTCACTATCTACCATCACACTAAGCTCCTTCTGAAGTTCACTGCCCCACCCCCACGTAGTTCCAAGTTCTAAAGCCATCTTGTCCACTTTCTTTTCTGCTCTGTGTTTTATGCCTTCTCTTTCGTCTCTCAGCTTTGCTTTCTGTTAAGGTGTCACCCAGGATGCCATGTTCTGTCTGATGTTGTCTCAGCCGACCTCTGGGTCTGTAGGGCCCTCACAGCATCCTTTCTTCTGCTTCTTCTGCTCAGTTTTGTTGCCACAGATGATTCAGTAGAAAGATCTGCAATTGTTTGAAATAGAATGCTTTGCGGCTTGACAGCATTTTAGAGTAAGTCAGGAAACGGCTGATTTAAAACTCAAATTGTTTTATCCCGTCATCCTTTTCACCACTCCTTATATGTAGTTTACGTTGCTCCCTACTTTTAAATGAACCAAACTCATTTATTTGTACCACAGATATTTG
This sequence comes from Condylura cristata, assembly GCF_000260355.1. Taxonomy (NCBI): domain Eukaryota; kingdom Metazoa; phylum Chordata; class Mammalia; order Eulipotyphla; family Talpidae; genus Condylura; species Condylura cristata. Next base: position 24,346,536 of record NW_004567127.1, on the reverse strand, counting down.
ATAGAGCCAGGATTTGAACATTCTGGGCCTTCCAAGCCTAATTTTTCTCTGCTACATGGTAGCTATTTGTTGAGTATTTGTTCTCCTGGTTCACTAAGTTTTCTCCTAAAGTCAACATATCAATATCTGACCACTTTTTACTTACTGTGTCTTATTGTGGCTGATTCATCTGGAAACAGATGAATGAGCTCAAGTAATGAGTTGCAGCTGTAATTTTAATCTCTATAAAAAGACATTTTTTTCTTGACATTTGGTTCTGGGATATAGTTTTGTTTTTTTTTTTTTAATTCAACACTTACATATTGAAGACACTATGTTAGATACTGTGTCTGCAGTCACGACACAGATACATGGCTGGTTGTAATGGGCCTTGAATTCCCATCTGAACCTGCCCTTCAGTGAGAGAAGGAGATGGTGTGTAACAAGGGAACATATCTCTAGCTGTTGCTATATAGACTATGTGATGGTAAGTGTTTCTACAATCAGGTGTGTTTGACACTTGAAAGAGGCCGTTAGAGAATAACTGAGAGTTTGACCCATTCAGGTGAGATTAAATTATGTAAAATAATTTGAATATAAGACATGAATGCAACTAAAAGCATAATAATCATGTTTTAATAAGGTTGAATTTAGGTATGAAAGGACATCGGCATAACAGGAAGGTGACTTGAGTATTGTCTGCAATAATATCCGACCTTTTTGTAGCTGGGTGTCTTTGAGCATGTTACTTAATGCTAAGTCTAATTTTTCTTCTCAGAAATTGAGGTGACTAAGCCCCTCTGGGAGTGCTAGAAAAATGAAAAGATGGGGCCCTCCCTGGTGGCACAGTGGATTAGGACACAGCACTGCAGGCTGGCCGCAGCAGCCTCAGTGTGCGATCAAACCCTGGCCCCAGAGGTGACTCATGTGGAACAACAGAGCTCTCCTGTCTTGTCCACTGTTCCCCTAAGCAGTGTATTTCATTACATCAGTCCTGTTCTGCTCCCCACTCTGTCTCTGGTGAATCCTCTTCCTGCCCCTGCACCTCTGTTCTGTACCTCAGTTCTGTATGCACAAATAAATTGTTAAAAATAAGTAAATAAATAAAAATGAAAAGATGTGTGTGAAGTGTTCTGCACAGTTCTTGGCACATAAGAAGTTCCATGTAAGATAGTGGAGTAGTGATGTAGTTGAAGTGCTATGGAAATTCTCATCCTTAGGATCAATATAGCTTTAGAAAGTCATGTGTATTCCTGGGCTTTAGATACTTCACATGCATTTTCCATACCCACCCTACCCCCAACTCCTCACAGATTGTGGGAGGTGTAAATAATGTATGTGAAACACACTGAGTGTATGAAGACAATTTTTCCCCATTGTTATCTGAGGTGTCAGAAATAAAACCTAATTCAGGAGGCTTTCTAAGAGCAGAATTTCCATTTTATGATTCAGTGGGAGTTCTTGCTTAGAGATGTTTTGCAAAACCGACCTAACATATTTAACTTGCATTTGAATAGCTGCCAGAGACCAACTGAAGAGAAGAGACACAACTCACGGTGCCCGTGCTCCAGGCAGGACTCTCTGCCTTGTGTGCTGGGTAGTGCCAGACGTACCACCAGTCTTAGCAGTCACCAGCTTACACCTGAGCAGAGAAAATGAGAGCATTCACTGGTCTGCTTCCTCTGCTGTCAACATAGCTTTAAAGGACAGTTTCCTGCTGTGTTGGACTAGCTCGCCACCCAGGCCCCTGATTCCATTCAGATAGGTGCTACAGGCTTGCAGGTGATTATTTATTTATTTATTTATTTATCTATTTATTTATTTATTTTTGCATGGTAAAAATGCAATCTCCTGGTGATGCAACAGGTTTTAGGATGCAGCACTGCAAGCTGGTCATAGCCGCTTCAGTGTGAGTTTGAACTGCCCTCCCCCCAGAAGTGATCCACATGGTGTGACAGACCTCTGCTGACCGCCTGCTGCCCCTCTCAGGAGTGTACTTGGTGGATCTGCCTGTTCTGCTCCTCACTCTGTCTCTGGTGAAACCTCTCACCGCCCCTGCACCTCTGGCTTGTACCCATGTTGTGTATGAATAAATAAATCTGAAAAAAAAATGCAATCTCCTTTCCCTTTTTCTCCCTCCTTCTTTCTCTTCTTCTCTTCCCTTTCTTTCATTTTTGCTTAACAGTTGTAAGATCACATACTATGAGTTAAAACAGCAGTGAGATCACATACAATGAGTTAAAAGCACTTAACACAGGCTCTCCCTGGTGGC
>NW_004567127.1:24312040-24343510 GCF_000260355.1 Condylura cristata | reverse complement strand
CACACACACACACATATCATTCATGTGTTTATATTGCCTCTGCTTGCCTTGCCTTCTGTTCTGTACAAGCTAATTACCCTATCACCAATAACTGTTAACTCAATGACTAACTAACTAGGTGCCTCAAACAATTGACTGCTTTAACTACTGTGAACTGACTAACATACAATTTATGCCACTAACTTCTCTCATAATAATGCTGAGAACAGTATTATCTTAATTAGGTTTTTTACTGGAAAAAAAAGAATAAATGTTTCTATTAATAAGCATATCCCTCTATAACAATTACAATGAGTGAGGAAGTATGTAAAATCACATTAACAGATGTTGGAGGAAGTAAAGAGAACACAGTTTTTAACCAAGTCACTCTCTCTTGTTCTCCAATATAAATTGGTTTATCGATACAATAGTTGATCTATTGTAAATATACTTGAGAAAAACAATCATTGGCAATTTGTTGTTTTGTTAAGAAACATTAATCAAACATTTTTCTTATTTCTATTTCCAAATAAAAGTGAAAGGTAATATCCTCATACCTGATTAAAATTCTGCTTTCCTCCTCCTTTTTTTTTTTTTTCCTTTGAGTTACTATGGTGAAATGTTAACTAGGAATACTCCACAATTCAGAGTTCAAGATCACTAGATTATGGACCACTGAATTTTTTTAATAGCTTCTAGTTAGGGACTTATTTATTGGTGGCACATCATATTACTTTACAGGGGCTGTGCTTTAGAAATAAATTTAGAAATATGGCATCACATTTGACAAAAATAGACTATGAATGTGACATGCTTGTAATTCTTCTGGTATGTTAGCAAGTCCAAGGTGACTACTGGAAAGAAAAAAAGGTGAATAAAATGTTTTAAGAAACTGCCAAGTTCAAAAGCATTTAAGCATTAAGTCTCTGATTTTTTTTTTCTCTCATTGGAACTAAAAATGTGAGCAGGGATAATAATTCTTGAATATTTTGCTAATGTGGCAAGTAAATATTCACCATCCCAGGACATGCATCCAAGTATTCTTTTACTTATAACAATATTGAAAATGTGGATATAGTGCAAAAGAATATTTGTTTGAATCAAGGCTCTTTGGGATTCAAGCAATAGAAACCTACCATTGCTTACGAAAGAGGGGGTTTATTATTAAGAAATATAAAACTAGCTCATAGATTTGGAATTATTTCCATTATAAGAGCAACAGAGAAGGAGACCATGAACCCCCAGGATCCAGCATGGGACACTCAACTCTTACTGTTTTAAAGATTGTATTTAGTTATTTATACATACAGAAATCGGGTACAGACAGGTCAGAGATGCAGGGCCAGTGAGAGGATTCACCAGAAACAGAGTGGGGAATAGAACAGGCAGATAAAAAAAGCACCCTACTGAGGAGAGCAGTGGATGAGACAAGAGAGGTCTGCCGCACCGTATGAATCACCTCCAGGGTGGTTATCAAACTCATGCTGAAGTATCCTAGGCTCAGGTTAGCTTCACAGTACAGGGCTCCAACCTGCTGTGCCACCAGGGAGGGCCGTGACACTGGACTCTTAAGTTGCATGGTCTCTCATTTCCCTTTGGTCCTCTCTTCTCTTCCCATGTGGTACTTTGTGGCAAAAGTCTATACATCGTTAAAAATACCATAACTTTAACTCATGGGGACAGAAGAGCTTGTTTTTCTCCCAATATTGCCAACTGTTTGAGGAAATAAGAATGGCCATCCTGGACCGGGTATTCTTTTCTAGTCTGGTAGGATGCTGTCACAGAGTTAAGGTCCTGCTGTAAAAACATGAAACTTGCCTTATATACAGAATTTCAAATCCCAAAGGGAGAGATTTACATGTGGGCAACACCTTGCTGTTGTCTAGACTGACTCCTCCATGAGATATTCTTAATGAAAAGAAAACAATGAAATCATTAAGCTGTAATATAGTCATAAAATGAAGAAAGGGATGGGAGGCCACTGTTCAGTTAAAAGTGAAAGTTTAAATGATTTCTCTTCAAAATTTAATTTAAAGACCCTGTCTTTACAAATCCATTTCCTTTGAGATGACTTATAAATTTCTAATCAGGTTGCTCTCTCCCTCAGTTGTATAAATGTCAAAAAATCTGTGTTATAGACATTTCTTAAAATATAATTAGTGTTATAACTATGAAATGTTTTATAAGGTTAATAATCATTACTGGAGTTTGACAGCCTCTGACTATACAACTGAGTTCTTTTCCTTCACATATACCTGGCAAATTATTTTAAATTTTAAATCAAATTATCTGATTTCTCTTAAATTATGTAGTCAACACAGATAAGATGCACTATATAATGATGAAGATAGCCATTTGTACTTACCTTTTTTTTTTTGCAAAAAGTAGAAAATAAGGTAACATTTCTATACTTACGGTGGTTTGAAAGATAAAAATATTCAAAATTTAAAATTTGAAGTTACACTATATAACCCTGTGTATAATTTCCTCAATTAACTTATTCAATATTATTAATAATCATACCTAATTAAATTCCATCTTCTGTATGCTATTTGTTCGTGGTTGATCATATTTCCCACTTCAAAAAATCCAAATTGAAATATACATGTATTATTGATTTCTGAAGTGAATTTTTTAACATACGATTTAGAAGTCCCAGACAAATTTCTTCCTAATGAATCATAATTCAACTTGTAGAAAAGAAAAATCAATGATTAAAGACAGTGCATAATTTTAGTTCTAGATATATTATACACAATTTAATTCTTAAATTTGTATAAATACCTCAGTGTCCACTTTTTCAGAAATGCAAAATAGGAATCTAAAATAGTGAATTAGCGATTTTCATCAATGATTTAGAGGCCCCCAGGTAAAAGGCATTTAATAATTACCAGTAACTACTTATCTTATTTTTGTTATAAAATCTAGCTTTAAGCTACCATAAACATTGATGTTCTTAATTATATAATTTCCATTCATGGAAGTAGAAGTATTCAAAGGGGGAAGATTTCCATTGTTCATTTGCAAATTAGTACCCAATTTGGGAGAGCAGATTTTTAAAAAATTACAACTTTTTTTCTTTGAGACATTCTGGTTTATGCGGAGTTAAATAAGTTTAAAATTATTCAGCTGTTTCCCAAACTTAAATTGTCAAAGTTAAAAATAATCTTGTTCCTACTTATCGAATGGTCATCTCACTTATAGGGTAGAAATCTAAAATTAATGTCTCATAAGACCCATGGTTATAGGTTAAAGCATTCACTTTTTGCAAATCTAAGGTCTAAGTATCCACAAGCACTGCCTCAGGTTGACTTTTCCCCTGACAACCAATAACTAAGCAGTTCTCAAATCTCGAGGTATGACTTTAAAGGTTTATTTCACGCAGAAGTCGCATCAAGAATTTCTTTTAATTTACATTGATAATTACTTCTTGTCCATTTGGCTAAATTGTAGAATCAACTTGCCCTAAGTGCCTCACACATGAGCTCAGAATAGGACTATCATTTACCCCAGGAAAATAAGTAAATTGGAAAAGTTTAAGTATGACCAGTGCATTTTTATATGTGGTGATATGCAAAAGAATATTGTTCTCTTTGATAGCTACTTTAATAGCTTCCAAAGGGAAATTTCTTTTTATTAAAATACTATTTCAATGATAGAAATATTTAAGTATTTGCTTATGAGGAAATTATTTTTAATAGACACTGAAAGTTTGAGAATAAAGGTAGAAAACTGAAATAGTGGTTCATATGGAGGATTTTTTTTTCAATGTTTCATCTTGCCAAATGGTTTCCACAGTCATCATACTAAAATAGATGATCACATTTTGTATAAGCCACTAGCAGTTGACCTATTAAACAATATTTCTAATGAAGATTTCACTTAAATATGGTATTAGTATAAAGTCAGATTCGACACAGTAAAATATTAATTGTTGTGGTTTCTTTAATATGTATTTTTATTTATGTATATAATAACTCATTATAGGTCAAAGGTGTTGGGGTGAGAGGATTCTCCAGAGACAGAGTGGGTAGTGGAACAGGCAGATCAACTGAAATACACTGTTAAAGGGATAGCAGGCAGAACAGGAGATATCTGTGGATTACCTACCTGATCGGGTATTGAACTCATACTGCAGTGACTCCTGAAAGCTTAATAGTGCTGACTTTAACCCTGTGCCACCAGGGAAACCCAATATATTGTGATCTTTAAGCATGAATATAGAGGAAGAAGAATGAGGTAAGCAGTATTATTCTATGAGAAAGGAGTCAGAGTTGATCCATTTAGCGTCTTTGACAAATATTCTGGATGCTATGTCAAAAATCCTCAGCCTTCCAATTTGTAAGTAGCAAAATAGTCAATGTAATGTAGTCAGAACATTCAAGTGACTGACCACAATTTTTCCTTTGCTTCCAGAAATTTGGCATTTTTCAGACAAAAATATCTCAATGTTTGATGAGTGGAAACTTTTATTAGAGCTGATGCTTCTTATGCATTACATTACTAGGTTTAATCATCCTGTAATTTATAAAGTCAGAGGTACTATACTGTCATATTCAGAGATCTAAAAAAAGAATGTACACCCTCAGATTTAGGGTTAAACTCAATTTTTGTCTTCATATACTACATCGTCATATTTCCAAATGTCATCTGTTAAATGACACTTTTGTAGTGAAACTGATTGCTTGTGAAAGAGAACTTAGGAGCACAGGTACCAGAGTCCCTAGTCAGGAATATATGGGTCTTGGTATAACGTGCCCCTTTGTTGGTGCTGAGGAACTATTGATTCAACAGGGAAGGTGAGAAATAATTTGTGAGTGTCTTTCTCTTTACAAAGGTACATGCATTTGAAATTACATTTAAAGCTATTATGTTGGTGCTGGTAAACTGTATAGAAAACTTATTTTAAAAAGTAGTCTCTGGCCCTCCCTGGTGGCGCAGTGGGTTAAAGCACTGCACTGAGAATCTAAAGCCGCTTCTGCATGAGTTCGATTCCCGCCTGCCCCAGAGGTGACCACATGGTGTGGCAGACCTCTCCTGACGCGCCCGCTGCTCCCCTCAGCAGTGTACTTCATTGATCTGCCTGTTCTGCTCCCCACTCTGTCTCTGGTGAAGCCTCTCACCACCCCTGCTCCTCTGGCCTGTACCCCAGTTCTGTATGTATAAATAAATAAATCTTTAAAAAAAAAAAAAGTAGTCTCTGTTCTATCTACTGCATTAGTTCCTTTGTTCCCCATCATTCAAACAACAACAACAAAAAAATGCCTTATGTAGGTTTCCCTGCAGCAGGATTTAGCAGATTATCTACATTTTTATCTCTACTTCACTCCCAGTGACTATAGATTCTCTATTCTTCAGTATCTACTTCTGTCAAATACAAGAAATTGTAGCACCTATCTTAGGGGCTGTGATGAGGATAACTATGTAAACCCCTTTTAATCGTGCATGCTTAATAACAAGTATTTTGTTGCCTTAGTTATTTTTCTTGTGACTTGGCTTTTAATGGGGTCAATACCTAAGGAAGCATAATAATCCCTCTTAACAAAAAAATGCTATCATGAAAATAAGTAGGGTTATCAGAATTGTACCAGGATCCTAATATGTGTATCATCTAAATGAGCTCTTTTGATGGGAATGACCAGGATGACACGTGCATATGACTGCTGAGACTACTAGTATATGAAGAAGCCTGCAGGGATATGTATAAAAGGTGTCTTCTGCAAAGAGAGATTATAAGCAAGAGCCCTACCTAGAGCACAAATGCAAGTTTCAATAATGTAAAAGACAGAACTACTTGGGGGAGGGGGGTTGGGTAGGGGCATAGTGATGAGAAACAGATTAGGGAGGAAGGGAAGCGACAGATCAGCCCTGCTTGATCTCAAGGATTTGGGATATTATTCTGAGGCCAGTGGTGTCCAGCATTGTGTTCTCTGAACAGTAGGCTCTGAGATAGTTTTGTGGGATGGGACTTTTCTGCTGAGTGCTTCTGGGAACAGAACTTAAAAGTGAGGAGAAGAGGGTTGCTCACAGGAAAGAATCAAATAGTAATGTGGTTGTTCAAATGTCTCGTCAGCCTTTTCACATGGGAAGCTCTTAGTCTGGGAAGACTGAAAGCAGCTCTTTAAATTTCCCTGCATGAAGGCAGAGGGATAGTGTCTTTATACCCCAAGTGATGGCATACAGGTTATCCCTGGGGAGAAGCTGTGGCCTTCTGGCCAGAGCAGTTCCGAGAGAGAGAGAGAGAGAGAGAGAGAGAGAGAGAGAGAGAGGAGAGATTGCTGATAACTCTGTTGCCTGCTCACAATCATCTCCACTGTCCTAAAGCAGGATCTGGGAGGAATACCAATGTCCATATTCAGAAAGTCATGGAAGGACTTAAAGTAGAAAATTCAACTCCTAATTCATTCTAGAAATAACTACTGTAAGTCTTATCTCATACTGAAGCTGAAAAATCCAGTGTGCAAATAAGGCACAAAGCCAAGCCAACCATCTAGTGAAGAATTCCATCAAACAAATGGATGACAGCACTGTGCATTGCATGTTAAGGAAATGGACAAAATTTAAGATGCTACGATCACAAGAGGGAGACACTTAACATGGGAAGGAGAGGCTTATGGAAGATCTCTGAGCAAAGAAATGGCATTTGAACCAGAACGTAGTGGATAACTAATAGTTACTCTGGTAAAGTGTAGGGGTCATGTTCCAGTTTTAGCACTTGCAGAATCCTAGAAGTGAGAAAGTGTGGGTTCTTATGGCTAAATCAATGAGTTCTATGAGCCAGGAATTCCACCTGACATCTAAAGTTTATGTAGAAAGGTCACAGACTCTGACAAAGCCAAGTGACCTTAGACAACATCTACCTCAGCCTCCTCATTCCATAGTTGACAAAAGAGAAACAAATAGTCTCCAGAAAGCCTTCAAGCAGCAAATGGCACACAAGAATTGGTAGTCCTAGCCACATGTAATTAGCATGAGACCTGCAGATGTACCCACAGCACTTACCCTATTGAGATGCACACAGCACGAGCTTAGTAAATAATTGACTAGGGATGTAGATTGATTAATGTAGCCCATGATCTTGTTATCAATGAATAGGGTGGAGTCAGCTTGACATATCAGACCATTACAGTCTCAATCAAATGTTAAGGATGACTAAACTGTGTGTTTGATAGATACAAAATTATGCTAATCATAGTTCTTCTCTATAGTGCATTTTCTGTAGAGTTTTTTTTTTTCCTGAAGGCATCTGGAGAGAATTATAATTAGTTACATTCATTATGTTATTTACCTTTGTTAACAGCCTCAACAGAGGGCCTAGATGGAAGATCACTAAGTATCTCAAGTATGCTTGAGTTAGCTTGACTTTAAATAAGGAATGTGTTTTATAATGGAAATTATCTTTTTTTGTGGGCAGGGTGGGGTTCCTAAAGGTAGGTCACCCTCCTCCAGAGTAGTTACAATAGGTCCAGCTAGAGACTCATGAGACTTCCATGAGACGCATGTACCATAGTGACTAAGGTGTCAAGGACAAAGCAAATATGCTCCCAGAATAAAAGGTCTCAGGGCAGATGCTTTGAATTTCAGGTATGGCCTCCTATGTTCAATGTTCATGAAAATGCCAGTTCATGGAGATGCAAAGAATATGTATTTGCTAATGACCCAAACCCCAGACAGCAGCGATAGCAGCCCCTGGGAAGTTCCTCGATCTCAGTTATTTGGTAGCAATTGTTCTTGTCTCCTAGCCTTTACAGTAGTTTTTCTGGATGGGTTTTACCTAACCTGCATTATCAGTGAAGAATTGGAGGTTCAGTAAGATTTGAAAACCTGATCGAGCTCAGCTAGTGTATAAAATGCATACACACCAACTCTATAATTTCAACTTCTACAAGTGTGCTTGTGTGCGTGCATATAATTCATATCATTTGCCTGTTTCACACATTCTGTCACAAGTGTCCATTGGAGTTTTCTAGAGACCATGTACTGTGTCCCAGGGAGAACAAAGTTACCTCGTGGTGCTTTTCTTGGTTAGGTCTCACTGATTTGCAGTTTCACACGTTCTGTCACAAGTGTCCATTGGAGTTTTCTAGAGACCATGTACTGTGTCCCAGGGAGAACAAAGTTACCTTGTGGTGCTGTTCTTGGTCAGGTCTCACTGATTCGCAGGTCCAAGGAGCATCCCCATTTCTCACAAACAAATCCTAATGCCTCCCTTTCTCTTCTGTCTCTCTGCATATACATACATACATACATACATACATACATACATACATACATACATATATATGAAATGTTTAGGAATTTGAAAAAACATTCTACAACTACATGTTGTGTGTGTGTGTGTGTTTCATTATTTTTAAAAAAAAAAAAGCAACAAAACTCGACCAAAGCTAACAAACAATACAAAGTTCTAAATACTCTTTGATCTTTTCAGTCACACCTAGGTTATACAACCTATGTTTCCAAGCCAAAAGTGACAATATTAGTTAATGGGACAGTAGGATAGATATTTAACTGAGTCACTTGTGTGCAGAAATATCTTCTTGTACAAAGGCTTTGGAATTAAACAAATTTGGGAAGTGATGGGTAAAATTTTCAACTATTTTTTTTCCTAACTAAAAGGGAGTTAAAACTTCTTTAAAAAAAAAATGAAAAGCAAGCTCCCTTTCAATATTTTCCAGTCAAAAGTATTCTTAGTAAACAAGGGAGACCATACATGAATCAGTTCAGTCTCAGTTGGAATTTTCTTTTAACAATAACCTGTATTTAATAAGCTGGTACCCAGAGTGCGTGCCATGCTGCTTCAAAGTGATAGCAAGACCATGAGAAAGATCAAAGAGAAATGGTCCTGGGATCTGAACTGCTAGTCTAAGAGAGAGAATTGTATCTGCATGCACACAGCTACTTTTTGTTATGTCCATACAGGGAAAGGATTCACTATATTTTCTATAACTGCTTAAAGATTTTAATCCAAACTTCCTTTCAGCAGCACAGATCAAAAACTGTAGATATCGCTGGATATGGATGAGAGACAACACAGCTACTACAAGAGCAGTAGAATCCCAGGGATTGTTCCAGGAAGGCTTTAGAACTAATGGCATTTAAAAAGTGGCCACAATAATTCTAAAGCAGCAATTGTAATGGACAGATGGGGGAGGTGCACAAATCCAATCATTCTAGAACTTTCATATTGCTAATCACCTCTGCACCTTCTAACATTATTACCAAATGGGTAATTTAAAGACTTTTATAGATTATTCCTCCGGCAGAAGAAAATGACAAACAGTATAACTAATACGTTCTCATCACAATCTCATTGCGCTCAGTTAAAGTTTATACACACCTAATGAAGAGCTTTGCCTAACCTCTGTTAGTGATGGTGTTGTTTTCTTAAATTTATTTTGTCATTGTAATTTTTATTGAAATAAATTTGGCTTATAATATAGTATGTGCTTCAGAGACATAGAATCACACCACACCCACTACCAAGTCTTCCACCATAATACATTGACCCCCCCCATATTTTTTGCAGTCTTGCTATTAGCCTAGTTATTTTTGTTGCTGATGTGAATTTGAAAGGTTACCTGCCTGTGTACCTTTTAATTCATATCTGCCATACACTTATGACTTAAAGCTTTTTAATGAAGTTGGGCTATTTTCCATTTGGTTAGCTAAAATAGTTTTAAAAGGAAATACATCTAAGAAGGGTCACTAAAATTGTAAGCAATTTTTAGTCATCTACATTCTGGTAGGCATTAATTTATCAGATTATTAGCTAACACAGCCATTTGTTGAAAACATGCCACTGAGAAATGGAAACCTTGATCTTTGGGGAATGTATTATCAAGAATGATAAATAAATGTGAAGTACTGGGTAATGCTTTAGGAGACAAAAACTGTGTGTGGACTAGGGATAGGCAGCCAGGCTTCTAGAAAAAGAGGAAAAGCCAAATACTTGAAAATTAGAAAGGGAAAATGGTAGTGTAAAATTCTGTTATGAGAGAATATGATTCAATAAACCTGTCTTTATATTTCCTTTTAAATCCTACTTCTCATACCTACGTTTCTTTAAGTGAGGTTTTAGTTATAATAGTTACCAATTATTTTTTTCTTTTTTTTGTAGATGATTTTCTTTATATTATTTTCAGAACTACATTCCACTTCTCTTAATATTTCCTTAAGTTCCTCCTTTTTTCTATACTAAAAATATTAGCATAGCCTCTACTATGCTAAAACCTCTTCACAGCAAAAAATAATCCTTAAAATAAGCCTAGTATAAAGGAGAAAACAGAATTCTGCTAATTAAAGTGTATTCATGCTAGAGTGTAAATGACTGATAGATCTTACCATGAAAGGCAAAAATAAACTAAAGTAACAGCAGGGAGAATCAGAAGGTGGATATGGAGGAAGAACACTAAGGACCAAAAAAGATAAAATCACTCACTTTGCAATTGTGCCTAAGGCAAACTTTAAGTAGTTCATACTGCGCCTGAGTCATAATAATAGTTATGAAATTTGGAGCACTTCTCTGACAGTGCAATTTGGCTTAAAAATCTGAAAAATAGTCTTAATCTGAAAGGAGAATCATTTGAGATTTGATATTAATACTTCCTCCAAAGACAAATGTAATTTAGTGAATAGTGAATAATCTCCACTTACAAATTTATTTTTCCTTGTGAATCTCTGCCAATTCATTGCATTCTTGCCTACTTCTAGAATCGTTGGAGTAATCTGATGTGAGAAGGAAGCATCAGCTTGCATTTCCTTAGAGAGGCAAAACCTCTTTTATTTATTGAACCTTACTGGTGAGCAGTGAGTGACACTGAGTATCCTCCACTGCCATGGACACAGCTTTGAGATATCCTCATTCTCCAGAAAACTGACAGAAAATAAAAAAGGTGTAAAAGCATCTAGAAACCAACCTATTGGTTAAATTCTCATATTGGGTTTCTGTTGGATTTTTCTGGAGTTCTCACAGTGATTGCTTCTTCAGATACAGTGTTCCTTCCACATCAATATGTAACATTTCATTTATTTCTGGGCATGCCCCATACCAGTAGCTGTAAGAATGTGAAAGTTTCAGCCAGAGGTTGTGGGTTCAGCATTTGATGCTGTACTTAATAGTTTTAAGTAACCTGGAAAAAGTTATTTTTTACCTCACTGAGTTTCCTGGTCTGTTAAAAAGAAACAGTGTATACTCTGCAGGGTAAGTTATGAAACAAGTTAGATCTGAGGCTTAGTGGAAGCCAAATGTGCACAACGATCTTACTCTGGTGTTGGCAAGACAATATGCCTCACTAATGGGCTCTGACCTTAGTAACTGATGATGACTTTCCTATGACTGGGAAACTTGTTTCTTTGGCTTATGAGTTATTCTAGGCTTGACTCGCTTAGCTGGCTTAAATCTAAATGTGATTTTACAACCATGATTGTAGTGATAGGTCCACATACCAGTGTATTCAGTTAGAATAGGCAAAACAATTAGCAAACACATCAGATACTTGCATCAATTTTACCAGCACATTATTTCCTAAAAGAAACCAATTACAGTAACAGGATTACGTGTCAAGTAGGTAGCCATTCTTAGGCCACACCCCACACCCCCCACTTCCCACTGACCCATACTTGGTTCTGGAATAGAATTGGCCAATATTTGCAAGGGGCATTATGGTTGTTATTATTTCTATGCCCATTTACTTGTTTTAAGTTGTGTGGCTGAACCAACCTGGCGTTTGCTCTGGCTGGTCACATGATGCAGTTGATGTGATCTGCCTTGCCATGTGGATCACCTCCGGGGTGGGGATTGAACTCATGCTGAAGTGGCTTTAGCTTCTTAGTGCAGTGCCCTGCTGCACCACCAGGGAGGGCTGGTAATATTTTTTACAGATGTAATATTGTGTTATAACATAGAGGATTCACTGGGCCACCGTTTCTAAATGAATATAGGTATATGATACATGATGCTTGCTACTAAAGGTCCAGCTCTTTTTTTTTTTTTTTAAGATTTATTATGCATACAAGAACTGGAGTACAGGCCAGAGGTGTGAAGTGGTAAGATTCACCAGAGACAGAGTGGAGAACAGAACAATGGGTCCACTGAAACACACTGCTGCAGGGAGCAACGATTGAGACAGGAGAGGGCTGCTGCACCCTGGCCAGGGATCCAATTCATGGCGCGGTGGCTGTGGATGACTTCATAACACTGCACTCTAAGCGCTTGTGCCACCCTTAAAGTCCAATTCTTTTGTTAACATTTCACAGAAGAGAAAATCTGGGAAGGTTCAAAAATAATGCAATACTAAAATCTAACAGTTGGGAAGGCAATGTATACCTACACACATATCTGGCTGATTGCTGATCAAAAGATTGTTACTTAAGAAAGCTTACCAGATGGAAAAATTAACTGGAGGTGGAAGATAGGAGGGATGATTCTAATGGGAGGATTATGACCCGTATACATTTTGCATACTTTATTCCCTTGCTTTTCTACCCCTTTATAATATAAGCAATGCTTTGAGAAACAGTGAACAGAAACTATGCTAACTGCTGGCAGCTGTTCATCTCATGTATGTTTCTGATTGTACATTGTTACACACTACCACTGTTGACTCTGTTTACTACTAATTATAATTTCTGATTGACAAAAAAAAAAAAAATCCAGAAACAAGCTTCTCTGGGGAGTGCAGTGCATGTAGCATTTTCCTATTTTTCAGAGGTTGACTTCAAAAGTAGAAGGCTTATGCTTAGGCACATATGCACATTCTGCCTTGGAAAACACGTGTCGTCTGTTCAAGAGGAGTTGACAGTGGCATGAGAGGTCTAGGTACAGGATCGACCCTGTTGAGCTCCACGGCAAAATAGGTGAACCGATCTTTGCAACTTAGATTTTCCCCCATATTTCATTAGAAAGCAATTTCCTTTGTCAAGATTTTTTTTTCCTGTAAATTATATAATAGGACACAGCTGTTTGTATACCCCTATATATGCTGATGCAGTGTTGTATATAAATTGCTGCATAAAAACATGCCAAATGGGCAAAAAATACAACATGAGCAAAATTATCAGATTAGATTGGCAGATGCTTATATTAAACACGTCTGTTTACATTGTGTATAAAAGGTTTTCATGTGCTTTGATTTTAGATTCAGTAGAGCATCTCAGTTTCTTTTATGAGATCTAAATTACACTAGTTATTACTGGTTTTAGAAAATGTAAGTTAAATTACAGAAATAATCATATGCTTTTGCTATTTATTTTTTCTCATTACAAATCACATCACAAATGTGGTAATAATATACTCCAGGAGCCTGCCTACACCAGTTACTCCTAACCATAGGTAGCATCACTATTAGCTTAATTGCCCTTTTTTGGAAATTAAGCAAAAATTTAAAAATTAATATGGATAATATATATGTCCTAGCATCATGATTTATAAGTTATTTAGGGACAGAAAATGAAATGAAGACAACCACTGAACCAGGCCGCATTATTTGGTGGGCCGTATTTTGGAGAATTTTATAATCTCCAAACTATTTATTTTTAAAAAATATCAAACAGTATCTTCTAAGAAAATATAGTGAAAACACAGATAGTTATATATGTGTACACACATGAATATTTAGGTGTTCAATCAAAAATCAACTCATCATGTTGGTTTTTGAGGCTGTTAACATAGGTAAATAACATAATGAATGTAACTAATTATATTTCTCTCCAGATGCCTTCATATGGCATGCGAATATGACTAGGCATTTCTTGGGTTCCATATAAAGAGGGACCTTGTCTCCACAGTGCAAAGTTACCAGGTACATTTTTGATGTCCACTCCAGAAATGTATGCTCTCTGTCACACCTATTCAGATAGAAGCTCTAAATTTTTTACAGAGTTCTTGGAACTTAGACTATAGGACTATATCCTACTAACAAATGGCCAAGTTTTGAAGAAGAGAATTTAAATTCTATTTGAATGTAAACACATGTACACACACACACACAAACACATGGATTACATAATTATTCTAGAGTAATTACACTGACTTATTCATTAATCGATAGACTAAAGACAAAGTTTACCTGCACATGACTAGAGCCACCCTATCTCTGTGTGCAGTAGAACTTAGTCAAGAGTTTCCATTTTTACCTACATAGTGCTAGTATTTATTAAGACAATGTTTTCTCATGAAGTGTACTGTGTTGAAAAGTCACACAGACTGTATTTACTCAGCTCAGTTTTTTTTTTTTTTAAGTGAACCTGCCTATGTAACTATACCCTTAAGTAGGGTATATTTCAAAAATGTCAGAAATCAGCCTATATCACTATCCCTCTTTGTGATTTTCATACCATTGATAAACTTGACTTCTTTCCTCATTGGTTTCACATGTTTTGAACATTAACTAAACAATATGAATGCTATTCTGTGTTTGGATTTCCTAATAATATATTTTCAAAACTCATCCAGATTATAGAGTAAAACAATTTCATCCTTTCTATTTGTTTTCTCATGGAGTCTTAATCTCTTTCCTGCTTATATAGAGATTGACAAAACTTGAGAAGGAAAATAATGAAAAATAATTTGTAAAACATTGTGTTTACTTTTGGGTGAGAAATTTTTCTTTTATTGTGTTACATCTGCTCTTTCTAATTTATGGCTGTCAGTAATTTGCATGTATATGTATATATTCATATTAATATATTGCTATGTCACATATACTTTCCCTAAATTTGTAACTTACTCTTTAAATAAACAGTCTAAAAGTAGAGATTTTTTAACTTGGTAAATTCTATTTACTTTTTTCTGTTATGTCTGACTTTGCAATTCCATTGATTTGTTCAGTAGTATTTACTCCAGTACTATACACTTTTGATTATTATCATTTTATAATTACTCATTTCCATTCCACAATTATTATAAATACCTTAATCCTTTACCATATCATGTAAAGTTTTACTCAATAGGCATTTGTGATAATGATTGACATTGTTTTAAATATGAATGAATTTGTGGAAAGTTACATCAAAGCAATTATTATGTCTTATGCATAATTATGGCATTTTCTTCATGCACTTAGATTCTTTATCTCAGCAATATTTGGGGATTTTCAGGAAAAAGCTCTGTTAATTGACTCTCAAATGTTCTATAGTTCTTAGAAACTTATAAAATACATACTTATAATTTTAAATCATCTCTTGCTGGGATCTTATAAAGTAACTGATTTTTCTGCTTATTAACCTTAGATCTTAAGATATGCATTTTAATTATTTGTCATTATTTTAAATATTTTGTTATTTCCTTAGAGTATTCTATTTCATCAACAAATAGGGAAGATTCATTTCCTTATTCCATTCTTTGCAGTCTTTACAAGACTGGTTTTATTCCTGATTGGGGAAATGTTAGCTGCAATTTTTTTTGATAAAAACTTTTTATTAGATTTAGAAAATTTCATTCTATTTCTTGTTGGCTGAGGGGTATTTTTTTGGTTGTTCCTCATCAAAAATGGATACCGAATATTGACATTATATTTTCTGCAATGTAATCATGCATTTTCAACATTTTATTTTCTTAGTGTGTAAATTGTATTTTCAAAATTGAAACCAATTTGTATTTCTGAAAAAGTGACCTTTTGGTAATCTCTAGGTCCTGCTGAATTATCCCACTACCTTCTACTAGATTTTACTTTCTAATAATTCGAAATTTTTTTTTAAATTCTTCAATCGGGAAGGATACTGTTCTACAATATTCTTTTGAGGATTGTACTTGGCAGAATATGGTATTAGAATTACACTGGTGTCATAAAACAGTGAGGGAAGTGTTCCTCCTCAATTTTCAATAAGATTTTGTGTAAAATTGATTTTATTTTTACCTTGAAATTTGGGCAGAATTGAAAAGTGCAACCATCTGGGCCTGGAATTTTCTTTGTGTAACATTCATTTTTTTCTAATGTAGCTAAAGTGATATACCATATTTTCCATTTAAATTTGTTATTTTGTAACAATTTTTCAAGTAATTTTCCATTAACTGTTGTCAAATTTATGGAAATTAAGATCATAGTTAATGTTTATTTTCATGTCTCTATATCCAATACCGATGACATTCCTTTCAATACTAGAAGGATAAATTGTCTCTCTTTTCCTCTCTATTAGTCTACCTAGAAATCTACTTACATAGTTATTCTTGCCAAAAAATACTTGACTTTTTAAACTTTTACTATTTCACTCTATTACTATTTTGCATAAATTATGAAAACATTACATCTGATGGGTCTGTTTAACCCCTCTTTCTTTTAAATAAGTGCTATAGCTATAAGCCTGGAACACATTCTTATATTTTCTTTTAAAGCAGTTAATGGAAAATACACTTTTATACTTATCCCAATTTTACCATTTTGATCCTCCTTAATCCTTTTGATGATCTATGCATCCATCTGTTTTCAACTTCTTTTAGCCTGAAAAACTTCCTTTGCTTTTCTTGTAGTTCACTTCTGTTGGTTATGAATTCTCATTTTTTTTCTTGTCTGAAAATGTATTTCTTGAAATAGATTTCTCTTTACAAAATATATACTTCTAAGATAACAGATTTCTTTTTTCCCATTAGCACTTTAAACTTGTGTTTCATTGTTTCCGATGTCTACAGTTTCTGATAAGAAGTCAGAAACAATGTAAAATTAATTGTTCTATAAACAAGATGCTTTTCTTCAAGATTCTCTAGTCATTTCATTATTGCCTGAAAAATAGTACATGTATATATATCTTACTACATTTCCCTTAGTTTCCTAAGGGAGATTTTTTTAAGATTCTATTCACATTTGATTTCCAGCAGTTGGACAATGGGTAGGTTAATGATTTTTTTTTTTTAATTTCTACTTGGAGTTCAAGGGGCTTCTCAGTTCTGGAAATTTATATGATTCACCAAATTGTTTTTTTCTCTTTTTTTGTATGTGTGATTCCAGTTGCATATACTATAGACCTTCATATATTTTTTACAGTCTCTAAGGTGGTTTTCTTTTTTTTTTTTTTTTTTCAATTCACTTTCTCACTGTTTTTCAAATAGGGCAATTTCTATGGGTCCATCTTCACACTGACCTATCTTTGACTTTTCCTCTACTACCTCAACTAGGCTATTAAGCATATCCAGTAACATTTGTATTTCAAATTTGGTTCTATTCTTACTATTTTTTTAATTATTATTATTGCTCTGATGAAGACTTCTACTGTTCATTCATGCAGGTATATTAGCCTTTACTTTTTTTTTTAACATAGTTAGAATTCCTATATCAGGATCATCTCAAGGTTTGTCTCATATATTGCCTTCTGCTTAAGAATTGTTACCATTTTTTTTTGTCCTCATATAACAGGTAAATTTGGATTATATCTTTGATGTGTTGATTATATAAAATAGGGAACTTAATTCAGTTGTATTTCATTAGATAATGTTGATTTTTACTTGTTGGTGTGCTTTTGCCAGAAAATTATTTAATTAGTGTAAACTGCAAGAACTTAAATCTCAGCTCAGCTAACTTATTCATAGATAGCTAGCTTTGACTCAGCTCCAAGTCTGTTCTGTGCTTGCACTATACTTTAGTGGTCAACTAGAAGTATGGCTATGTACACAAAATTTGGTTCTGCTCTATGACTCCTCATCCCAGGATCCAACTTCAGTTTCTGTGGTTGTCATGAGCTCTTTCAATTCTGGCTTAATTTAGAAAGTATGTGTTTTCTGGGCCATTTCTAATACCCTCTCTGTATAGATTGTTTATGACCTGACAGCTGAAAGCTAGACACAGGGATTGCTAACTCCATGGGTATCACTTCTTTCAAAGTTACCAACTATTCTCCAGATTTTTTTTTCCTCCAGATCTTCATTTCACTGTGATATTATTGTTTTTCTGGATTTTATAGTTATTTTATGTATAAGAAGGTGAGATCTGACAGGTTTCTGCATCCTCCAAAATCAAGACTCTCATTAAGTTTTAATATTTAAATTCTCTAAATGTAATGCTAATCTATGTGTATATGGATTTTAAACACTAGTGTACAGGTTAGAGGTACAGGGGCAGTGAGCGGATTCACCAGAGACAGAGTGGGGAGTAGAGCAGGAAGATCGACAAAGCACCACTGCTGAGGAAAGCAGCGGGCAAGATAGAAGAGGTCTGCCATGTCATGTGGGTCACCTCCTTGGCTGGGGATCGAACTTGTGCTCAAGTGGATGCAGCTAGTTACATCCTTTGCTGCACGTTAACCCATTGTGCACCACGGAGAGCCCAATGTGTATTTGCATTTAAAGATACTTTGCTTTGTTAAAAAAACTTCACTGAATATACTTTTGACCTAAATAATTCTTTGTTTAAAGATACAAGTTAAGAAGCTTTAGGCGAGATTACTACCCACAGTTTATATCTATAAGAAAATAATTTACAAGTATCTTCATTTCATTTGTAGTAACTTCTGATGAATGCCATGAAAAAAATTGTTTTTTGTCACTTTTTAAATACCAAGTGTCATACCAAGTTAACCATATATACAAATGTCAACCAGAGACTGTGCAGGATGTTAGTATAAATGTAAGTCTGAATTATGCCTCTGATGATTCCCCAAGAATCATTCAACCTAGTGGAAACTAAGGGGAATGTAGTAAGATATATATGTGCAATATTTCTCAAGTAATAATGAAATGACTGGAGAAATATAAACTGAATACTAGAAAAGTTTGCTAAAGATATCATAATTGAGCACCGTCTTATGTGTGATATTTCATTTGCGATAGCCTTTGAAGAACACATACAATTTCATATTGAAATGCAAAAAATGAATATATTGCAGAAAGAGAGAATTAAGTTTCACTGATAGGTGAAGACATGTGTGAATGTCCAAGGAAGAGAAATTAAATGTATTTCATTAGAATTTCAATTTTTGTGTGATAGTAGTAAATGTTGGAGATGAAGGTTGGACCTGAATTTGTAAAAGGATCCAATTACAGGGCATCTGTAATCTGGCAGGGCCTACAGATGAAGATGTGTGATTTTGGAATATTGAGTTATCTACAGAGTTCTCAGTGATTAGAATAGGGTATTATTAGGAAACTAGAGAAAATTTAGGAGACAGTTGCAACATATGAAGCTGAATTTAAACATTCGATTGGGAATGGAAATGAAAGAAGGAATGTTTATCTACATCAGTAATGGCAAGAGAATATAATTGGTTAAAAGGTTAAAATGGTACATAGAGAAAACATGTTGTTGTTGTGAATAAATGATACTGTTTGAAAGGAAAAATATCAACCTGTGTTTCATTCAACACATTTTGAATATGTAGTGACAGTAAGACATAATCATTGATGAGCTGGCAATAAAGGCTGGAGCTGAGCAGAAATACCAAGGTTAGAAATGTATAGTTAGAATCACCTGACTAATTATAATTAGTAATTGGAGCTAACTTTGATATACTGTATGCTGGGCACTGTGCCAAATGCTTTTTCCCAATAATCTCATTTGCTCATCAAAAACATCTTCACATGTACTGATTTTTATTTCCATATTTTATGGGAAATCTGAGTTTTGGATGTGTTCCTTTTTCCAAGGTCACAAATCTAATCAGTGGCAGAATCTAAGATTTAATTCCAGGAAGTCCAATTATTAACAACTATTCTTTATCAAGTCAGAAGTCAACCTTGATATTAGGATCCTGTGAAATTATTGAGTAATATGGATTGGAAGAAAACAGGGGAGCTATCAAATACAGCATGAATTAGAGAGGTCATGTGGAAAAGATTTAAGATATGAAAATGAGCAATCACCAGCACAAAGAAATGTGTTATAAAACAACTCATGATGATATTGTGCTTTCATGAACTTTTTTTTTTTTTGGCATGGGAGGGAAGATTATTCCTTGTCCAAATGATGTTACATCTGCTAGCTAATTATTTCATCTGCATTTCACTATAGCTTACCTCAGAGTTCTCCACTCCTGCCTGCCCTTGATAAGCATTTGCATTTTTTTTCCTTCCACTGGTTACAGCACCCACTAGGAGGGGCCATATTGCTGTCCTACCCACTACTTTCCCTCACCACATACAAATTAACTAAAGATGGGCAATTGTTTTATCTAAAATATCATAGAAGTACTGAAGATTAGGGTGGGTTTTGGGAAGGACAGTCTTCTATCTGGGTTAATACATTTGTCAACTTTTCTTTTTCTTTTTCTACCAGATGTCAGCCTGCTCACCATATATGTGGCAGCTCATCTCTACTGCTAAAATCCTCCATTTCCCTGCAGCTGGGCTAAATTGATTCCTGGCATCAAAGAAATGTGCTTTGATTTTTACTAGTTTGTGTTTGGTTTTGCTTTTTGTTGTTGACTCATTGTTCACTCAGGTGATACAGGTCTTTCTTTCCTTATAGAATTTGTATTCATAGCCTGAGGGCTAACTTACTCATAGGTGATGTTGGGAGAGCTTTTTCTTTCACTTAATAGGAGAACAGAGAATACTATAGGAAGAACTAGACAACAGGCTTAGAGGATTAGCTGTGAAATAACCTACTCATCCCTTTCACCTTAGTTCCTAACCACAGAAAAGAGAGAATCAGTCAGACAGATGGAGACAAGCAGCTTTTGTTGATTAATGAATCTCCAATAAGTGAACTGTTAAGTACCTAAAAGCCATCCCTATGACAGAGCCCACATTGAATTTGCAAAGTCACTTAAAAAAAAAATGTCTTTATCATACACTGTTGCGTGTTCATCTTAATATCCATACGTGGTCCTCCTAAATGAGAATAACATTCACTAGAAATTGGTAAACAAAGAATTCCTCCATTTCAATCTTATGCAATGTTGTATACCACCATTACCACCACCACAACAAAATTTGTGGGTTTTTTTTCTTTTTTAATAGTCATTCTGTCATCCTTCATTTTTGTACAGTGTATGGGTATCCCCATGAAATCACCACCACCACTTCACAGTGCACCATCACCATAGTCCCTTGTGCTCTTTCCCACCCGTTCTGGCCCTTCGACCTCCTTTGCCCTTTCAATACATTTTTGAAAGTAAATTATGAATAATAAAAAAGAAAGAAGAAATCCCTATCTCTGAGTCATATACAGTGCTATAAACCAGGATTACCTCAATTAAAAAAATTAAATTAAAAATATGTTAGTAGCAAAAAAAAAAAAAAAGAATAAAAGCCTAATTCCTAAGTCACATTTGGTTTCTGCCAAAGGGGTTGCAGCTACTGACAAATATGAGCATGGAGCTTCAGAATTTTTTGAAAGGAAGTGCCAGATAATTAATGCCAAGTCCAGGATATTAACTAGCCCGATCTGGGTACAGAGACCTTTTCTTCTCATAATAGTCATCAAGTACAATAGGTGGCATTTTAAATATTTCATAAAATATGAATAATAAATAACACTGTAAATAAAAGGTCAGAAGCTGGTATAACACTAGGGAACTCTAACACTCAAGGGGACCAAATGCTGGAGTATTTATTCTAGGTACTGCCCTCTATGATCTCCAGGGGATGGTCTGACTGACCTCAAAGGTCTTTCCCATTTTTGGTTAATTCGATTTTTGAAAAATATGCTTCTAAGATGTTTGTTCTCAAGGAGCACTCAGGAGGCCCCCTATGATCATTAAATGAGAAAAAATATTCAATTGTTTAATCTCTAGAGTCACATTTAAGTTTATATTTCAAACTCAAATATATGGTTCTCAAACTCTAGGGGACCCAAGCCTTGAATTTCATGTTTGTTGGATGAAACATTGCTTCATTTACATCTTTTCACTAAAGGAGACTGACTTGTGTAGTTGTTCCAGTATTTACTATTCAAAACTCAGATTCAAGTAAACCTGGATGAAGTGAGCTGACGAAAGAAAAGGAACAAATAAATCCATGTACGGTATAGCAGAAAAAGCAATTGGGAACTGAATGACTAATGTTGAAGTTAAAAATATTAACACATTAGCTGCTGATAACTAGCAGACTGTGCACATTTGAGAGTTGATTCTGTCATCTTATTTCACACAACTGATGTTGTTTTGTCCCTTTCACTTGTTTAGCACAGTAACCAAGGTGTAGAACAAATATTGTGTTACTGAGGGAAAAGAATCCTTTTTTGCTTTCTGCTCTTTTTTCTGTTGAAAGTTCTAATTTTGAGTTCAGTTCACCTTTGGGCTTTGCTGGCTTATTATGTGCAGTAAAATGCATATAGACTTTGGTTAACAATTGATTTATGTTTTAAATGTTGAAGCAAGACCAGCAGTTGCATTTAACCTCTCTAGCAAAGCAGAGTCTTTACTCATTTGGACAGGCCAGAAAATACAGAGTTTACCTTTTTGTGAAATGACTAGCAATTTAAGCCCAATCAGGAAATGTTTAATGAATTTTCCCAACCGTCTTTAATTAAATTCAATTTTATGCCAAATATATTATTAAAGCCAATATCTTTTGCAAACCTCACACATTCTGAATATTCAAATTTCATGTCAGGGGAGTAAGGAATAACAAGGGTTGAATAGTCTGCTTTGTGCAAATAAAATATAAAACAAAGAAGTTAAAAATCTAAATGTAGTTTTATTTTTTTTTAATTTTTACCTATTCTTTATTCTAAATTGTATTTTATAGCAAAACATTTGAGAAATCTGAAACATAAACAACATATGGAGGACTAAATATTTTGTAGGCTTAATGATGTATTAGTATTTTGCTTTGTATGAAATTCTAATCACTAGATATGTTTATCACTGCAGATGGGATATGCAGGATCCTGATACCTCAGGGGATTACAGAATCCAAACATCTGTAACAGGGGGAGAAAAAAAATCCCATTACAATATACAAATTTTAAAAGAATGAATTAATGAGAACAATGAATGGGAAATAAGTTTATTATTAATACCATGTTGTATTTAGTATTACCAAGTTCTACTGAATTTTATCCTTTAAAAATAAAATGAGATATTAAAACATAAGCTAGCAATAAGATGATAAAATATGTAATGGTCTCCATTCCATTTTTAGTTGCATGGTTTGGAGTTGAGCTAAAGACTTCTCATAATCAATGCAGTCCACATCTTAGGCTATTTATACAATTGAAACACCTGGTTCATAATTGACAGTTTCACTAAATTCAACCAAATATTTTCTAAACATATAAACATTTTATCAATTGGAAAACACAGAGGAAAGAATTGTTCTGTTTCTCTAAATTTGCTGGTTTAACTGAGTGGGTTGGAGATGATGGCCCTGAAAGCTATACTGATTCCAGAATAGACAGTGATGTCTTGTTACTTGAGAAAATTTATATATACTCATGCTCTCATGATATGTCTCTTTCTGATAAAGCCTAGCACAAAGGAATAAAAGATTAGCATTTGATTCTGATGAATAATTGACTGACTTATTCAAGTCATTTTTATTTTTAAAAAGTATTTTGAGTAGTTCAGGTAGGCAATGGAATGAATTGAACAGAATCTTACAGCCATGTGTAGAAAACAAATGTGTAAACAATGTTCACCTCACAGAATATTTACCTCATCGTGAGTTCTAATATTGTGAGTAACTTTTGTATGATACTTTAAAAACTGTGTAATATAGTTTAGGCAAACTTTGCATATTGCCTTTAAAAATGATATTTTTAATGGAATTAGATAGAGTTTACCATTAAGGAAGGCTTTACCATTAATATTGTGATAAGGGTAGTAACATTACACATACTCAAATCAGACAACTTGGGTCTGGCAATAAATAGCTCTAACTTGGGGATAGTCAATACTCAGTAACTTACTTTTAGTCTACAGAATGTATATAATGATATATTGGTTTTTGAGAGTTGTTTTGAGCATTAAAAGTTCATGTATACACTTGAATGTGTATGCATACACATATATGTATATATACACGTGCACATATAGACTTAGACATTGAAGTATAAAAATAGATATGCATATCACTTTCTATACTTATGTCTATACAACTTGCACAGCTTGGCACCTCATAAGTTATATATGCTTTATCGCTCTTTATTACCATTTCTAATGCATTTGAATTATGGCTTCTATAATGTATAAAATGTTAGAAGTAATAATCTTAAGAAATTATAAAAATGTATAATGATTAAAACTTCTGTTTGTCAGTGTTAAAGATTCTAAACTTTGGTTCTTATAGTTGGAGATAAAAGGAAAAGGAAAAAATGACTTTTTTTTAATGGGAAAATCACTCTAAATTGTTAGAGAAATAATGTTTTAACTATGCTTTAACCAATACTAGTCAACAACTGGTTTGATAGACAAACCAGTTACCATGTGGTAGGAACCTCAGAATGCTAACATCACATTCTTTTTCTTTTTCTTTTCTTTTTCTTATTTTTATGTATAAGAGCTGGGATGCAGACCAAATGGTCAAGGGTGGAGGATGGTGAGAAGATTCACCAAAGACAGAGTGAGAAGCCTAAAAGGTGGATTGAATGAAACCCAATGCTAAGGGGATCAGTGAGACTGAGGCCTTAGTTGTGATAGTGCTGGCTGAGACTTCACCCCAGGCCACCAAGGACGATCCCAAATGTGGACACTTCTATTGTCTAAGAGTTGATGGTGCTTTGAGCACAAAGCAAACATTAAATTTTTGAATGTTTACATCTCTACTCTTCCATTCTGATTCTTCTGTATAAATCTTAAATGCTATAAGGTGTAGAAAATACTATTTTTCTTTTTTTTGTTGTTTTAATCCCATGAAGATTGTCCTAAGTATTTTTTACAGAAAACTGAAAATAGTGTAATTGTTCAGAGATATGGTCTATCTGGTATAATAAATATTTTTTTCTTTCAATAACACAAATAAATAGTTTTGTAGAGAACCTGGGTACCTTTAGTAATAGATTTATGAAGTATATTTATTTAAAAATTTCTATTTTTAACTTTCCAGATAAAATACTCTCTTCTGTACTATTGATACAAAATATTTTCAAGAAATTATTCAAAGTGACTTTTTTGAAAATGTTTTCAAGATAGAATTTTTTGAGGTATGGTGTCTTTTAGACTTTGCAAAGGTACTTATAAATTGCAATGGCTGATTTATAAGTTATATACATTTTATTTCAATAGTCAATTCTCTCTGCTTTAAATAATATCTAACATTCCTTCAAACTTGAATGAATGACAAAAGAATGTTTTAAGGCACAGAAGAAATTTACAGAATTTTATAGAGATCAGAATTTTAAAGAGAGATGACTTTAAATTAAAAGGCCTCAAGTTTTCTTTATAAGTCTGTGTATTTATAACCTCTTCAATATGATAAAATTAGCATGGTAATAAAATTAATATATATTATGTAAAACTATATGAAACACTTTTTGTGCCCAAATCAAGGATCTACCTTTTTATTAACTAAATCATTTATACCATGTTAGGGACTCATAGAAGTAATTGATAAGCACCCATATTGTTTCAACACTTGTCAAGATATAATTAACTTTTTGCCAGAAATAGTAACTTGCTACCAATGAAACTTTCCTAACAGCTATTCTTTTTGGAAGTAGTACCCTTGAAGTCCCCTCCTTTTGTGGGGATTAGTAATTGAAACTGTAACGAGGTTAGGAGATTTTCAGTGTATTGCACAAATGGGGAAAAGATTCCTTGGCAGCTAAGGATCTTCTTTCCTCTTGTTCACTTGCTGGGGCTAGTGATCTATGGGCTCTTTTGCCTTGGAGTCATGTGGATTATAGGGCCTATTACCCTTCTGTTTTAGTCAAATTCATTGTTATACCAAGAATGAACATGACAAAGTAGACATTGAGGGAAATCCCAGCTTCAACATCAAATGTGGTGAGTAGGTGTCACTGGGTCTCAAGACAGCCCAGAATGCCCACATGGAGTTCTTATGATGCCTGTTTCAACCTATATTGTTATTATACCCTATTTGGAAACTTTTTCCAAGTCAATAAATGACATGGAGGTTGGGATATAGACAGACTTGCAAGTAAACTTTCGATTCAACTCAGAGACATGATTCACAGCCAGAGACATATTCTGGGAAGCCCTTGGTTATCACATTGCTGTTCTCAGAGGGGGCCTTGTCTGTGAGTCTTCTGGGTAGTGGTGATGGTTGACTGTGGTAAAAATTTCCTCCACAATGACAACATTGTCAGGGATTTCCTTCCTATGGGCATAGTGGTACATTGCTGACAATCTTGAGAGAGTTATCGTACTTCTCAATGTTTATGCCCTGCATAAACATTGGGGTGTAGATGATGACTCTCTTGGTCCACCTTATAGGGGAACCCCAAACTTCAAATGCAATTATAACTCTCAATATATAGTTATTAGTGTCAATACATTTGATGTTGGTTGGGGATCTCGCTCTGGGAAAATGAAAATGATATCTCCTTGATGACGTGCTTCCAATTCTCACCCTTGACTTTTATCATTGAAATTGAGGTTAGCTTCATACTGGAGCATGTAGATGTGTTTGGGTTCAGTAATATCCATTTAGCTATATTTAAAAGCTACCCTGATAACTATGCACCCAGTATGCCCAAATCCTTTTACTTTGACCTCACCGTCTTGTCTCAGGGGTGCAGCTGGTACTGTCTCAGGGATGCAGCAGAGAGCTCCCAACTGTGATGACTTAGATTAAGGCATTTCATAAAGTACAACTAATTTTGCACAATTCATTTAAATAAACTTTATTCCTTTTTTATTCTGAATTTTTTTTTCTATTTTCATAATCACCATTTTCTTATCCATATAATTATCATATTAGAATTAGATTTTCTGAATTCCTAATCTGTAAATGATGATAAGAGGGTCAAAAGCTTGAAAATTTGAGAACTACTTAAATTCTCAGATTATCATTACAGGAAATTATTCAAACTCTTTAATAAAGGATGGATGGAAGTAACAAAATCAAGTAGGTGCTTAATAGATATTTAAGGAGATTGCATTACTAACAGCATGCAAATGATATTTCATTTCAATAGTACTTAAATTTTGGGGACCTCATTGGTAATGAGGTCTTTTCACTGTTTTCTGGGATGAGACTTTTATTATAGAGAGATCCTCATTATGAGTGTTTATTGACTTAGAGTAGGGGGTTAGGAAACTGGAGACCTTGAGCCAAATCCAGCCTGACACATATTTTATAAATAAAATATTACTTGTGTAAATACATATTTACTTATGTATCATCTATTGGTCCTTAAATGCTAGTATAATTAAGTAAAGTTGTTGCAACTGAGACCTAAAATATTGGCATTTAGGCTTCTTGAACAATGTGTGACCCCTGAATTGGATACTCAAAATCCATTATAAGACCCAAATTTATGGGCCTCCTGGTGGCAGCAGGTGTTAAGTCACAGCACTATCAAGTGTTCTCCACTGCTGCCTGAGTTTGATCCCCAGCCAAAGAGCTGACCCACATGGTGAAGCAGACCCCTCCTGTCTTGCACCCTGCTGCCTTAAGTTGTAGTTTTCTGTAGATCTGTCTATTCTGCTCCCCATTCTGTCCTTGGTGAATCTTCTTATCCACATACTTCTGGCCTTCACCCCAGTTCTTGTGTGTTTACATAAATAAATCTTAAACAAAAAGAACCAAGTTTTTAAAAATCAATCACCACTCATCAAAATTGTCTCTATTTAATCACATTTTCCTCAGAACAGTACCAGTTCATATTGCCTGAGCCTTTCTGTATCTCTTGGTGATTAAATATATATATATATATATATATATGCATACAGGATCTGGGGTACAGGAGGAATGTGGGGAGTGAGAGGATTCACCATAGACAGAGTAGAGCAGAGTAGAGAGCAGAAGAGGTAGATCTACTGAAATACACTGCTGAGGGGAGCAGTGGGTGAGAGTGAAGAGGTCTGCTGGTTATGTGGGTAGCTTCATGGCTGGGAATTGAACTCAGGACACAGTGGCTGATAATAGCTTCATAGTGTTGTGCTTTAACACTGTGCACCACCAGGGAGGTCTCTTGTTGATGTTTGTTTTTAAAAAATCTATCAGTATTATACCAATGTAGATCAACAAATTTGTAATGCTATAACAACAAGTTATAGCTACAAGTCATAGGATTTCATGACATAGAAGATTAATATTGGCAACTTATTCTAATAACATATTTCCATTGATTATAATGAAAATATGTGACAGTTAACAACAGTTAACAAACTGAAAATTTATGTCAAGGAAAAATTGACAAAAAACAAAGATAAATTTGGTGCTTCAAAAGTATGTTATCTTATGATTTAAATAAAATAATTGAGCATCCCTTGGAAAAATCTTAGGACTTGAAATATTTTGGGTGAAGATCCTTAGATTTATTTCTCTGAAACTGTTATGAGTGGTAATTGATCATATAAGCATAAACATAAGAATGATCATATAAGCATTAATTACAAAGTGAAAAAAATGCCATTTTTTGGTGTCAAACTTTCACTGAAAAAATGATGCTTTCGCAACAGATGATCTGTATGTTGTTAATTTCAAAATTTTGGATCATTGCTATAAGTATTGCTAAGTAAAAAATAAAGTTCCACTTCCTGTTTTCCTGTATACTAACAGATTCTTTTTATGTAGACATATCATGAAGGATGAAACAGGAAAAAAAAAAAAACAGAGCTCTCCTATGGATTCAAAATGCTCTGCTGTTTGGGGAAAGCACACACACACATTGTTGTTGTTTGAATCTTTCAAATCTTCAGTTAGTCCACAATCATACAATGTTTAGAAATATGAAGTGGGAGTCTGAAATCCATATTCCTTTTAAGTTAGATTTCTAATAGATCTGAAGCATGAGTCTTATGTGTGATTTTAAAAATAAGTGCTGTGAGCAGAGAAAAACCTAACTACACATGAAAGTAATTTTTGGTGTTGTTATAAATGAGAAAACAAATAATCGAGTCTCATTTTCCTAGAGGAAAATCTCTATGAGAAAACACTGCCAAAATTCAAATATGTAATTTTAGACAGACATATTTAAAGACGGATTTATTTTCATTTTCATGTGCACAAAATGATAAAGGTACATGACAACAAAACCCAATTTTTCTTCAGTTGATTTTTCTCCCTATGGCATTCATTTATTTATTTGTCTATCCACATTTTACCTTTTCCCTCTGGAGCAGCCACTGCTAACTAGCTGATACTCACGGAAATCCATCAGTTAACTGTGGACACTAGACTTAATTTTGCAAGGTGCATCGAGGTAGAACAAAATGTTAGGTGTTACAAAGGATTTTCATGCTTATTACAGACACCTAAAAACAGCTAAAAACTCTGAAACTCATTGATCTAAGTTTTCTTGGTGGGCCAAGAAGTTTTTTTTTTTTTTTAAACTGATACAGGTGCCAATTATTATTTAAACAGCTCAATTCCAGACTTAGTTAAAAAACCATCATAGTAAGGAAAACATACCTGACAGATTCTTCGACTTAATGATAGATAATGTCATAGATGTTTTCTTATATCAAAGCCAGCTCATCATTTACTCTGCTTTCTAGTGTTATGAGTGGCATTTAGTTTAAAGTTTTCTGTCTTTTCCAGCATTCCCGAGTGATTTAATTTTCTCATATTGCAATGAGAGTTGCAATCATGACAGAAAAGGTTATGTCCTTCAGAGAGATTTCTCTGAACAGCGAGGTCTCACCAGGATTTTTATCAACATTCACTAAAATATGCTGTTCCAAGTCAGATAAATTCACTCATAATCTTCAAGTTAAACTAAATCATTTAAACTAGAGAAAGTAGAGTCCATTTACATTGTGCTTTGTGTCTGATGACTATTGATGAGCCATTGCATTAAAAGCAGTTAAGAAAGGAGGCACCATTGTAAACAGGCGCATTCTTATTCCTACATCTTGTTCATTTTGACTTTTTCATGAAATGTAGGAACAGTGCAAACTACTGTAGATGGCCATTTACTTCCCCTTTATTGTTAAAATTTGACTTATGAATTGCATTCCTTACTAACATTTTAACTGTCTAGATGCTTAAATATTGGTTCTGATATGATACCATATATATGACATATACTGTTATTTACCTGGGTTGAAGGATCATTTTTGTCAAGAAACCATGTAGTGTGTTATACCACGTGTTATATTATGAACTAATCATATGGGATTCATGTGGTAATAAAACGAACAATTCAGTAACATAAGACATAACCATTCTTGTAAGCATACTAATGCTTTTTGCATCTCTTAACAGAGAACAAAGATCATAGGACTGCTTGTATGCTTTAGTGAGATTAGCAGTTTTAAAAATTATGCCTGATAATAATAACAACAACAGCAGTAGCAGCACTTTTTTTATAAAGCAAGTTCATTCTGGTGCTGATGTCTATTTTTTCTAGTGGTTTTTAGTTTAAGCTGACTAAACTAGAAAACTAAAGGCTCTGAAAACAATTCTGATTACAAAGGGGCTAAAAACAATTCTAATTACTTACCTTAGTTAGATTTACTATGATACTTGAACCAGTAACACAATGTCTAACCGCACCCTGGTTCCTACCTAGTGCTTCTTAGTTCCAAAGAGGACACGGGGAACAGTAAATCTAATGTTACCCAGATTTTCAGCCCAAAATACTTATTAAAACTCTTAACACCGTAGAATCAGCTGCTAGGTACATACTTAAAGCCTTTTTTTAGGTCTTTTTATGTAAGACTAGAATAGAGGGATTCATTAAGGAAAGCAGACCATGTACTTATTAACAGCCTTAAGTTAAAATGACTACACTATTTCACGATGCTCCAGTTATTGGAACTCTGTGCTTTAGTCTTCTCTGTAATATTAGACTAAAAGCCTTACCTACTTTATATTGGCTTAAGAACTCATTTACTCATTTAAAAACTTAAATGAGTAAATATAATTCATACAAATAGCTTAGATCTGTTTTTACATCCAGTAAATCTAAACAATTACTATTAAAAATCATATAACAACCAAGTTTTTGTAGGCTCTATTTTCCAATCATTGGGTCGTCTGATCTTATTAAACTAATTAATTGGTGAAAAATCAAGAGAGAGAAGAAAACCCATTCAATCCTCATTCCTACCAATGTGAAGCCTCTTAGAAAATGTAGTCTAATCCATCAGTTATCAATAATATCAGGCCCCAAATGGCAGATCATCCCTTCATACTTACCCTTGAAATTGAAGCCAGGAACTATATATGTCACCTAAATATTTTCAAATCCCTTCTTTCTTTCTACACATCCACTACTCTTATGTACCTGCTGCAAGTCACTGTCATTTATTATCTGTTCAATTCTCAAATCACATCATTACACACTAGCAATCTATTACAAGTAGAATCAACCACATTATCCCCATTTTAATCAAAATGCTTCAATGTCTGGCCTCCCCCTATTCCTCAGGCCTCATCTTACCTCACTAACTCCTTTTTTTTTTTTTTTAAGATTTGTTTATTTATTCATACAGAACTGGGGTACAGGCCAGAGATGCAAGAGCCTAGCCAGTAATGACCAAATGCTGTCA
>NW_004567127.1:24272441-24311940 GCF_000260355.1 Condylura cristata | reverse complement strand
CTTTTTTTTTTTTTTAAGATTTGTTTATTTATTCATACAGAACTGGGGTACAGGCCAGAGATGCAGAGGGTGAGAGCATTCACCAGAGACAGAGTGGGGTACAGAACAGGCAGATCGACGAAGTACACTGCTGAGGGGAGCAGCGTGCGGGTCCAGAGAGGTCTGCCGCGCCTTGTGGATCTCCTCCGGGGCAGGCGGGGATCGAACTCATGTGGTAGTGGCTTAAGCTTCTTAGTGCTGCCTTTATCTCACTACGCCACCAGGGAGGGCCCTCTCACTAACTCCTTTTTTGCCTGGCCCCAACCATACTAATTTCCCTTGTCCATTGTGGAATGTTTTGAGTGTCCTTCCAGCTTCATAGTCTCTGCCTTCAATACCTTTCTCCTACCTTCTTTACCTAAGCTCCATCTTCAGATCTAAGTCTACTCATTTCTTTCTTCAAGAAAAACATTTTATGTACCCTCTAGCCATATTAGATATTCTTATTTCCCCACTCTCCTGATGCACTGTACTTGACTTCCATTGTTCTTCCCAGTACAATGATAAAAACATTAGTTAAAGTATTTATTTAATGTGTATTATGGTGACTAAACTAGAAAATACTTCAGAGTTGTAATGCCTTTCCCTTTTTAGCACTTCATAAATATTCACATCCAGGTTAATTTTTTTTTTTAATTAATCAAACCCATCTTTCAGTCCACCACAAGCTTCCAATCTGCAGCTGACTACCATTTCTAAAAATTGTTGTCTGAGAATTTCTCTCCTTTTTTATTTTTATTTATTTATTATTATTTTTGGTGTGTTTTTAGTGGGGCCACTAAAGGAAGAAATAGGGGATTTGAAGGATTTTTTCAAGTATTAAATCATAAAAAATCAGTCATTTTATCAATTCATACTAGGGGTTAGTCATGAACGTTTAATGGAATATGGACAGCAGAAAGAAAGCAGTAGCCTCTTAAGGGAAGGGAAATTATTTGCTGATCCTTAAGTGAAATTGAGAAGTAAATTATGAGTATGGAAACAGTTATAAATAAATACACACAAGGACACTATGAATCACATACATATAGATAACCTAATTGTTGGCATGATGTAAACTCTGAAATTCAGGTGTCTTCATTATATAATGTGTGAATTTGGCTAACAATTTGTCTGTTTTCAGTAATACATTTATCAGCTTGGATTCTGATTCTTCAATTAATCCATTACAATAATGGTAAACTCTTTTCTCTCATTGAAAAAAAAATCACATAAGGAATAATTGTACTTTGTTGAGTGTTTTTTTTAAATATGTATTATCACATAAAGTATATAGCCAACAACTTGTTTAAGAGCTTTTGTCCAAAAGAAGCTTTGTAACACCATATATAGCCCACACGCACACTTTGTGTGTATGTGTGTGTGTGTGTGTGTGTATAAAACCTATTTGTGTCAAAAGACAAAGCTTGGGGCCTCTCTAGTGGCCCAGGGGTAAAGTCTAAGCACTACCAAGGTGAAGGCATACCTTGACAGCCTGAGTTCATTCTTCAGCAGGAAGCTAACCCACATGGTGCAACAGACCTCTCCACTCTCATATCTCATGCATTACCCCCTTAGTAATATATCTCAGTACATCTGCCTGTTATGCTCCCCACTTCTCTCTGACCTGCACCCCAGCACTTCTATACTTCTATGCAAAAATAAATAAAAAGCTTTAAAAAACAAAGCTTATTTTATCAAGAAATTTCAGCCCCCCAAAGGCCATTTTGCTGCCATTTCTGCATGTCTCTCCCACTGTTCTACCCTCATTGGTTCTCACCGCTGCCCTGGCCTCCTCACTCTTCACCTCCCAAGATGGATTGCATGATTCAGCTCTCACCAGTGATATGGTACCATTATCCTCCCATTTTACTGATGACACAGCTACACAGAGACTTAGGTAATTTGCCAAAAAACACACATGTATTGAGTAAGGAAAGGCAAGATTGACTCTTCTGTTAGCAAGTTCCTAAGGCCCATAAAAGTTCTCCAATTTCTTTTAAAATTATAAGAAAAATTTAACTTTTAGATTGATGAAATTATCTTCATATGTTAATATAGTCTCTTTATACCAACCTGCTCATACACTATAACTTCATTATACTAAATGGGTATTTGTAATAATTATTATTATTAATTTATTGAAAAGGTTTCCATAAAGTAAAAGTGCCTAGAGCTCACAAGAAGCTTCTTGAAGTTTGTGGTTATGCAAAACTGCATAAAGTAACTATGATACTTGTGGTGTAATAAGTAAATTTCTACATTAAAAAAAAATAAACCAGAACCCTCCCTGGTGGCACAATGGGTTAAAGTGCAGCAGTGTAAGGGAGCTATAGCTGCTTCAGTGCAAATTCTATCTCCTGCCCTTGAGGGGATCCACATGGTACAGCAGACCTCTCCTGACAGGCCCGCTGCTCCCCTCAGCAGTGTACTTCAGTGATCTGCTTGCTCTGCTCTCCACTCTGTTTCTGGTGAATCCTCTCACTACCCCTGCACCCCTGGCCTGTACCCCAGTTCTGTATGCATAAATATTTTTTTTTAAAGAGCAAAGTAAAATACTACTACTACTAATATATAATAATAGTAATCCAGCCAACCTGTCAGGGTTTTTAAACATGGCTAGTACCAACTATAATATACTCAGTCTATACTAACTACTGTGGCACAAAGCTGATCAGGCATAAACACTATTCACTCAGAGATATACTTATCAGTCGGCTCCCAGATATGCACGGTCACCATATTTCACCCTTTGCTAGAAGTCTCTCAGTGTCCCTACCTCTAAGTTTCCAAATGAGTCAAGTGAGGGCCTCCCTGGTGGCCTAGGAATTGAGTCTCAGTACTATCACCACTACAGCCTGAGTTTGATCCACCACCAAGGTGCACGACCTCTCCTGTCACACCAGCTGCTCCCTGTAGCAGTTTACTTCAGTAAACCCAACTGTCTATGGTGAATCCTTATACTTCACCACCACCCCCAGACCTTTGACCTATACCCCAGTTCTCATATACATAAATAAAACTAATATATTTAAAACAAATGATTCAAGTGAATTATATGTATTAAAATACTTCTTTTTTTTTTTTTTAGTAAAATAGCAACTGTTCTATATTTGGGTATATGTGGCTCTTAGGTCATTTGCTTATGTACATTCATACCTGAGGATTTGCACATCATCTTCTGCCCTAAGGATGTTTTTGTTTTCTTTCTCCTTCAGTTTCTATTACATTTTCACAACTAACCACTAGTACGAATTGATAAAGTGGCTAATTTTATACTCTGGTTTAGTACTTGAACATATCTTTCAAATTATCCCTAGAAACCATTAGTTTTTAAATGGTTTTATGTAGGTGTCATTCATAAGATATTGAATGTTGTGCTTTTGTTCCTAAATAAATCATCTGGCTATTCAGACTAGTGGGGAAAATGAAAAATCTTCTGTTCCCAAGCAACACATGCCTGTAGTTATTCACCTTCCTGAGATCTGTTTCTAAGAGACCATAGCTATTGAGATTGTTAGCAAGTTCTTGAATGACAAATTGTTTCCCGTAATATAATCATAATACACTGGATGATGAGTTGATGCAATATAGAATTTAATTAATATGAAACATATTTTTTAAATCCCCTTTTCTCTTAGGAGCTTCACAAAAGTGATGTCTTGAAAGGCAGAACTGCCATGTATCACAATGACTTAATTCCACCTTCCGTTATCACTGTTTGAGGTGATTTCCCTTCTTTTTCCCCTGTCTGTTTCTTATCTGTCTACGAATATTATTTGTAGCAGTAGTCATTATAGAATCAGAGACACTATGAGATAAAAGGGACTTTGAGAGGTCACAAAGTGGAAGTACTTCATGTCTGCTTCTCTAAAAGATAGCTATATCTTTAAGTTTTACAAAAGCGAAAGCCCATTTGCTCCATTTGCTTTTCATTCATGTTTCATATAGTGAGCTTTTATTTTTTGACCCATTCTGCCACCCTCTCCCCAATTCTTTCTCACTTAAGCCTAATGCCTTGCATTGTCCCTGGTTATATTCAGTCATGTTTTGGACACTTTTTCTTAAATTTCTACAAAGCCAAAATACTTTGTTAAGTAGTATTAAAGTGGCTATTGTAGACGGACACTAAACTGAAGACCGAGCTGTGTGACCTTGGATAAAACTTGTCACCATTTATTCCTTTATTCTTCCTTTCCAGAAGAAGGTTCATTGTTCTGTTGATAGCTCAATTCCTATCATTTGTATAAATGAATACTTGTATAAATGAATATAAACTGATGGAAATAATAAAAACAATACCTCCTGTGGTTGTTGTAAGGGCTAAAGGATACCATTTATCAAACGCAGACTGACAGATAGCAGATAGTTTTCTTTTGTTTGATTACTTTTGGTCACTGATAAACTATTCACTTAATCCAGGAAACAGTAGATTTAGTAAATAAACTTGAGAATATAAGAAATGTATCTATGTGAGTACACACTTCAACAATATCAGATGTACATAGAAGGTATATACAAGCCTGTAGGATTCTTTTCTTCTTTTCTTTTTTTTTTTTTTTTTCAGTAGCTCTTAGCATCTAACACCACAATTAATTTCCTCCACCATTACCCAAAATAAGTTTGGTCATTCTAAATTACTTATACTTCTGGCTGTTATATTTTTTAAAAACTTCAGTGTAAGCTTTGAGAACAATCCAATGCACAATGCTGTTTGGAGTATCAATAATCAGTTAAATATTATTCCTTAGACTTGAGAGGTATGTGTGCTTGTATATATTGTGGGTGTTAAAATATAAATATATACATTTATATAGTATATGATTAATATATGTAGTTAGTCCATGTATCAGATTTTTTATTGTAAATAAACAGCATTATGCAATGACTAAAACAGCATGTAGATTACATATACAAATATGTTTATTTGCTGCATTAAGTGTTCACATTATTTAAATCAGACCAGATGTTGGAAGTTTTTAGATTTTCTTTTACTTATGATGAATTGCAACTAATTCTTTGAACTTTTTCTTAGAGGTTCAGATCAAAATTACTACCCCCTCAATTTTTTGTCAATATATTAATACATCTCCCACAGTCCTTCTTGTTTTTCCTTCTAAAATAATATTTTCTTTCCTCTAAAATTTATATAGACTTTATATCATTAGGTATTACAAGCTATGTTATTGTAAATCACTAGAAAAAAATAAGGGTTCCCCAATATTAGTCATTAAACTCAGTGTATCTTTAAGGAAGACACAGATTTGGGGGGAAATAAGCTTTAGACAAATTGGTATTTTCTGCCACTAATGCACCTTATTATTCCTGGTAATACTTTACATGATCTTCTAGAGTTAATTGGAAATTGTACAATGGGAAATTCTATAGTCAGCAATTTGTGATGATTACAACTGTTACTTAGAATAATCACAAATATTCACAAGTGAAGGAGGTCATTGTATTTCTTGGAAGTACTAAATTAAAGCAAGAGGAAGGCTCATCGTTGAGAGTTTCTCTTTGGTAGATTTAAAATAGGTAGCATCAATAGGTCCCAATGTGCTCAGACCAGAATTCAAGGTCTCTAACCTGGGTAATAAGTAACTGGATTTCCATTAAGAAAAAAAAAGTCCATATCTTTTCAAAAAGTAGCCTAATTAATGATAGAAACCTTTAGGGTACTAGTAATCCCATCAAATGTCCATTCTAAGGAAGAATTTGTACTTAATCCTCATTGAATGAGATTGAAATAAATCTTAAATTACAGCAGTGTCCAATTCTTTGTCAGAAATGAAAAAATGAGGGAAAATGAATATTCCCTAATTTTGGTTTTCTAGATATTTTGTTTTGATTTTATTGAGTTTGTGAAATATGGTTAATGCAAATCACAGATAAGTCAGAGAAAAGATTTCTGTTAAATGACAGTGATTTTGGAATTATATTTGTATCCCATTCTAAGAGTCTTAAGCTTTCACCTTTTTATCATTTTTTTTATGTCAGACTAAATCCCTCCTCCAAGTAATAACAGGTTTCTTTAGTGTAAAAAAAAAAAAAAAAAAAAACGTATGCCGTCTTCTGCTTAAAAAAAAAAAAAAAAAAAGATAAGCTTGAAGATATTTTGAACAAGTAAATCTTATTCAATAATTTTCTTTTCAAATGAAATACTACTTTAAATACATGGTTGGCATTTTAAATAAATTGATAATGTATTTTTAAAGAGTCATTTTAAATTCCGTATATTAAATAGCTAGAATTATATTTTTCTGGTGTTTTACTAGATGTTTCTATACCATTTAATGCTTATTATTTTATTTGATTTTTGTTAACATAGTTTAGTTGAGACAGGCATACCCCATTTGAAAGAAAGGATAATTAATGGTCTTTTAATGGACAAACTGACCAAAAATAATTTTGTAAACCTGTCATCTGTACCATGCTACAGTACAAGTAGGTTTTTATGAAGGCAAAAATGTAGATAAACAGTAGCTATTTTGATTCTAGTGAAATGTTAATTAAGCTGTTGGAATTTTTAATTGGTCTACATAAAAAATCATCTTCTAGGGTGCTTGTGTAATTTTTGAGTTCAACAGGTCAAAGAATTTGGAAGGTCTTTGAACTAGATTTCAATATAATCAGCTTGTGGCCATGGATTTTCAAGTCCCTGCTAGATATCTGATATTTTTTCTACTCAGTATTTGCTGGGAGCTGCCATAGCTGGAAGTCAGGGTCCTTCCAGTGGACCATAGGGACAGGCGTGAGAGGAGTAAGGGCACCCCAGTGCTTATAAGCAGGGGACAGGCCAGCTGAGTCAAAAGTTAAGAGTGAATAGTACTTTTCTGAGTCTCATGGGAGGTGGGGGGCAGCGTTCCCCTTTCTTTTGTCAAAGCATACTTGAAAGTATTATAAGCACGCTCAATGATGGCCTGACCTTGGGGATTGTACAGGATACCAGCTTTGTGGGTTACGTTCCACATGGTACAGAAGTCCCGAAATGAGCAGGAGGTGAAGGCCAGACCATTGTCCGTTTTAAGTTGGTACGGTACTCCTAAAAATAAGAAGGCAGCCATTAAGGTTTTTATTAGTTGTGATGCGGACTGGGTGTGACATGCTTTGGTGAATAAAGGGGAGGAGAAGGTGTCTACACAGGTGATTATTTTGTTGAGGTCTCAGAACAGAGGAAAATGGGTGACATCGACTTGCCAAATTATATTGGGCCGCAGCCCCCGAAGATTAATCCCAGGTTATTGGCGAGGACCAATGAGGGCTAAGGAGTCTCAGGTGCAGCACGCATGGACTAGATGTTTATACTGGGTGATTGTGAGGTCTGGCTGCGTGTGGTGCAATGCAGCTGCAGATAGGTGGAACCAGGGCTGTAGGTTATGAGCCTGTTCAAAGAGGGCAGCAAGGGTGACTGTGTACATGGCCTTGACAAGCAAATCTGCCATATGGTTACTCTGTGCCAGAGGACCAGGAAGTCCTGCATGTGCCCTTAAGTAGGTGATATGATGGTGCGGTGGTGGATGGTTTTCTGGGCCCAGTGGAATAATTGTATAAGTGGCCCACTGGATCCATGAATGTAGGTTCAGGGAGCCGTGCACACCTGTACCGCATAAGTGCTATTGGAAAAAAATGTTAACAGGTCTGTCACTTTTAGCAAGAGCCATGATGATAGCCCTCAGCTCTGCTTGGTGGACTGAAGTGTGATGTTCCTCCCAGTAGGATTGTCTAAGCTGTCCATTGTGATAAATGACAAAGCCCAGATGACGTTTATTGGCGTCTGTGAGAGAGGTGGGTGCCTCAGGGATGGCCCTGGCCTTGGATGGAGTGGTCCTCAAAACTCAAAGTAAAGACAGTAAATTACTGCAACTCCTTTCCCCAAGTGATTGTCCAGAGTCCCCAATATACCCTTCTAAACTAGCCGCAAATGTGCATCCCTGTGCAAGGGCCACATCTACTTGGTTAATGGGACTGGGAGGATAATTGTGTCTGGCTCCCAACCCCAGTGAGCCACCATTGCTTTTTGGGTCTTAGTGATGAGGTGGCCTAGTAAGTCAATGTATGGGGTTATTTTTGGTAACTGGGAACCCATGACATGTATCCACAATAAGGGGCCATTTTGCCAGAGCACTGCTATGCTGGGCATGAGAGGCATAATCAGGACAGAAACGGGGAGCTGTGGATCATAATGGAGGGGAACCACTTACACCATAGCAGTGTTAAAGGCCCTGATGGCTCCCTTAGTGCACTAGTTAATGTCCAGGGACTGACCGGATGGGGATCGCCTGCAAAGCCAGCATAGCACACAATCGTGTTTGGTCAAAATACTGTGGGGGATCCTGTGCCTGTGCCTGTGTGGTGCTATACTGTCCCTCGCCAGCAAGGCATGTATGATCTAACTGCACCCCTACAGTATTACTGCTCTCTGCTTATTTTTCACACTCATCATAATAGGCCACCTTCCAAAGGAGCAATTGGCCTAGAGGTAATAGGCTCCTCATAAGAGTCTTCCAATCCCTAGGGCAATTTAGTTGTACAGACTATTGATCAAGCACCTGTTGGAAGTATGGGCGCTGTTTGCTCTGTTCCTTGACTATTTTGCATAAACGTTCCACCTCCTTGGGGTCAGTGGAATACCACCACCCAGATCTCTGGGGAGAAGGAGCCACATTTACAGGGAACGCTTGCAGGGAGGGAGTGCTTTGCCGAAATCTGCGTTCTGGGCCCAATGCTGGTCTATTTCTCAAGATGCCTCTTCATATGGAATGATGCCAGGCTGTGCTAATGAGACCTCTGGTGCGGAAGGTGGAGGCACTGCTGGAGGCTAGGGTTCCCAGCCTGACGGCTCCTTAGGGACAAGCGTCCATCCGGCGATGGTGACACCCCTGTCATCTGATAGCCCCTCCGGGTCCCCAAGCGTTGCCAGGGCCACCGCTTGTGCCAGAGTAGCCTCTTGATGGCAGGCACTCTTTATGGCCGCTTAGTGCAGTGTGTCTAGCTGTCACTACCAGGTAGAAGGGGAGGGAGAGCGAAACTTTCCAGATATTTTCCTTCTGTTGGGCGGTCATAAGGATGCACCCCCACATATTGGGGTCCATTACATGAGTGGTCTTGAGCCACAAGGTGATCTGGTGGGCCTCATCCAGAACCTATTTAACCTCCTTGTGGGCGACCTTGAGTTGTCGGGAGGTGAGCAATTGTTGAACCACCCATGCTTGGGGTTCTACAGCAGCAGGGGTAGATTACCCATGGGGGTCAACGGTGAGTGCCAAGGAAGTTACCATCTGGGGGTGGGTCGTGGATAGGACAGGTCCTGGTGATGGTACCACTTTTTGTTGCTATCCCATTGAGCCATGTGATGACTGCTATGCTGGCCCGATCATAGGGGACTCTGAGCATCAAAAAGGTGAAACAGGAATCTGGAGTCTGCTTATTAGGAGGACCCATGAGTATATATAGGGTCTGATATGCCTTGTATGTGCGAGAAAAACAGGAAGTGTACCGAACACAGGGGTGG
The DNA here is from genome assembly GCF_000260355.1 of Condylura cristata. Lineage (NCBI taxonomy): Eukaryota > Metazoa > Chordata > Mammalia > Eulipotyphla > Talpidae > Condylura > Condylura cristata. Next base: position 24,302,411 of record NW_004567127.1, on the reverse strand, counting down.
TGTACATGCCTGCCTCATGGCTTCTTGCAGTTTCTGCTAGAATAAGGGAGTGGGCTGTAGCTGTTTGCAGGACAGAGTGCACTGTGCTCTGTTGGCTTGTTTGTTGGCCTTACTGGAGAGTGTGCTCACCCATGCACAACATCAGCCAGGGCGGACAGGTACACCTAAGGTCCTGTCAAGTTAGTCACACTCATTTTAACCAGATGTTTTTTGTACAGATGCTGTTTCCATATAAGGTCACATTCTGAGGTACTGAAGGTTAGAGTTACAGCACATCTTTCCTGCAGAAGCATAATTCAACTCAAAACAAGACTCAATCATTTTCAAGTACAAAAGGCCATGCTAATGTTTGTCAACCGTTTATGCCTTGAGCTCTCAGCAGTTAAACTCTTTTCTCTGTGGTAGCATTTATCACTTTATGTTTTCTAATGTTGTATGAGGACATTTTAGCTCTTTCACGCATTTGATGTTCCCTCAACACAGTAATTGTGGCTTGTTCATCTTACTATCCCCTCAAACCACCTACTTCTGAGTCTTCAATACAGTAGTGAAGCAATAAACATTGGGTTAAAATGAATTTAGAAATTAGGGGCTCCCCAAAGCATATCAGAGCTTTTCTACCTAAACAGAGGAGTGGTTGTAGAGGCAACAGGATCTGTAAGTGACCAACTTTTCACACTTGGACAAAATTAAGAAGAAAGGAAAGAAGTTTGCCTGTTATGAAGGTCTCAGCTTAGAAAAAAAATACTAAAATTCAGTGGAAAGGTAATACTAACAAAGGCAGTATCCAAATTTGGAGAGCTGAAACCATGCCCTAGACATAGCCACTTCCATATATCATCTAATTTAATCCTGTGATAGCTTTGTGAAGCTAGTACAATGGATAGGTAAAGAAACAAAGTTGCAGTGAGTCCTAGTAAAATCCCCAACATCACATGGCAAGCTAAAATCCCCAACAAATGGCAAGCTAAAAATCCAAGCCTGTGTTTGGAACATGATACATTAGTGTGTGTTATAAAATAAGTATATTGTGCACAACATTATTAAATAATAAACATTAGCTGTATATCAATAACACTATAGGTAGGAATATATTTTGTATCTTTTGAAAAGCAACTTTTGGTAGTTATTTTAAGAAAAGGTGAGCACTGCATGAAAATTAAACCAGAAAAAGTACTGATTTATGTTAAAGATATATAAATATTACACCAGACACATTCAACTTTAATTACAAATCCCTGAAGCTGACGATTATAATAAAAATAATGCCTAAAAAATATCAATAATAAAAAATACATTATCTATGAAACAGCCATTTGAGCGATATATAAGCAAAACACTATCCTGCCCATACAGTTATATAACAGGTTGTATCATATCCTTAAATCATCACTTGTCCTTTAAGTAATTATTAACTTTTAGAAGGTATTTATATCAGATTCTGTGGAAACTTTAGAGAAAAATTAGTTGCTGCAGAAATCCAGATTTATTGAGATATTACATAATTTCACAAGTAGTAAAGTGCTAGAATTACAAGTTGCTGTCACACTGTAAGTCAACATATCATAGAACCTAGGTCACAGACATTATGTTTAATAGGTTTATTTCAAATGACAACTATGATGAGATGCATTTTAAATAATTTTATTTATTTTTATAATAGTTTATTTTTACATCATTTGGCACCTTTTCCCATCTCAGTTGCAATCACTGTGGACTTCCATTTTCACTAGTTCACCTATGTGCCATCCATAATCGCATGCATCCTTTCTCCATTTTTGATCCCATTCTCCACTCTACACCCATAAAATGTCTCTGGTATATAGTTGTTAATTATTATTTTCCCCCCTGGTCTTTTATGCTACTGCTCTAAATAGTTTTGTTTTAATATTGATCATATTTGATCAATATGATTAAAGAATGAACAGGTTATGGTATGTATAATAACTAAAAATCTCCACAATTTTCTTTTACAAAATACTATGTTAATGGCAGTTTTAAATAAAATATTCCCCATTCATATCATAGTAAACAACATGAGATTAAAAAATTCCTATGAAAGAATGCCTGAGATTTTTTTTTAGTGCTTAATAGTTTTTAAATTAGGTGGAGAACATGCAAATTAGGTTTACTATTTATTGAATGTTTACTCCTTATGTACTTTATGACATTAGCTTTAAAGAAGGTCTACATGTAAATTATTTTGAATATGCAGGCAACAAAAGACACTGAACTCTGTATGTGTTTAAATTGGACACTAAAGAAGTTAATCAGCAGTTAAAAAGAAAATATACAAAATAGGAAAGATAATTGCAAATTGCAAAAATAATAAATACTGATCTCCTGGATTTACATATATAAAGCAGTCTCATTTTTAAAAGTTGGTGAAGGACTTGATTAGATACTTCTTCAGGTAGAATATATTGATGGCCAATAGCAACATTAAAAGTTGGCCAATATCACTATTCACTAGGGAACTACAAATCAAAACTACAGTGAGATGCCTCTCGGTACCAACTACAGTGTCTGTTATTAAAGAGAGAGAGGCAATGTAGGGACTGGAGCCTTATTGCACAATTGGTAGGAATTTTAAATGGTACAGATGTGGAAAACTATGTGGAGGAGGTTAATATTTAAAAAAAAAATGGTACTGTATAAACCAACAATTCTACCTTTGTTTATGTACACATAATAATTAAAATCAATTATTTTTATTAAATTATCTTTATATACTTTATATACAACAAAATAAAACTTCTGGTGCACATTATTGAAAATCAACACTAAAGTCCAACTCCATGCATCATGATACAGTTGTTCTCTTTTAATAGACTTACTCATCACTACTTCCTCTTTTCTGGTTTCTACTAATTAGTTTTATTGTCTGAAGGTGTATTTCTGTTTTTAGGTCATTAATATGTTTTGCTTCCACATGTCACACATTAATGAAATTGTACAATGTGTACCTTTTTTCATGTGATGTATTTCACTAAGCTAGGTCCATCAAGCCTCCACAGTGGTAGGATTTCATTGTTGTTACTGAGTAGTATTTCACAGCTTTTTTTTATCTCCACACTGTTTAGTTACTTCTTTGTGTGTGTTACAGTCATTTGCATAGATATGAGGTGATGTATCGTTGCTGTTTTGATTAATACCTCTGTATAATAGATAATGAGCATCTTTTCATGTGACTATTGACCATCTGTATGTCTTCCTTGGAGATCTCCTTCCCATTTTTTAATATACTGTTCTTTGTTTCCGTTTATGAGTTCTCTGTAGATTTTGAATATTCACCCTTGTCAAATGTATGATGTGCAAATACCTTCTCCCACTCAGTAGGTGTCTTTTCATTTTATGGAAGTTTCTGTTACTGTGCAGAGACATTTTAGATTGGTAAATTCCATTTATTTATTTTGATCTTTGTATTCCTTGCTGTTGGAACTAAGTCTTCAAAGACCATACTGATGCCAGTGTCATGGAGTATTTTGCCTATGTTTTCTTCTACATATTTTAAGGCTTTAGGTCTTACATCCAAGTATCTATATTCTGCTTTGAATTAATTTTTATATGGTTTTTGGTTGGCATCTAGTTTTATTCCTTTACATGTGACTGCCTGATTTTTCTAACAGCATTGATTGAAAATAATTTCTTTGCACCATTTAATGTTTTAAACTCATTTTGTATGTATTAGTTGCTATGTTATATGTGTGACTTCATTTCTGGACCCTGTATTCTGTTCTGTTGATCTTTGTGACTGTCGTTTATCTAGTGTGGTGCTGTTTTAATAACTGTCACTTTGAATTACAATTTGAAATGAGGAAGCATGATACTTCCATGTGCACCCTTTTTCCTCTGGAGAGTTTCTACTAATTTGGAGTCCTTATAGTTGCAAATAAATTTCTTCTTTGTTATTCTATGTTTGTGAAGACTGCCCCTGGGAGTTTGATAGGGATTGCATTGACTTTTATTTCTTAAGAGCAGGGTCTTGAGCTATTCATGCACTAGTTAGTGATAGCATCATTCATATTTTAATAGGTAGAAGTAATCCTTTGAGGATGAGTGGATAAGTGGGTAAACAAAATTTGCGAATGTATATGTGTATGTATGTGTGTGCATACAAATACACAAAAAAAATGGACTTTTATTCAACCTTAAAGTGGAAGTAGATTCTAACATAATCTGTAACTTTGATGAACCTTGTGGGTAGATTGAGCTGTGACTTTCACAAAAGACAATACTATATGATCATACACTCATGAGATACTTAGTCAGATTTGTAGGGATAGAAAATAGAATAATAGTTTCCATGAGTTGGGAGAATAAATGTAGACTTAAGAGTTTTACAAGATGAAAAGAACTATAGGGGTGGATGGTGTGATGGTTGCATGCCATGGTGGGTCTGATTAATACCACTGAACTACACACTTAAAATAATTAAATTGATAAGTTTTTGTACTATTTAGTACAATAAAATTTTTCTTTCAAAACACAACGGAAGTAACAATATATTTCAAAATGCTGTAAGCAAGAAATCATTTGAAAGACTAGATTGAGGTGGCAATATGAGAGAAAGGGGGAGACATCAACTAATTCTTTTAATACTAATTCATTTAATAAAACATTTATGGCTTCTAATTATTCATCTGAATTAAACTAGAATACAATGGGGAGAGGGTGACAAGGAAAAGTGAATTTCCGTTCCTCTTTGCAGTGGCATTCTAGTGAGGAAATTAAGGAATGAACAATATGCATATATATTTTGGTGATTGTTACCAGGAAATCAATAACCAGGTAATTAAATAGCACACTTGAGATAGAGTGACTATCAAATCTTTCTATAAGGAGAACATTTGTACTAAGACATAAAGGCTAAGAGTGAGCTGGAGAAATGCTGAGAGAATATTTTAGACAGTAGGAACAATTGAAAAGGTACAGATTAAAAAATAATTGTGCTGTAAATATCAAAGCAGTGTCAATATGTTCTTCTTCAGGTCCAGTAAGTTAAGATATTGACCCAAGCCATCCCTCTGCCACTTTGAGTTACAAAGTGTGGTTGATATCAGACATAGAGTATATGGGACTTAATTGTGGAAATGGGAGGCTGAGGAGAGAAACTATACAGAAGGAACCTCTTTATATACATATAAATTCTAGCCAACTTGAATGCAGTGTGAAGACAGGAAGAGAGGAGAAAATTGAAATGCATGAAAGAAGAATAAGTACTATAAGTCCAAGAGAAAACATGCACAGTAGCCAAATCTGTCAGAAAACTACATACAATTCCATGTGAAAACCCTCCCAGAATTTACATAGACCATGTACTTTCCAAATTCAGTGCAAGCTTATAGTTATAGCAGACAGGGGTCTGAATAAAGAGGATGGAAGCAAGTTTTGAGCAATGTTATACAGAGAGCACTGAAGATAAGAGGTGGTTTAAGGAACATTCTATTTCTTTTGGAATGGCAAGTGGAAAAAAAAAAAAAAAGGATTATCTGCATCCTACCAAGGCTAAGGCAAAATCACAAACACAAGATATCATCTAACAGTTGAGCTCCAAAGAGAAGGGGACATGGGGGAAAATCCTGTCTCTGTCTTTCTTATTCAGCATGAAGAATAACTCACTCATGTTTATAAACAATGATAAGATATGTGTCCATATCTTATCATTGTTTATATATGTGTATGTGGTATGTATTTATATGTGTGTATGTAGTATGTATTTATATATGTGTATTATGTATGCATAATGTCAGTTAATGTCTATACACAAAGTATTTGCATTTTAATACAACTTTCTTGACACCATTATATCATTTTAAAATTTAAAATCCTTGTATCCTATGCCTACAGAATTTTAAAACTTAACCTATTCACATTATTTGTTAATATTACAGTGGTCATCTTGATAGAATTCCTTTGGCTGTGGTGTTGAAAAAATGAGTTGTCAGGAAAAATATTCAGTTTGAGTAGAAGAGGCTGTGTTTTCAGGGATGCGTGTGCAGAGTTTGAGAGATAGCCAGACTGTTGTTAGAACTGAAGAATGGATATGGGATCTAACCTAGATCCTCTGGTCACACTTTCCTTTATTCAATTTTTCTCTAACATTGTGTATTGGTGCAATGCTCTCTGCAGGGAACAAAGTTGGTCCTTAAGCTCAATATGTGGAGAGGAAAGGGAAAGTTATCCTTCATTCAGTTTCACTCTAGCACCTCCAAACATGCTACATTTTTTCTTAGGAGTGTATAACGGTGGCCTAGGAATTAAGTCTCAGAACTATCACCACTAGGGCATGACTTCCATCCCTGACTGGATTAGTAACTGACAAATGGCCCAGCAAACCTTTCCTGAATAACCTGCTACTTCCCTCAACAGTGTATTTCAGTAGATCCACCTGTTCTGTTCTCCAATCTGTTTCTGTTGAACCTCCCATAACTTCTAGCCTGCACACCAGTCTTTTATATAAAAAACTAAAAAAATAAAATCTGATACCCTTAAGTACCATGCCCATGAGCCTATGTGGGATGTGAAAAAAACTGGGTGTAAATTTGATGGTGATAATTAAATAGCTAGAATACCTTCATTTAAGACCATTTTGAGCATCTAATGCATGGTCAGTATGTTGTGGCTCTGAAAATCATCAGGGACTAAAAGTCACTTTAGAGTGCTGTAGCCAGAGAAAAGATGAAGAAAATAAAACTAGTAAGATTATATCAAATGGTGATATGTGCTACATAAGGTACTAGTAATAATAGTTATAAAGCAATGCCAAAGGGATAGAATTCTCCAGATGCAGTTAACAAGGTTTTAAGAAAAATCTTAATAAAAGTCTGATCTGGTTTCAAAAGTGTGTCTCTGAAAGTGTTATAAAAATCTATTTTCCTATCAATTATATATGAACAATCCTGATTGATATATGAAGAACAGTTATCATACAAAACATGGATCATTTATATATTTCCAGAAATGATAAAAGTATTTATCAGTGGTCTCATTGTGCATTTAATGTGTTTGAGGTACAGGGCTATTGTCTTCCTCTGAGTCACAGCTGAGTATCAGCTCCCAAGAGAGAGCTGTGGTCTTTCATCTCTGCCATGTCTCTCGGATATCTCTTGGCTACACACCTAGGACAGTGGCAATGACACTTCCTTTAATCCTCACCTTTCAGTTATTTCCCTTTTTTTTTTTTTTTTTGCGCTTAATTGAAAACAGGTTACTCCCATTTTTCTCAAAAGTCTACAACGGTGACATAAGAAGTGAGACTAAAAGCAAAATAAATATTTTAGCATACATAGACTTTTGTTTTAGGACATTCTACGGGGGGAAGAAAGAAAAAAAAAACTAGGATAATATATTTTTTTCTTCAATGCCTCATAGTTTTAAAAGGAAATTTTTGAGTAGGATTTTGTTTTGTGTGGAGGCAAATAACTAGTCTTGCTTTCTATTTGCAACTTGTTTTCAAAGGTTTATATATATATATATATATATATATATATATATATATATATTACATACATGTAATAAAATTATATACCTATACCTTCCAGAGCAATGGACATTCTGAGTCTCCTGTATTACTCCTATTGTTTCTGAGTCCCTTCACCAATTAGACAGTGGTCATTAGGTATTTCTGTGATGTTCATTAAGGCTGTCAACATGCTCTACTCATTGCTATGGGCTGCAACCTCTAATAATAATCCTTGACTATGATTTAGCTGAGAATAGGATAGATAAGTAAAAGAATTCAAATTGCTAAATATATGCTGCAGATTATAAATGCTTTGGTTCTGGAGTAGAGAAAAATCACTATGTATCTTCCTTTGAGGTCTAAAATTTGGGGGGTACTTCACTATGAGCCTCCCCTGCTATCTAGTAGTATAATGTTATAATTAGGTATGATTTAATAAGTTACTTTGGGAATTTGGAAATGCTCAATTTTTTTTCACATAAATTTGTAATATAGCTTCTCAGTTTGAGAATGTAGCTTAAATAGCCAAAAATATACTTAAAATATTAGCTCGTTGAATAGATATTCATATAGAAATTATGTGCATTAATATAATATCATCAGATATATTAATTGGAAAATTGTGAATTATGGAGCAGTGCACCTTTTAGAATTTTCCATATGTCTTTACTATAAATGTCCCTTGTCATTATCAAGGCCAAATTTTCTGTCATCTAGATATTTTCTTGAATGTCTTATTTTCATTTGCTGTCCAAATGCTTTAAGATTCAGATCCTTCTTAATCAGCATATGCTCTTATTCCAAGGAGTCTTACTATGAGCCATAACGAGGAGTTTTACCATGAGCCATAAATATCCATAGAATAAATATATGCAGTAGTGTTAATCATTCATTTCTTTGCTTGTTTATTTTGTACTGAAGGTTTACTTCCAGTATTCCTAAGTAGCTAAGTAGAAGCAAATAATGTCTCACACTTGATCCTAGAAGGAGAAATAACAGCATCTACACTTGCAGTTTGTGGGGTCATTTCTTTTCTTCTTTTTTTTTAATTTATTTATTTATTCATACAGAACTGGGGTACAGGCCAGAGATGCGGAGGGTGAGGGATTCATCAGACACAGAGCGGGGAGCAGAACAGGCAGATCGACGAAGCTTAAGCCACTTCCACATGAGTCGATCCCTGCCTGCCCCGGAGGTGACCACATGGTGTGGTAGACCTCTCCTGACCCGCCGGCTGCTCCCCTCAGCAGTGTGCTTCGTCGCTCTGCCTGTTCTGCTCCCCACTCTGTGTCTGATGAATCCCTCACCCTCGGCATCTCTGGCCTGTACCCCAGTTCTGTATGAATAAATAAATAAATCTTAAAAAACAAACTCAAATTACATTAAATATATTTGACTCTTTTTCTTCAAATCAATTCTCAGGTTGCATTTAAGTATATAAAATAATTTACTTATTACCATTCTTTTAGACCAGTAGGTCATCAGGTCCCTGTTTTGGTGTTTAAAAGATAGTGAAATTAAAGCCTGAATAGATGATGACTCTAATTATTTAAGGGGTAGTTTTTGGAGAAACTTGTTGCTTTTTATTTGGTAATTCTCTTGTGTTAACAAAATGGAATCTACTTGGTATCAGTACATTAAAACAGTCCTCTCTTCAAGGTAGTATAACTTCCCTCTACTAGGAAGGTCTATAAAATGATTCTCTATAATGTAACCTCATATTAGCTTATGTTAAGTGCCTATCAGAAGTTCATATGGAGCATGAACTCTATCTCAACTCAAATTCACCCTTCTACCTATCCTCACTTTCTGCTTCTACAAGACATACGATAGATATCCAAGAGCTGAAGCACCTTGACACATTGCTCTTATGCTTCTTCCATTTCAGTATCTTCTCATTTTCTTTTCTCAGCACTGAATCATTTTTATCTAATCATTGCCATGTGGTTTTAATCCATCCAAAATTAATGTTTTTTGTTGTTGTCGTTGTGAAGTATAGATGTAATACTTCTGATAAATTCTCTCTACTCTCATACAAAATACTGATCCCCCCTTGTGTAAAATTTCAAAATTTTAAAAGCTCTATTAGAGATAAAATTCAGAAATTTGATTGTTTTGCTCAGAGAAATGCCAATATTTGTACTAGTGCTTCATGACTACTAGATGAGAAGTTAGTGCCCTTTTCATCAAAATAATATCTGATGAATGATTTTTTGTTACTGTCCAGTGTTTGTTAAGTACATAGATATTTGTTAATTACATCTAGAAAAATATTCTGAAATCCTCTATAACTGTGTATATAAATCTGAAAATAGTTACTTATGCATGCTACTTAATGTATACCAATGGCAGCTACATTAAATATCAGATTTTCCCAATATATTTATGACTATATAATTTTGAAATTTTGCAAGTATTTTCACTAGGTATGTTCAAGAAACTACCAATGTCTGCATAAATGTAGTTAAAAAGAGCTACAAGAAAATTTTGATTATAAATGTATTCTTTATACTTCACAAAACAGTATGCATCATCTAGGAAACTCTGTATATATATACAAATAAACAACATCAACAAGTGAATGCATGTTTTTCCTTGTGATAAACTTTATACCAGTCAATACCTTAACCTTACTTCTAGAATATTGGCTTCAAAGAAAATCAGAATAAAAATAAAAGATACAGGGTAGCATATTATGAAGGATGTCTTTGGTTAAGGGCATTTAAGACATTAATATTTCTTTTAAATGTGAGGGCTCCCTGGTACCACAGGAGTTGAGGTATCAACACAACCAAGCTACTGCTAGCCACTGTGACAAGAGTTCAATTCCCAGCGGGGGAACTGACCCACACAGCACAGCAGACCTCTCCTGCGTCACCTGCTGCTCGCCTCTGCAGTGTATTTCAGTAGATCTGGCTGTTCGCTCCCCACTCTATCTCTGGTGAATCCTCTCACCCCCCTCACCTCTGGCCTAAGCTCCAGTTCTTGCATGCATAAATAAATAAAAACTAATCTTTAAAAATATATAATGTATATTTTATGAGTTTCCTAAGAAATTAAACAAAATGATTTAGTTTTGGATAGTCTAGGCATAGAAAACACTTGATAAATTAAGAAATGTCCTTAAGTGTGTTAGTTGGAAATTTCAGGGATTTTTTTATCCCCCATCATGACCCTGTATGAAAAGGAAGATGGTGACTACAGCTGTACCAGTCTGCATTTGAGGAATTAGCCGAGTTTACCTAAATCAGAGCCCTATTAGTCAAAGTAATGATAGTAAAATTGCTCATCCCAGCTTTGTTTATGCTCTCCCGTATTCAAACACATTTTATTTATTTTTTAAATCTAATCTACCATGAGAGACACCTGATTTAATAAAATATTAGGTTAGAAATTATTGTAAACTATATGAAACCATAGGGTATTAATTCAGTTATCCTAATCATTTGGAAACTAGAGATATGTTCAGGTAGTAGTTATACTGTCCATAACACACAAAAGAAGCACATTTAAAAAAATACAGAAGGATGTGATTCTTCCCACGACATCTCTGTTCTCATCAATTTAAATATGATTTTCAAGTTTGTTAGATGTGACAACCTGGACTTCTAGGATAAAAAGAAAAGGAAAGGAGAGTCAGACTGTAAACTTGGTAATACATAGGTAAATCTTGTATGGAACAATTGGAACATAGGATATGAAATCACCTTTTTCCTATTCAGTTAGCTTTTGAGTCTGAGAAACATTAATGTCCAAATGGAAATGAAGCAGTTTTATATAAAAACATTCTCATAGTTTTTCTGAGTCTCCAGCTGATTGCTGTGATGTACTGAAACTGAAAGTAAAACAAAAGAGATAGGAAAGAGTGGGGGACAGAGAGAGAGATGGCTGAGAACAAGAGAGGAGAACAAGATGGAATTCAGTTTTAAAATGTGATTTAAGTGGTTTTCTGAGGGCTTTAAATATCTACAGAAAATATCTTCCTTTCCCCTTATTAAGCAGCTAAATGTTGGCTCATTTGCAAACTGTTATTCATTGACTGTCAGCAATGGCTTCCATCCGTGTCCTAACATCAAATCTATGAACTGGATTCCCAAATGTGATCCCTCAGCAATGAGGGAGGATTTGGAAGAACCTCGACTTTGATTTCATGAAGTGTGTTGAGCCAGTAGTAGCGACACAGAACTGGCTTTTAGTGAACTGCTGACCTCACCGTTGATGCAGCTCTCAATAGTACTTAACTTAGTAGCAGGGAGTAGTTTAACCCTCGGTGAAATCTGGATCAATACTTATTAAATACTTCATGAACTCTATTCATTTCTGAAACAGCCACTTATCTGCCCTTCCTGTCATGTTCTGAGTTAATTTGATATGTAATACAATTCTTACATTTTGTATTAGGTTACTCGTATTTTGAAAAGAGAAAAGCCGACTACAGCTGATGGGGAGGATCTGTTTGTCACTGTCTTTATCAACTTTCTACATTTTCTAAGACATTGAGATAATAATTGTCCCTTACCACTGTCTTCTTACCTCTTTCATTATTTTATTTATAAGCAAAATAAATATTAAATATTTTTTACATACGTTCTTCTTTGGGGTTAGGGGGGCAAGGATTTCTGTAAGCAGAAATGTCTCATTTTCCTCAAGTACTCTACTGACAGTTTAAATGGATGCAGCAAGAGTAGGTGTCAGAATAATTACAAATATATTTCTCAAAATTATTTTGAAAAGGATCTGCTTAATCATATCCCTCTTTAGAAAAGGCCAAATTGCATAAATATGTTACCTAGAAAATAAAAAGACAATGTATTCTCATAATTGAGAAAATACTCAGTTTGATTTGTTGCAGAATTTTCTGTTGTTTATGATAATATATGTATATGTTTTAATAACTGTTAAATAATACTAGTTATACTTTTGGGGAAAGTTCTTAACAGAACATCTTGGTCATGCAATTAAATTATACTGTATGGGAACATTTTTAGGACAATTCCTCTGAAACCTGACATGTAATATATAGATCAGGAAAATCAAATATATCCTACCTTGGTTATTTTAAACAGTACTATAAGCAGTCTTGTTGCTATAAGCTATAACATTCATTTCTTGACTGTATCTATGCTTTTGACTACCTGGGTGAAATGTATAGATGCAGAATGCTGATTTATATTGAATAGATTTTTTTCAAGCCTGTATCAATCCATGGCATGTAAAAATGTTGCTTTCCCTACTCATCCCAAGTAATGGAGCAGGAAGGAGTAAAAATGCAGGCCAGACTTGAAGGAGTGAAAGGATTCATCCAAGACAGAGTGGAGAACAGAAAAGGGGGGTTTATTGAAATACATGGGATGGCCCTCCCTGGTGGCGCAGTAGGTTAAAGCACTGCACTAAGAAGATGAAGCCATTTCCTCAAGAGTTCGATCCCTGCCTGCCCCGGAGGAGATCCACATGGAGTGGCAGACCTCTCCTGGCCCACCCGCTGCTCCCCTCAGCAGTGTACTTCATTGATCTGCCTGTTCTGCTCCCCACTCTGTCTCTAGTGAGTCCTCTTACCCTCCGCATCTCTGGCCTGTACCCCAGTTCTGTATGAATAAATAAATAAATCTAAAAAAAAAAAAAAAAAGAAGAAATACACGGGTAAAGGAGGTCGTGGGTAAGCCTGGAGAAATCTACATTCAAGGAAGGATTTGGGGCTCTTTTATAATCCGTTTCTTGGGCTTTTTATGTCTGGGAAGTTTGTTTGGGCAACTAGTGTGGGGATGTCTTGTCTTGGGTATTAACCTTCGACACAGAATGTGCCCTGGACTTGTTTCCTCATTCAGTGTCAGTTCCTTCTATCTACTCGAGCCTCTCAAACTCCTGATGGGGGAGCAGTGGGGTCTTAGATTTTAACCATATTATATGATACCAAATCAGTAATATGTAATATTAGCAGTCTTGAAAATCTTTGACTATTGTGCAGTGTTTTGGATCGTTTCTTTTTCATAAGTGCTGACAATAGTGAAATAGCATTATTATAAACTAGATGTGATATGAGCTTCAAATAATTGACGTAAATATAAAACAAAATAATTAAGTTGGGTGCATAATCAAATCTAACCCAGGTGCTACAAACGTTCCTGTGTATCTTTCCAATAAGTTGTGTTAATTCATTAATCTAGTTGTTTAAAATGTTTTAAACATTTGTGGGCAATATTGACAGGGTTCTACTTTCATTTATGAAAGTTAAACATATTTGCATTTAAAAAATGTGAAATTATCTAAATGTAAAAAAAGCACAATTGAATACTTAGTAAAAAGTAAACCTGGTTGTTTTTTTTTTTTTTAAATCTGGCTACATTATTAGCAAAAAAAGATGACTATTGACTTTGTTTTATATTGTGTGTTGTTCAAAAGATACTATATTAGAATAGTTGAGCCTTCTACTTACTAATACTTTATGCCTAGAAAATTACAGAATCTTATGTAGTTAAGTTTATCTTAATATACATGTTATTTGTCATGCTTCATATAATAAAATATATCACTTCACATAAATGACTTGATAACATATGGTGTTTAAAATTTTTAATTAAAATAGCTGCATTTCAGGATGTTATATGTGCAATCACTTTTGATAGTATAATAACTTCATAAAAACAACTTTAACAAAGTCCCAAGTGTTAGTAATTCTATAGCGATACTTAAAAGTACTTGCACATACTATCAGTTTGCAAATGTTATTTTTTTTAAGATTTATTTATTTATGAATACATAACTGGGGATAGGCCAGAGGAACAGGGGTGGTAAGAGGCTTCACCAGAGACAGAATGGGGAGAAGAACAGACCGACTGACGAAGTACACTGCTGAGGGGAACAGTAGGTGAGATAGGAGAGATCTATTATGTCATGTGGGTCACCTGGCCAGGGATCAAACTTAGGCTGCAGTGGCTGCAGATAGCTTCCTAGTACTGCACTTAAACCTGTTTTGCCAATAGTGAGGGGCCTTAAAATTAATATTTTCACCATGAAAATAATTGGCTCAAGTGTTGAAGAAAAGTTTACTAAACAGTTTTTTTTTCTTCATTTGTAGGACTAGAATAAGCGAATGATCAGGGAGCGCCACCTAAAAGTATGATTTGTGTTGACTTAGCCAACCATTTAAAAAATATTTCCACAGTTATCTTTGACTAATGCAGATTTAATGAAACTTTTTTTAAAGAATGTTAAAATAGCACTTATCTTGTACTTAATTTCATGGGTTTGATCTAGTAACCTTTCATCTTTACTTTTCTTGCAAAAGAAGTTTTTGCAAGAAAAACATTTTGGGAAAACTCATATCCAAAGTGAACAAATAACTGCCCACACCCATAAAACAAATTGAATTACATCATTCATTCCATTCATTTATGTACATTTTTGATATTGATTTATAGACCTAGGATTGAGACTTTTTAGAGATTCATTCCTCCTTTTCAAATACAATTTCTGTGCCTTCACCACTTTTTGAAATACATCTCTTGATCACTAATCGTGTCTTAACTTTGCTAAATATTCCCCAGACCTAAGATTTTCTCTCTCCCTCTCAATTGCTGAATTGAATATTTGTAGCTTTTTAATGAAGTCCATTCCCAAATATCCCCATCTCTTACTAATTATCACAGAGTAAGTAATGACTATTTCCTGAGTATTTACTATGTGATGGGTCATTTTTATGTGTTTTCATTTAACATCTCCTTTAACTCTCTGAAAAACCTAAGAAGTGGTAATTTCTGATCCTCACTTTAAATTTTAGTAAATTGAGACAGAGACTAGTTTGTACACTTGGCAAATAGGTGAGCCTACCAGGTTTGCCCTATAAACACTTATTACTATGACCACTTTTCATTTTTGTTGATACTTAGTGAGTATTTGCCTGTTCTCAAAGGGGTATAATTTCCTTAAGGCCCAAACCTTAACTGAGGTAGTGTTATATTTTAACACTTGATAGAACTATGACACACAGTAGGAGCTTAATAAAAGGAAAGGAAAATAATAATTTTTCAATGTTAAGAATTTATTCTACTAAGACCTATGAAGCTAAGCAAAAAAAAAAAATTATGGTGATGTGGAACAATTTAGTTTAATTTAATTATAATCTTTATAAGAAGAAAAATGCATGTGACAGCTGTGATATCCTTAAAACCTTTGTTTAAACAACAACAACAAAAAAATTGTCTCAATTTCTTGGTTTTCTTGCACAGAATGTTTTCCTGAAATTGTTTCTAATTCTAAATAAGCTATTTTCATCCATTAGCTTTGTTGATATGGTTTTAGTAGTGCCTATCTGAAATCATCCTCAGAAAACTTTTTTTCTTTTTTGGCTATTTCAAAAAAGAAAAAAAAATACTTAATATCAGTATGAATAACACATGTGCTTATTGCAGCATAATGTTGGTGCAATCTGTGCTGGATACAGTTATAAATAAGTCTTTGAAAGCATTTTTCTGTGTTTTAAATAAAGGCTATAGAAAGCCACAAGAAGGATCTAGTCTTGTTAATATCACAAGCTGTTTCCCCACCTGCACTCAGAGCAGCTTTAGTACAACAGCTGTCTGGGTTCGTGTTGGCACATCACTGTCTGCACAGGAACCCCATGGTTTACACAGAAAGTGAATAGGCCACTGTTCCAATGGGGGTCTTTAATAGTCGTTCCTCTAATGCTACCCTGTATGAACATAGAGCTTTGAAGGGGTCTGAGGTGTGAAGTTGCAGGAGGATTATATAAAGCCACTCACTTTCGAAAGGTAGAAACGAGCATTAGAAAAACTTGAGAGTGCCTTTGCATCCCCCCTGCATATTGATCAAACGCAGTTTCTATTGATATTAGAGCTTCATGTCCAGCATGTGATAGAAGAAAAGGGATTGGCATAATTATGAGACTCCCTCCATCCAGTGTCCTTTAACATCAACAAACAAAACCCAGCACAGATGTTTCATTGATTTTATTTACCAAATATTAGCTGTGAAAATATTAACCTGATGGGAACAAATATCTACCCTGTCGTATCTATGGAGATTAACTCCAGAGGGGAGATTATCTGTTGAAGCTGCATATGTATATTTGGGTGGTCGTTAGACTTTGAAGGGAAAAAGCAACCCCTTACCTGTTCCCTACCCATTCTTTATTCAATTTCTTTCTTTCTTCCCTCTCTCCCCCTTTCATATCATATGAAAAGCATCATATATGGTCAATTAATCATGCTCTACTATGTCACATGATAATGGCAATTTCTTTGTGATTAGCAGTAGTTCAGTTTAAACCATATGCAAAATATCTTTTTTAAAAACACTTAAAGAACACAGAAGTAACTGTGTTGGATGATTCTTCTGAGAACATTTGGGGAATTACAACACCATGGAAGGGAATTAGTAGAGCAAGTCACCTGAAAATATACCATAGTCAAGTGCAGAGCCAAAATACTAGAGCTTCATTGGCACTTCTTACCCCAAATTAGAATTTAAGCTCAGAGATACTTCAAGTATTGGGGATGTCTAGTAATGACTTGATAAGCATGGATTTACATTACAATTAGAAGAAAATGTTAGACAGTTGTCTCCTGCTTCTTTGAAGTCCATATTAAGCCACTTTATTTTTACCAAGATTTACATTAGCACCTCTTTTTGATAAGCATAAGAAATCTGAAGAGGAATTCTACTTACATGAAAAAATGTGAAAAGCAAAGCCACTGTGTTCAGTACTGGCTTCACAGCTGCTGTTCTATTGAGTAGTGACAGTGACCCCCCACAGAGTCCCTCCCCTGGGATCTACTTTACACATGTTACTTACTTATATTGCACCTCTGTTCTTTAGTTTCTTTAGTTTTAGTTTTTGTTAGTTCAAGTTTAGATTTTATATGTTGTTTGGTGTGATTTGGTAGGTTATTTTTGAGAGTGCTGGAAATTGTTTCCATACAAATTAGCAGTTATTACTTCTTCTTTATGCCATTTGATTTAAAATGTTTTCATATTTTTTCTTTATTTTCTGATAATGGGGTAAACTTTTATAATCAGTCCAATATGTGTTTCCTCTACATATTACACACTGTGTTAGGCATCTGGGACAGAATAGGAGTAATTCATGGGATTTAGACCAAATTGAATTCAAACAGGGTGACAGATGTAAACAGGTAAGGATACTAACAGACAACTATAGAGACATGTAGAGGAGAAGATGGTGAATTGAGAAAAGAGTCTGAAAAGGTAACATCTCAAGCAGGATTTAGAAGAGCAAATGAAACTTTTGTTGGTGGATAAAAAAAAAACAGGCAGATTGAACCAGATATGCTAATGTGTATTGGCTATATAGCATAATTTTATGGAAATTCAACTAAATTAAGAAAGGACAGAGAGACTCAAAAGATGGGTTTGCAAAGCTGGGAAAAGTCAAACAATGCAGAATATTTAATTTTCCTTGAAGGATATCAGAATGGAGAACACTTGCTATAAAAGGTTAGCATGTGCTATCTAGTGTTTTAAGAAATGCTTCTGACAGAGGGCAGAATGGTCTGGGAAGATGTGATTAATTTGGAGGATTTAGCTAGAAAGCAAAGTCAAAAATAAGGTAAATGTCTAGTGGGAGGTCTAAATAATGGACATTGAGATGAATTTGTCAGGGTTTATTGAAGAGTTGATTGAGTGAGAGGAAAAGTATAACTTTCAGATTTCTGAGTTGACAACTCTGTTTTAAGTCCTCTTTACAAATATCAGCTCTTCTGAAGTTGTCACAGATAACACTGAATTCTCTATCCACTATTCTGAATTTCCCTAGCCCATAAGCATTTTATGCAACAGAATATATATGATCTATGGCCATGTAGGACAGAACACCCAATGGCTGGCTCCAGTAGAGCCTGGCAAATATTTTGTGCCTGCCATGGCTTGATGACACTATTTTATACTACAGAGTAAAGATGAATGTAGTTACCACTGCCTTCCTTAAAGTTAAAAGAGCTTGCAGCTTTTTGCCCTAATATTGTCAAGAATCACAATTCCTTTCCCAGAAAACTGCTCTAATTGGATTCAGTGGACCTTGACTGGCTTGTCACAGCAATGTTTAGGGTGAAGGTGAAATCTTTAAGGAGTTTGTTCCTGAAAATAAGAGCTGAACATCTCCGATGAGAATGTTTTAGGAGTTATATATCTTTATGCAAATTTCTCCTCTGCCTTTTCAATCATTTTTCCTTATTACATTATTTTATTATTATATGTGACAGTTGACCAGAGAAGAGGATTATTGAACACCCCAAATTCCTATGTATATACTTAGATGTACTTCTTGTTTAAAAAATAAAATTTAAATAAATATTTTTCTAAATTAAAAAATAATCCCATGTTTTCCATATTTTAATTTTCACAACAGGTAGCAAGTTGCTACTAAAGCTACATAACTCATAAGGAATCCAGGACATGCCCTGATAAACACATGTAGGAGAAAGGAACATTAATATCTTAAAAGGTAAGATCCTGCTTAGGCTTCCAAATTCTACACATTGTACAAAACAATCAATTAAAATAATTATTACTGACTTTTTTCTTGAGAAACAGAGTAAAGGTAAGTTACATTTCTCACTCAAATTTCCATATTTCATATTTTGTTGGTAGACCTATTATCACTTTATGGTATTTTATACAACATATGCACACACACACCCAAACACATATACACATGCTTGGATTCATAGGTGTACAATACTTATGTATGAGTATACTATTTGCTGTAAAAAATCGTTGTTTATTTTGCTGTTAAATGCTGAATATTGCTATTCAATGTTTCAGTTTAGTATCGATACACTTGTTATTAAATATTGAAAAATATTATTTAAGAGTGGCATCTTCCTAGTTTACAAAGTTGATAAATGTTTGACTATTTTTTTAATATAAATATGTTAAAATTTTAAGCATGTTTGTACCAATTACTAGGGCCAGGATGTGCCAGAGTGTTCAAATACAAAATTGTGTATAATTTACCTATATCCTAGAAAGCCAAAGTTTTAATGAACAAAGGGATGTTTAGAGAACAAAGGATGTTTTAAAGAACAAAGGGATATAGTCTGTCGCCTGTTCATTTACCTAGAAGAAATATGGCAGGGAGAGACTTGGAAGTGGGACATGAGGAGTGACAGCTACTGGGCATGAGTAACACAGTTCCATAAAGATAGAGAAAATGAACTCTGCTGGAAGGTGAGCCAATCAGAGTTGGTTCTGCTAAATGAAGAGGCTAAAGGAGAAGGGCCTCTGACTTATCAACTTCATATTAAAAAATTCTGCTCTTCACCCTTCATGAACCTGATTCCCTAACAAGAAGGTTGACATTAAGTCCTCATTCTTTAGAGATTTTAATATTTGAATGTGTACGAAGTGTGTCACTTGGAAACGTAAAAGGCGGTTCTTGAGATACAGCACTGTTCCATTTGGGGCAGAATGTGATTCTCTTCCATTTAATGAGTTATTTGATATCAGTAGGGGACTGAGAATATTTGAGTTCTGATGTGCTTTACCAAATATGTCTTTTTTTAAAAAGTGAAGCTCTTCAAGTAGATCAACTTCTGAAAATAGTATTACTTTCATCTGTCGCTGGCATTAAATTGTTTATTCCTTTGTTGAGACAAAGGAAGAAAGGCACTAGATTTTTTAATATAAGTTATGATTTTAGGTGCTAACTATAATAAGCATAAAGCAGTAAGGGCATGTTTATGACATTTTACTATGTTGTGTCTACTGTCTACAAGTCTCTCATTCAGGAATGAATTATGATAATAATTCTCTAAATGGACTCAGCGTGGGGTTTAATAAGTGCTGCTCTTTTGAAGGAGACTAGACTTTCTGAGAAAGTATTCAAATTCTGCATTGATAAGAAAACTTTTGACACTCTAAATTGAACCTCATCAGTAATCTCTTTCAACTGATCTTCACTCTGGTTCCATGATGGGCTGGTGGGAATAAGGAAAGGGAACTTTTCTACTTCCCTCAGATCCTTGATTTTTTTCAGATCTTTTCCTTATAATTTCTGATTAATGACACCCTTGATTTTGATTTATATTATCTTATTATTCATTATACAGGAGAAAAAGAAGTCACTTTTTTTCCAATTAAATTTAAAAAATTAGGGCTAGCCGTGATGGAATTTAAAATCAAATTATCCTGTCAGAGTGACAGATAAATCTCAAGAGATTCTAATGAGATTTTCCACTGGCAGGGTGTGGAATTTATCCCTTTCAGCTACTCCTGCATTCCAAATTTTTGACTGTGAGTGACAATGAGCATCTGTGTTTTGAAATATGTTGTTATTTGTGGCATTTTTGTTTTTATTTGGAAATTCTAGTATAGTTTCTTTATTTGTTCCTTCTAGGTTACGGGGCGGGGGGGGGGAGAATATATACATAGATGTCAGGTGGGAGTATCTTTTTTACTATGGAAGGCTGTGGGTAATTATCATACACTTGATTTGGTTAAGTATAGCATACTGACCAGATTCTGGCCTTGCTTTTACTTGTTTCTACATTTAAGGGAATTTCTACCATAAAGCCAGTATAACTACACCATAGTGTTTTTATAGTATTTTTATTACACTGCTCTTTAATATTATTCTATTGTCTCTTCCTAAAGAAAATTCAAACTCGTGTGTACTTTCTCAATACTGGATAGATTTCTATAGTTCAGTATTCATTTACCAATATTGTTTAATGTAATCATGGATTTAGAGATTCTCTGTTTTCTATCCTTAGAAAGAAACATTCTTGGTTGACATTTAAAACATATAACCAATAAAAATTCTTAAATGAAATAATGGTTCTTCACTGTATTCTTCTGTATAAGAACATGTGTAAGCTGAGTCATCAATGTGTGGAATGATGTGCATACCTTGGTAGATAACTGAATAATCAATTGATAATTAAAAGTATCTTCTAGAACACAAGGAAATCTGAGAAAATGGTTTGTTATGAAGGGGAGGTCTGTATTAAGAGTTTATTTTAAGTGGAACAAACATTGCAGTCTGAGGTTGGTCCCGACTGGGCGTGGTCCTTAGTTCTGATTCTTCAGGGAGTTTATGAAACTTCTCTGAAGTCCACTTGCCCCCTGACATACCAGATGTCTGTCTCTGCTGCAAAACTGTATCTGGTATGTGGTCATAATTCCTAAAACGGAGGATATTAATGAGTAAGTACCCAGGAGAAGTCTGCTTTGGTTACTGGATGATTATCCCAGATAGGAATGGTGCAGATATTAGGTAATAATTCAAAGAACAGATGATACTCAACAGAAAATATGGCGAGACTCCTCTGTGTAGGCCCTGAAGAGCCTTGCGTACTGTACGTTAGTTAAGAATCTTAATGAAAGAACAGGAGGAACAGAAAATAACACAAAATGAAGAATGAATTACTTAAGATTAAATAGTTTCTATTACAGAAAATAGGTTACATGTAGAGCTAATGGCAGGCATTTTCTACAGACAGATGGAATGCTCTCATCTCCCCAAAGTATTGATATGAAGTCTCTGTTAAGATTCATTTTTCCTGAAACATTTGCATATAAATATAAACATCATTACTAGGGGCTAATTGCCCTGTAGGAACTAAAATGTGGGAATTAGCATCTTTAGTCGTTTTTATTATTATTTTTTAAAGTATCTCTAACACACATCATATTTGGTACTGCATGACTGCAACAGATAATTACCACCATTAAGAATCTCAAACGCAAAATCAAAACCATTTGGAATGGCTTCCAGGGCAACCCGGCACAGTGAGTAGCCACCAAAATGAGTCTATGAGTTTATGTTCATGCATATTCATAAGGGTACTTAATTCGACATTCATAGTAGGGGGCTTTTGAAAGCTTGTCATAAGAGCAGCCCCCAAACAAGTCTAAACATCAAAGGTAAGAAGAGACAGTACATCTACCCTCACACGTATACACATATCACTCACATGAGGCAATGAATAACACTGAGGAATTAATTATTTTAACTACTCAGAGGGGATGGCAACTTCCACAAAGCTGGAAACCACAAGCCTTTGCCTTTATCATCCATCTTATTGATCAGAAAGGTCAGGATGATAAGTTATTCAAAGGATGGTTCATCGGCAACAGTGCTGGACAAATGGGCACGTACACCTGTGTGATTAATGCCCCAAGCTTGTGTGTAATAGGGCATGTCTTAAGGACAGAAATACAGGAACGTGTTTGAAAGACAGTGAGCTTGTTGCAGTGCTGTCTGTGTCATGGTCCATCGTGGGTGGGTCTGTGTATGCCAGTGTACAGAGTCTGCCTTGTTCAATGGTTGTGTTCAGAGACGATCTTGCTGACATTATACTTTTCAAAACCATTTCCATGACATTCAGCAAATGTTTGTTCTGGTGGAACAAATCTGTTAAATTATAGATTAGAAACAGTACAGAGAAACCTTTACAAATGTTTCAGTTTCAGTTTTGCTCAAAGCAAACAGCATTGTATTTAAATGAAGAACTCCTTGTTAGAATAAAAGCATTTGCATAAACCAGGTACTCCATATTCTAACTCACTTCCCTCAGTTTTTAATCTGCTTCCGCCTCCTGGTTGGGCTTGGCTGTGTGAAGGTCTAAAAGACACAAATTATAGAGGGCAGAAAATCTTAACTTTCCTTTCAAATGCTCACCTCTGCCATTCTTTACTGTGTTCCTATCTTTCCCATCTGCTTTTACACAACCACACTATCCCCACAAAGGTGAGAGTTGTTCTGTGAATGTTCTACATATGACACAGTGATGCTCTTCCATACTTAGAGTCCCTTATTATTTCATAAACACTCTGCAATACTCAACCCTCCCATAATACTTTTAGAAAGGCATTATGTTAGAAAAACTTGAAAGAAAAAAACATAGTAGAGGTCTTATGAACATTCTGGGCATGAATGGGCATTACTGGTGACTATTACTCCTAGACTTATTATAGTCTTCTGGTGACCTCTTTATGTATGTACTTCAGATCCATCAGCCAGGCATTGAATTGCTTTGCAAGTTAGACAACAGTAAAGTTCAATACAGTGATTCCTTGACTATTGAAGGTGTAGTTTTAGGACTATGTTATTTTATAATGAGTTTATTCTTCTATTTTTTTAAGTGAGTTTTTTTTTCAAATTAATTTTAAATTTTCATTTAATCCTTAGTGATGGCAATTGCATAAGTCAGAGAGAATTTCAAATAAGACTGTTAGCTAAAATGTCAACTCTTTTAAAAATAAACCAATGGGGGCCCTCCCTGGTGGCGCAGTGGGTTAAAGCACAGCACTAGGGAGCTAAAGCCAGTTCCACACGAGTTAGATCCCTGCCTGCCCCGGAGGTGATCCACATGTTGTCGCAGAACTCTCCTGACTGCTCGCTGCTCCCCTCAGCAGTGTACTTCATGGATCTGCCGATTCTGCTCCCTACTCTATTCCTGGTGAATCCGTTCACCTTCTCTGCACCTCTGGCCCATATCCCAGTTCTGTATGCATAAATAAATATATCTTTTTTATTATAAAAAATAAATAAACCAGTGAAATAACCAACAAGACCTAAGAGGAATACAACAAATGTGGCTCTACCCACCCTCTAAAATGTATTTTAAAATAAAGTCCAAGACCTCCCCGGTGGTACAAGGTTTAAAGGTAGCACTATAAAGCTACAGCGAGACCTTGCAAGTGTGAGCTAAATGCCCAGCTGGTCAGGGAGCTGACTCATATGACACAGCCAACCTTACTGCCTCCCTGGCTGCTCCCCCTAACAGTGTGTTACAGTGATCTCCTTGTCCTGCTCCCTGCTTTCTCTGGTGAATCTCCTCACCCTCTATATCTCTGGCTTATACCCCAGTTCTTGAATGCATAAATAGATAAATCTTCAGAAAAAGAAAATAAATTATAACACATTGAAACACATTATAAATATAGGGTATATTGCATAATACATTAAGCAATAGGCACACACATAAAAGAATAGAATACACCGAAACATACATGTGTAGGCATGTGTATATGAATTCAATATGTGTAGAGTTAAGCAAATATCAAAATCCATGTGCAAGAGGATTACTTAATAAATGGAATTGAAAATATTTATTAAATTTAGATGGAGATAGTGACTTAGATATTAATTTCACATCATATATCAGAATAAATTTGATAGGGAAACAAGTTAAAATGATAGATTAATGAAAAGTGAAGTCAAGGTAAATGTAAAGCTACATTTATAATAACTAGGTGACAATTTATATAATTACTTTTTGTGATCTGTGAACATCTATGTATAAACAAACATTTTAAATATGACAGCAACAGAATGACAATCAGCAAAGGAAAGGTCATTATACTTGAATTAAAATTCATGAATATTTATGCATCACAAAGTTATTATTAGAAAAAGTAAGTGATAAATAATAAATTGGGGAAATATTTTTCCAAAATACAGAAATTAAAGATACTGAATTTTTAGAACATGAATTTTTAATTTGCTGTGGAGAACAGTTTTAAGGTATAAAAATGACACAAAATAATAAACACATGAAAACAGTTCAACTTCAGTTAGAAGGGCATAAAAATTCTACAAAATATGAATCCCTTTTTCGTGGTTTTGTTTTTGCTTTCTGACATGATATTAAAAAAAAAATGGAAATCCTCCCTGCATGTTTTGGGAGAAGTATAGATTGTCTCATAGACAACGGGTGTGTAAATTCAGATAGTGGCAGCTATCTGAACAGCAGTTTTACAACCAAGGAGCACTATGATGGCCATCTTACAGAAAACACACAGCTGGTTCAAAGTCGCAAGAATATTTCCAGTGTAAGTAGTCAGAAAGTCAGAGGATCATATCGCAGCAAAGATTATCATTACCAAAAAAAATTAGTTATTTTCCCTAAGCATGTTATAAATGTTTCAGCTTTTCAATAATATAGCATAAACAGTATAAAATAATATATCAATATATTTTCATTGACTGGGAATTGCTGGTTCCCGGCCTTGATTTATAATCTGCCTTCAGATTCTCAAGGCCTATATGTCATAGAGATTTCTCAAGAAAAACGACCACATCCTCTAAATCAGTCAGTGCAGAGGAAGTCAAGGGGGGTGATTAGGCTTTTGTGAGAAAAAGATGGTGCTGGAGAAGCACAGGAGCACCAGCCCAAGATCACCTTGAAGTACGACCACATGAACACAGAGGAAGGATCTCTAGCTGCTGATCATAAATGTTTAGCTTGGGTGCATGTATCCATGCCCTGCTGGTAACATGGTACTTGGCTACTACTGAAGATGATAAAATGATCAATCCACAATAGACTGATATTAAAAGTAAAGTCTTAACTAGGAGAAATATATTGTGAATATATAAGGGTGATATATATATACTTGTATGTGTGTGTGTTTGTATATACCATGCCTCCCTAATAGAATACATGCATGTGTTATTATGAACATAGGGGATGAACATAGGTATAGATAGATAGATAGATAGATATCGATATATGAATTATATCATGAAAATATTAAGCAAGGAAATGCTGAAAATCTTCTTTGCTGAAAAACAGTGTATTGAATACAGATGTCTGCTACAACCATGCTGTTTTGTTTTTTTTTAACAATCTGAATTTATTTGAATTACTTCTGTAATGTGTCTTCATGCCATTCATCTGCTGACTTATTGGAAAGCAAGAAGTACAAGGAAAAGAGACATATTTGTCTAGTACACTGTAAGGATATGCATACTTGGCAATAGCAGTTGCAGAGTAAATATTGAACAATACCTCTTTCATGAGATTTGTTACTGTTTTTAAGGTATGCATGAAGAAAGGGAAAACATAAGAATAAATAAAAATAAAAAATGGCATGAACAAGAACATACAGAAGAAATTAAAGCATTGTGTTTAAAGTATTTTAGGGAAAAGAGGGAGGTGATGTAGCAAAATAAATTGTAGAGGAAGATGACTGTGAAAGTTGTGGTAACATACCTTAATGATGGCATTGCTGGACCTTATAGTATAAATATCTATAAATTTTTAAATAACATCCAGTTAGATCTCAAAGTGGTGATAACATTTTCATTTTCATCTACATTATGTAACAAGAAACATATCGACCCTAACTTAATCATTATTTGATATTGTCATATTTTTCTAATTTTGCCAACCTAATCAACAACAACAACAACAAAAGATAAATGCAAAGCTAAAATAATAATGAAATGACAATTTAGATAATTACTTTCTGTGATTGCTGGTTTTCTACACATAAGCAAAATTTTTAAGTATGAGAGTAACAGTAATTATGTTGTCTTAAGTTGCATATACTTTATAATAGTTGACAAATGTGCTTTTGTCATTAATAGTTTCTTTAAAATTATTGACTTGCTGAGAATTTTTCTTACAGATGTTATTGAAAAATTTTTGAGTACCAACAGATCATTATGCTTTTGCAAATATATTTCAACATTTATGACTTAATTTCCTATCATTTAAGGAATCTTTTGAGAAATATTCACAGTTGTTTTGTTACACTTTTGCTATTTTAACAGTGGCTTCTTATGTAGCGTTAAGTAGAGTTTGAGAACTTGTTTCCTTCTCTGAGGACTTGAAGATATTCTCCTATATTTAAATTTTAACATTTTAACCTTTTAGTTTATCTCAGGTTGAGTTCTTTATGCAGTAAAATATTTGGATCCATTTTTCTTTATAATATGAATAAATAAGCATTTCTATACTTATCTGTTGAATAGATCCTCCTTTCCCCAGGGATATACACTACCATCTGGAATATAAAGCAGATTCAAAACATTTTCAAAGGGTCAGTTTCCAAAAAGTCTCTTTAGCACCATTAGCAGCACGGTCACACACACTTACTTATTATGGTTTTATAATTATCTTGATTTCTGGTAGGGCTAACTCAGTTCCATTTTATTTTATATTTTTCAGACGGTCTCATATAGTTTTGGAACCATTGCACTTCTGAACGAGGTTTTGTTTGTTTCATACAGAGTTGCTGGTTTCTAACAACACCCACTTACTAGTTTAGAGTCCAAGGTCAAAAGTCCCAGAACCTCTGTCTATAAGTGAAATTATGAGATGCAACAGACAGAGTTCTCATCTGTGTTCTTTGGGGGGATGGGGGGGCAATTATGCTTCCAAGCACAAATGTGTTGCTAGAATTCATTTCTTTGTGGTTACATTACTGAGGTTCCAGTTTTCTTCCTGGTTGTCATCCGGTGGCTGCTGTTAGCTCCTGGTAGCTTCTCTAGGGTACTTTCTATGTGAACCCCTTAATCTCAGCCCATCACAGTGTGTCATCTCACTTTCTGCTTCAAATGTCAGCCTTTCTGTGCTGCCAACTAGGAAAAAATATATACCTTTAAAATAATCAGTGTGATTTTTTTTAAATATTTATTTATTTATGCATACAAGAACTGAGGTAGAGGCTGGAGGTTCAAGGGGTGAGAGGATTCACCCCACAGAGTAGAGAACAAAACAGGAAGATTGACTGAAACATACTGCTGAGAGGAGCATTGGGCAGGATAGGAGAGGTCCGTTGTGCCATGTGAGTCAGCTGCCTGGCCGGAGTTTGAACTCATGCTCCAGTGGCTGTTGATAGCTTCATAGTGCTGTGCTTAACCACTTATGCCACCAGGGAGGCCCTCATACCTACCTTTTTTGATGGACTCAAAGTCAACTAGTTATGTGCCACAATTACAAATAGAAAATAGTTGTTGTCATGTATCATCGTAACAGGAAGGCTATCTCATCATATTCCTAGAATAGCATTAAAGCAGGAAAACTAGGGGAAACTTCTGTAAAATTCTGCCCCATCTTCCATGTAAATTTTAGAAAAAGCTATCGATTTCTTAAAAAGAAAGAAAGAAAGAAAGAAAGAAATTGTCATGGGCCTTCCTGGCAGCACAAGATATTAAGCACAGTTTTCCACAGCCACTGCAGCAGGAGTTCGATTCCTGGCCAGGGAGCTGATCCCCATGGCACAACAGACCTCTCCTGTTCTGCCAGCTGCTCCTCTCAGCAGTATGTTTCAGTCATTCTGCCTGTTCTGTTCCCTATTCTGTGGGGTGAATCCTTTCACCCCCTGAACCTCTGACCTGTACCCCAGTTCTTGCATGCATAAATAAATATTTAAAAAAAGAAAAATTGTTGTATTTTCATTTGAATTATACAAATCTATAGAATGATCATGGGCAATTGATAACTTTATAATGGTGTCTCCTATTTTATGATCATGGTGTTTTTTAATTTGATTTTTAAGACAGTCGACATTTTAAATTATTTAAGTAAAACTGATATTTCTATCTTCAAAAGAAGTGCACTTAGTCTTTGAATATTGGTTTTTATAGGAGATTTTACACAGTTCTAATTATAATGATTTTTATATTTTGGATTTTATGTCTATACATTTACATTGTCTGTGCAGTAATAAATCTGTTATTTCTGCGTTTTAATCCATACATATATATCTTTCATTCTGTTCTACTAACCAGAGCATTGTCAATAGAAGTAGTGAATTTTGTCTCATTCCAGATTTAAAAGTAGATTTTTTTTTTAGGATTTCACCTTCAAGAATATTTTTGCCATAGATTTTTCCATGAACACTTTATTCAGACACAAGTTTTCAGATGCTAACTAGGTTTTCTGTAATTCTACCCAAGTCTGACACTATTTATCCAAATTATTCTCAGATCCCACAAGGAAAAGGACAGCAAACCTAATAACAATGTTGGTATTGAGAGCACTGCCACATGTCAGGTCCCTAGGTTGGGGCCCCCAGCTACCTGCATGTCCACCCACCAACTACCAATCCCTGATATATTACAAAGGCCTCAGAGCCTGTACTTGCTACACAAATCAGAGATCTCAGGAAAACACTATATTTACAATTATAAAAGGTACAAATTAACAGTCTGATAAAGGGATATATATACACAGATCTAGAAGGACCCCAGCACAGGAACACCTGACCCTGAGATTTCAAGATGTATCATCTTCCTGGCACATTGTTGAGTTCACCTACTGGAAGCTTCAGAACCACAGCACCCAGGAATTTTATCTAAGATCAGAATGTGGGTTCCATCGCTCAAATCATTGGATACACTTTTGAACTCTCCCACTGGTCCCTGCCCCTTTATGGGAAGCTTCAGTTTGATTATCTCATGATGGTTTTTTCTGACCCCATGGTGTAATTATCTAGACATTCTTCCTGGTCAACATGTTAACATAACAAAGACACACCTTTCAAAATTCAGGATTCTAAGAGGTTTGATATTTTGTACCAAGTCCAAGGACAAACTAGATAGACAGGTAATATAGTTTATTGTTTTTTAGTTCATTTGGTTAATATTTTTAATGAACTAATTTTAAGACCTGTTGGTCCTTTGTTGTATTCTTATTATAATTTCATTAGTTCTGTTGTTATATTTTCTGTCTTCACAAACTATGGCATTACTGTTGATCTTTTATTAAATAAATTTGATATCTGTTTTTTTT
>NW_004567127.1:24253695-24271416 GCF_000260355.1 Condylura cristata | reverse complement strand
CTCCGGGGCAGGCGGGAATCGAACTCATGCGGAAGTGGCTTTAGCTTCTCAGTGCAGTGCTTTAACCTGCTGCGCCACCAGGGAGGGCCCGAAAAAGGATTTTTTTTTTTTAATTTAAGATTGATTTATTTATGCAAACAAGAGCTGGAGTACAGGCCAGAGGTTTCAGGTGTGAGAGGATTCACCTGACAGTGGGGAACAGAACAGGTGGTTCTGCAAAAATATACTGTGGAAGGTAGCAGCACAGGATAGGTCTGCTGAGCCATATGGATCACCTCGCTGGCCCCAGGGATTGAGCTCACGCTGCTGTGGTTAGAGATAACTTGATAGCATTGAGACTTTTTAACTCTAAAGCCTTCAGGGAGTTCCAAGAAAGGGGAAATATTCTAGGGAAAACAAAGATATGCTTGCCTTCTCCTTTAACAAGACATAAAGAGGGGATCAAGTCTTCATGGACTATAAATTCCATTGATTTTTACAATGTTTGTTAAGAATTTTTGGTAGTTAATAGGTTCTGCAGGTCTTCAATATCCCATTACCTTTCATCCCTATTACTTTTTAAGTCTCCTCTGTTTAAACTTTACCTCTAGCTACCATAATGCCACCCTAGAACTGTTGTGATACAGCCACCAGCCACTTGTTGCTATTCAACACTTTAACTGGACTTAGTTCAAAATGAAACAGGAAGATAATATAAATACATATTTGATTTTTTTACAACTTGTACAACAAAGTGAAGTACCCTGCCATGAATGTTTTGTATGTTGAAATGATATTCTTAAATATATGTAAAGTTTATTATGAACTGTTTATTTTTAGTTTTGTTCATGTAACAATCATACATTTTTAAACTACAAATGTGACATGCGTTATAGTTCCCTTAGACAGTACTGCTCTATAAGAATATTTACAAAAATATTCCAAAATCCAACCTCTCTCCCTCTCCTCTCCCCTTTCCTTTCGTCCCTCCCTACTTTCATGAACATTACTACCTTGGTAATCTTTTGTCCCAGACCTTTTAAAATCTTCTTTATATCACCACTCAATTCAGTTCTATGTTTTAAAATATTCATTTCTTCCTCTTTAGAATTAATTCTATACATGTAATTCAAAACAAAGTTTATTAAAGTTCAAAAAGCATTTCTCAGGTTTTTTTTTTTTTTCTTTTTCTATTAAGATCAACATCCCCTTTACCTAACATACAAGAGCATATGCAGAGTTTAGGGGACATTTGGGGAAAGACATCAGCCAGGAATTAGTCTTTGGGCTTGTCTAATGAAATGCAGAAGTGAATTTGTATGAAAAATTGTAAGTTCTGTTTTATTACTTCTGTTCTTTAGTTTAAAGAAATTGAAAATGGAACACACAGTAAAACAAATTTGTATAGCTGCTTGTCTCAAGTTAAAGTTTCAATATCCTGTAGTTATGTTTGCTACAGGTTAACCTTGTTGGAATGAAGACTATCAGCACGCACTAGTCTGCTCCCTGATGGGACAGGGCAAGTGACTGGATTTTAGCTTCAGAGAATTAGTCTCTCATATTCTTCATTTTCTAACACACACTGTTTATGATTCTTGGAAGGCCTGTCCACTTCCCTCCCTCCCTCCCTCTATCTCTCCCTGCCTTCCTTCTCCCTCCCTCTCTCCCTTTCTTACTTCCTTCCCACTTTCCTCTCTTCCTGTCCAGTTTTTCTAATATCCAGAACATTTCCATTATTACCCTCCACAGGCAAACTTTCCTAACATATTTTAAATCATTTTTATAACTTAACATCATTCATTGCTTATTTACTTGACAGTTGTCAATAATTTTTCCTACATTTTGATGTCAAGGACATTTATTTTCACTGACATATTAAGCACCTGGAAGCAGTTGTGTCACATTGTAGGCAGTCAACATAACATCAACTACAATAAATGAAAGAATTGTTACTTTCTCTCTTTGTTGTGCTTTGTTATGCATGCTGTGATGTTCATATGAATACTAGTTTTTTTCTAATCACCATTGTGTTTTCAGGTAATGTCTGTTGGATCTTCTATGTTCTGTAATCTATTCTGTGTCACGTATCTACCATATTATGCCTTTCTATACTGTCCTTTGAATCTTCTATGTTCTGTAAAGTATCCTATGCCATGTCTCTACCATATCATGCCTTTCTATACTGTTAGTGACAGACATTAGATTTGTTTCCTTGCCTCTTCCCTCTATATTTTATGCGGTGTTGCTATTACATTTCTTTTTCTTAACATTTTTGAATTTATATTCTTAAAACCTGTTAAGTTTTCTTTTTAAGAAAGCATGCTGAAAAGGAAGGGAAGAAATATCCCCCAACCCAAGCTCTTCTATTCAGCTACATCACTGTTTTACACCTTTGTTATCTGTATCATCTGTCCATAAATACTGAAGCATCCCATTCATTAAACACAATTATGTCTCCTTTTCAATAAAAAAGTGAGTTTAAATGACAGGTAGTAGTAAAGAATGCACTCATTATTTTCTATAATATGTAGCCTTGCTTTCAGATAGGGAAAAGGTGGTATCTGAGATACTCTAATGTATCCAGATCAGAATAATGTTTGTTTAATATAGATATTCTAAATGTGTTATGTAACTAGAAAAATCATCAGCTATTTAAATGCAGTCTGTGTTAAGATGAATATCAACATCACAAAAGCAAGTCATATAAAATTTTAAATTATTCTATCCTTTTTCATTTATACTGTTAATATAATTTTAATTCATACTTCTAAGTAGTTAATCATTTAACTCTAAATCCTTTCTGCTAAATAAGCCATAATTCTATATATTAATTTAAAAAATTGGTTTATATCTTATTATTTTATCATTTGTTTTCAAACTTCATCATATATTTTACACCATTAAACTCTTCAAATAACTATATTTAATTGAGGATAAATTTGAGAATCTATTTTTTTCTACTCATCGTAGATCCCTACATGGTACCGCATACTTACTATTCAATGCCTTCAGACAGTTATTTAATTCACCACCAAGGATATTAATTCAAAGTATTATTAAGAACACAA
The DNA here is from genome assembly GCF_000260355.1 of Condylura cristata. Lineage (NCBI taxonomy): Eukaryota > Metazoa > Chordata > Mammalia > Eulipotyphla > Talpidae > Condylura > Condylura cristata. Next base: position 24,268,369 of record NW_004567127.1, on the reverse strand, counting down.
AGTCTGGAGTTGAGAGATTTGAACTGAATCACAGCTCTTCTGGTAAAACATTGATCCAAGAATCCAGTTGACCTTAGACAAGTTCCCTCGTCCCTCGTTCCTTTTAGGTTTACTTTTATCTTTTTATAAAATTATTACTATAAATAATAGTGTATATCTCCGTCGGTCATTGTAAAGATGAAATGTTATTTTATCTATGAATCTCAGCACAAGCCCTGACATGTGTTAAACCCTCAGTGTGTTTTAGCTACAAATACTAATGACAGTATAAATTGTTGAGACTTTTTCATAGATAGTTCATAGTGCTGAACCTTTGAATAAACTCACATTTCTCTGCTTTCTCCTCCCCCTACTCTCCCTCTTCCTTCTTTTCCTCCTCTTCCTCCTGTGCCTGCTCCTTTCCTCTCTGTTTCTATCTTCTGCCCACAAGCCCCCTTATCCAGGATCATTCTTTTTTACTGCAGGTAAAAGCAATAGTAAACTACAATTATTGCCAAGATGTTAATTGCATGCTATGAAATATTACTGAACATTATATTTACTTTGCTTAACAAGGTTTTACATATCCAACATGAATAAAAAATAAGAAGCATGACTCTCTTTATTTTACAAAATGTAATAATATTGTGTCCACAATTCTGATAGTTATGATAGATATAGGATGGATATCCATATTTAGACAGAGGGACACATAAAATCAATAAATAAAATGCATAACTACAAAATAATTTAATACAATGTGTGCTTTGTTTTATTCAGCTTTTCTAAAACTTCTAATCACCAAAAGACCCAAATAAATGAAACTTTTGGTATCACTGATCAAAAAATATGTATTGAAATACTTCTTGATAGAAGAACTTTGTTTCTAATCTTATTTGCAAACATTTTTATTTTATAATGAGTTATTTGAATACATGGTGATATTCTACTTGTCTGCTGAAATGAAACATAATCCCTAGTGTACATAGTCTGGTTTGTTCCCATAGGACAGTGAATATGCATGTGCTTACACTTATAAAGTATATGCTTAAAGATATAATAGTCCTTGCTTTTGTGCTATTGTTATTTTCTCTGAGGAATTCAACACATTTCACATTGACTTTGGAAAAATGATACAAGAATACAAGGACTCATTCTTGACTCACCATACTACTCAGGGAATACTTTATTTTCAATCTACTACCCTCTCAAAATGCTGTAATACTGTCTAAGAGTCTAAGGTGAAGGAGCGAGAAAGAGAAAATAAAAAGAGGGACAACTCATACTTCTGATCAAAATTGTCAAAAATCACCAATAATACATTTATTATCTTTTTCTTCCAGATACTTTCTATCTCTAAAAATCTATAATAAATTGAGATTTTAAATATGTTTAAGAAACTTAAAATTTCAAAAGGGCAATATTTCTTTCCTATTTAGAGAAATAAATGAGATTATGAAGCATTTCATTATTCCTTTGGGGTCTTAATTTCTATGTACTCAGATCATTAGTGTGGGCATTCAAGTTGGTATCTTGGTTGAAATGAATTATATTTGTAAGTACATCTGCACACTTCTCCCATGTTACAAGTGCATGCTTTTACTTCGTGTGGTCATTTAATACAAAATTTTGTATATTTGGGAATGTTAATCTGAAATAGAGATAATCTAATTTAGTGATTTCCATATATTAAGGAGAAAACATGGATCAAAAAGATGAAATGACTTGTATAAAAATGCATATAATAATATTAAGAGTAAGCATAATTATTCTATTTTGAAACTGAATGATGACACTTTCAGGTAATTTTGGATCATTTGACTAAACATTTTTAGCCTCAGTGTCCATATATATATACATATATATATATATATATATATATATATATATGCAACTAATAATAGTACTTGGCATCTTATACCAAAAATTGAAGTGAAATTTTAGAAGGAAAAATGTCATGGAGTTTTTCTGAGCACGTGGGAGTTGTCATAATCTTTACTTTCCTATTTGCAATCATGGTACATTTACTCTGTCATATGAATCACTGATGGCTCAGTTACATCTGTTTAACCACTGGCCAGTTGTAACTCTTCTGTGGGAAATGTGAGCAGTACAAGCCACTCTGATTAAACATTCAGATGCTAAACCAGCCTGTTGAACTGCAGGACTGTGCATACCCAAGGTCCTTTTCTTTGGAATAGCCATTGACTTTTGTGACTCATTCTCATTTACAAGTGCCCACCATAGGATTAAGTGAATTAATACACATGAACCACTAAGAATAGTGGCAGGAACATAGCAAATGGTCTATGGGTGTTAAGAGTTAGTTGTTGACATACTTTTAAAAATGTATGAATTATTTTAGTCAGTTTTTCTAAAATCTCCATTTGTCAATTCTCTTGTAATATGTGACATAAATAACTGGTGTATTCTTTGCACACACCAAAAAAGATTAAAAAGGTATTCATGAATGAATCATGTTCCCTTTTTTGTTTAAACAAATAAATTTGAATTTGAAGTAATATATAAAAATGTCATTTTTATTACTTTTGCACTAATTCCGTTTGATAAAATAATCAAGGAGAAATAATCCATATTGTTAAGTTGCTAATTTTTTTCTAACTACTCTTCAAGAAAGTAATTGTAATGCCCCACTACTCCATCAAGAATAAATAACACAATCAAATATGCAATTATGCTTATAAAAGCACAAGTCAGCATTGTCACAAACACTCAGATTGTCAAAGTGAAGTTTGTAAGAATAATAAATGTGTCCATTTCCGTCAGGGTACCTCATGAAATCTTTCCATTTTAAGTCAAATCTAGTTTTGTTATTAATGAAGTAAATTATATATTTCTGCACATTTCCATTCAAATTAAGTATATTAACCTCATACAGATATAATTTCTCTGAAATAGAAATTCTGCCCACATATTTCTTCAGCAAGTGTTTCAGTTCACTTTTGCATAGCAAGGAAGAAAACAAGATTTTTGTGTCATGGTAAATGAATAAATAGTCTTTCTGTTTATTAGAGTGGACATAATAGTATAATTATGTATTCATGGTGGTCAGTTTTCTATAAATATTGGAATCCAGTAATTACTATAAAACTGCCTGTTATTTACTCATTTGGAAGACTTGAAGGAACATGAATATGCATGAACTACTTGTATAAGTCAAAAAAAAAATACTGCTTGTTTTGTTTTGGAGGTTGCTATAGGAATATTTTGTGCTTTTAAAAATACATCTTCCACTTTTATGTTCTAGAGCTAGATAGAGATTCTAGTGGAATGTTAGCTCAGGTACTGTTCACAGTGTTTTGTTTCCCTTTTGTTTCCCAAGTAGTCCAAATCTTTAGGAATTGGATGCAACCAAAAATAAATGGCCTGCCCTTTATCATCACTGTTCTCATATTTCTCTTTCCAACATTATCAGTAGCTGGTACAACTGTATAAAAAAAAGAAAAAAAAAACAGAAATAATCAATGAAATAATTTTCCCTGCCCATGGTTTTCCAGAGCTTGGAAACACAATCTATTCTGTTAAATAGATTTGTACAGATAAATCTTAGTTTTCTTCTTTCTCCAGTTGACCTTCCGACTCATTTTGACAAGGAGAATTTAGCCTTAAAACCGTTGGTTTCTGTAATGGCAGTATCAGAAGTAGAATAGGAGCCATCTGTTAGTGCTCAGTTTTACCCAGGTTGGTATCTTCTCATTTTATGCAAATGATGGGCTAATCTTCAGGAGGTTGAATCTTCATTTTTGAAATCTAACAAAGGAGCTTTTTCTGAACTCACATTCCTAGTTAGCATCACATTAATTTACACAGCATTTCTAAAAAAAAAAAAAATGCTTTGAATTTGGAAGTGCATGTGAGCAATACTATAATTACAGAATGCTGAAGATGTAATATACTTTGCAATCTGCTGAATACCAGAATGAAAATGCTTACACTTAAAAATAAATAAATAAATGAAGTAAACTGTACTATTTGGTTCATTAAGCCAATAATGTTTGTATATACATTAACATTGAATCAGATCTTGAAATCCAAGAGCTGTGTAATATGTTTATTTTTTTCCCTTCTATTTGTATGCAGTACCCTTGAGTCAATATTTTCTACAAATCAGCTGGTCACTGACTAGATTAGTACAAATCACCAACACATAGTGTCCATATAGTCCCTGTATAGTTTGGATTCTCAGGAATTTTATAAATTTTATTTCTCCATTGCATATTTCTATCTCTCCTTTTTTTGTAATAGCAGTAAAACACTGAAAGATGTTACCTATCTTATTAACAGTATTGTTAACTGTGGGCACAATGCCATACAACAGAACTCTTCCTATATAAATATAGAGTTTATATCCACTAATCAGCAACTCTTCATTCCTGTTCACCCCATTCTCTGCCAATCACCACCCTACTCTCTGTCTCTCTGAGTTTGATTGTTTCAGATGCCCCATGTAAGTGAAGTCAGGAAGGGTTGTCCTTCTGTAACTAATTTATTTTACTTAGCATGATGTTCTCAAGGTCCATCTAAGGTATATTGCAGGATGTCCTTTTTAAGGTTGAACAGCATTCTACTGAATGCATGTATCACATTTTCTTTATTCACTCTTTTGCCTATAGCCATTTAGGTTTTTCCATATCTTACATAAGACTGCAATGGACGTGTGAGTTCAGATAGTTCTTTAAGATCCTGATTTCACTTCTTTATATAAACCCTGAGGGAAGATGACTGGACCATATGGTGTTCCTATTTTTAATTATCGAAGAAATGTCATAGTTTTTACCAAAGGGGCTGAGCTATTTTTATTCCTATCAAAAATGGAAACTTCTCAATTTCTTGTCAACTTTTGTTATCTGTTGGTAATAGGTGCCCGAATGGATGTGAGGTGGTTACTCATTGTAGTTATTATTTGCATTTTCAAAATGATTAATGATATTGAGCACCTTCCCCTTAAAAAAAATGTTTTTTGTATGTTGTATGTCTTCTTTGATGAAACACCTTTTTAAACCCATTTTTAATTTAGGTTATTCGGTTTTTTGATGTTGAATTTTGGGATTTAATTTTATAATGTGTATATTAATCTTAATTTAGATATGTGGTATATAAAATATTTTCTCCTATTTTTAGTTTACCTTTTATTTTGCTGCTCTGTTCCTTTTCCATAGTAATTATACTTAGCTAAGAAGTGAACTATTTGGTAGAGAAATATGACAACAGTGATTTTGAGCATGATAAACATGTCTGGTTACCAAATGATCATTTTAAAAGCAGAAAAAAGAATTATCACCATCAATGACCCACATGGTGCAGCAGACCTCTCCTGAACCACCCACTGCTCCTCTCAACAGTGTACTTCATCAGTTGGCCTGTTCTGCTCCCCACTCTGTCTCTGGTGATTCCTCTCACTGCCCCTGTATACCTCTGGCTTGTACCCCAGTTCTGTTGTGTGTTTTGTTTGTGTCCTTTTATTAACTCATACTTGATAAATGCTCTCGGAGCATGGAACAGATAAGAAAAGTTGGGGAGGGAATATCTCCAATGAAAAGCTATTTAAATAGGTTCACACTCAGCAATTTTGGAAAGTAATATGTCCATGTTTAAAATGGTGGGAATGGGCCCTCCCTGGTGGCACAGCAGGTTAAAACACAGCGCTAAGAAGCTAAAGCCACTTTAGCATGAGTTCAATCCCCAGACCCGGAGGTGACCCACATAGTGCAGCAGACCTCTGCTGAACCACCCACTGCTCCTCTCAGCAGTGTACTTCATCAGTTGGCCTGTTCTGCTCCCCATTCTGTCTCTGGTGATTCCTCTCACTGCCCCTGTATACCTCTGGCTTGTACCCCAGTTCTGTATGCATAAATAAATAAATCTTAAAAAAAAAAAACAAAATAAATATAAATTGGTGGGAAGTGCAGTTTATTTTCATTTACTATTTGTAAGGTGAAAATAATGATGATAATGGTGAGAATCATGGTCTCTCTCTTCTGGAAGGGCTGGGAATTTGTTAACATGCTATCATTACTAATTTTATTTTTAAGATCCTGCCTTCCTGTACTGTTATAAAGAATGCAAACAAGATTCACGAAAGCAAATAACTGGTATTTCATTAAGCTCTATATAATTACCAATATAGCCCTCTCACAAACTAAGTCATGCATAATCTCTTTAAAATTTTTATATGAAAACAAACATAATTTTACAGTGAAACAGTTTCTGTACCTACTTATCTCTCTATACATAATGCTGTTTTGATAAAATGTAGGGAAAAGATCTGTTATGCAAAGCAGAGGGAAAAATGTTTCCTTCTACTTCCTTCTGAACCAGTTTTCATTTATTTGTTGTATTGGGAAGCAGCATTACTGTAAGATCCCTAATCTTTTTCTGAGAAATTATTTATACCTCCATTCTAAGATTGATTGTAAGGAATAAAAATGACCTTTATAGCAGTAGCCATGTGGGATGAAATAACTCTTCAAATACAGAAAATGAACTTTATTAAAAGAGGAGTAGCTTCTTAGGGTCATATAGAAAATCATTCAGTTCAGAATCAGTTGATATGGATGGAAATTTCAGTGGGAAAATCTAGATTGTAGTCCTTTCTTTGTTAATGTCCACTCTAAGAATGACTTGACCCTGAACCCCCTTGCCTATAAGGAGAAACATATTTCAGCTTTATTTAATTTAATCATTTTCACCAGATACTTAGTTCACTGAAGCTACTGGTGATACAACTATGATCTAAACATAATATAGTTGATTTAATAAGTTAATAGTGCTTTGATTGACAGTGCTACAGATAGGGGACCTGTTACTTTGTTTTCAAAAAGCAAAATATCAGCCCAGGTCACATTTCTCTTTTGTAGCCAGTCAATAGCTAGCAATATGATTGATAGTGTATAGTCTAAACTAAATTCCATTTTATTTTCCCCCAAAATTATCATAAGCTATAGTTAACTGTGAAAGGTAGTGGTTAAGAAAGATGTAATTAAACATAGGTAGTATTGTAAACCAACATAACTTCAGTGGGAAATAATTTTTATAGATGAATTATGATAAAAATGATGACAAAAGTACATTATAAATGTTAAAATGCCAAACCAATCCATTTAGTCTATAGTATTTAAGTGACTGTAATATTTAACAAAGCATTCTATATAAAGATTGACATGTCCCTACTTCCCCAGTGCTAATAGCTCTTTCAAACCTGAGGACACATAAATAAAATCATTTTTTTTTTTTTAGAATCACCATGTTTAATATAGTGAATACATTTTAATGTACCTTGCCGTTAGTTCACTCAGTAATTATTTATCATCAGCCATTAGCAATCATTCACAAACATAAAATTATAAAAATTCAAAAACTTTCCTCATATTTAACTATTTATAAACATACATTCTATGTATGTTGACTGTATAATATATGTTTCTTCATATAACAAAGATTTTGTGTTTTTTTTTTGTTTGTTTTTGTTTTTTTAAGATTTATTTATTTGTGCATACAGAACTGGGGTACAGGCCAGAGGCTCAGGGGCGGTGAGAGGCTTCACCAGAGACAGAGTGGGGGGCAGAACAGGCAGATCGACAAAGTACACTGCTGAGGGAAGCAGCGGGCGGGTCAGGAGAGGTCTGCCACGCCATGTGGTCTCCTCCGGGGCAGGCGGGAATCGAACTCATGCGGAAGCAGCTTTAGATTCTCAGTGCTGTGCTTTAACCCGCTGCGCCACCAGGGAGGGCCCGATTTTGTGTTTTTTAAAAGGAGTAATTAAAGGTAATTTATGTTTTCTTTCTAATGGAGGAGATTTTCTTGTCCTTAATGAATGAACTGAAATGCTTATTTCAGCATCACAGCTTCTTGTAGGCAATGCCATATGAATATTTAGGATGGTAACAAATAGGAGAAAATCATACTTAATATGTAAGATTTGGAAGAACTTTTGTAGCCTGGTTTCCAGTTTGTTACATTTCAGACTTTCTTCTTTCGCCACTGCCCACATACTCCGGGTACCAGATTATGAAGGAGATATTGATTTCACATAAACCTGCATGATAAACTCCTTCCTGTTTAGCTAGGTATTGTCAGAGTGAGCAAGCTGGAGAGAATTCCAGGCCTAAGGAAGAAAATACACTGAAGCTAGAAAGTACTATGATGAGTTGAGCAATGGCAAGGAAATTCAGTACGAATAGAGTGAGAATTTTGATTATAAAAGGTCATAGGGAACAAGATTTTAGAGATGCTCTTTAGATTTGCTAAACATGATTGATACTGGGGATTTTATTCTAGAAACAAGGGGAAGCCATTAAGTTTTTTGTTTTGTTTTGCATAAAGGACTGAGGTGTAGCTGAGAGATTGAGGCGGTTGAGAGAATTCACTAGAGTCAGAGTGGGGAGCAGAACGGGGTATCTACTGATATACACTGCTGAGGCCCTCCCTGGTGGCGCAGCAGGTTAAAGCACTGCACTAAGAAGCTTAAGCCACTTCTGTATGAGTTCAATCCCCGCCTGCCCCAGAGGTGATCCCCATGGCATGGCAAACCACTCCTGACCTGCCCACTGCTCCCCTCAACAGTGTACTTCATCTATCTGCCTGTTCTGCTCCCCACTCTGTGTGTGGTGAATCCTCTCACCATCCCCTGTACCTCTGGCCTGTAGCCAGTTCTGTATCCATAAATAAATCTCAAAAAAAAAAAAAAAGAAAGAAAGAAATACACTGCAAGAGGAGCAGCAGGTAAGACAGGCAAGGTCTCCCATGCCTTATATGAGTCTTCTTCCTGGCCAGGAATCGAACTCAAGCCATGGCAGTGAAACCACTGAGATTTAACCCCTAAGTCACTAGGGAGGCCCCTGAAATTTATTCAGAGTTGACTGAGCACAGTGTGGAAAGTTGGAGAGGTGGGCAAAAAATTCGGTTTTTTGTTTGTTTGTTTTCTAGGAAGCAGTTGTTCTGAATTAGGAAGAAAATAAACAGCCCAGGGTGAATGTAGTACTAGAAATAGTCTTATTTTTCTCATTAAGCTAAGGCAGTTTTTAACTAGATTATGTATCTAGAATTTTTATTTGATAAGTTTGGCAGATGATGACTTCTAATTATTTTAAATCTTGTAAAAATTACTGAAATATTTCAAATTTGTATTTATAAACTACCAAATATTACAGAATTTGCCCATTATCCATTTTCATGAAAAGATCTAGGATTTAAGAATCTAGGTAACACATCAAGAGCTGATGACTCTCACATTTGTTCTGGGAGGGTAGAATATAAATATTGGCCATTTGCTGTTGTAGATGTTGTAGAACACAAAGTTATAGATAATTGGAATTGGGTATATCAGTTCTTCTGTAATATATAATTGCAAAGTATTTGTCACCAGTCCTGTTAGAAGGGTGCCTAGTATTTATAAAGAATATAGGTATCGGGCCCTCCCTGGTGGCGCAGCGGGTTAAAGCACTGCACTGAGAAGCTAAAGCCACTTCCACATGAGTTCGATCCCCGCCTGCCCGGGAGGAGATCCACATGGCGTGGCAGACCTCTCCTGACCAGCCCGCTGCTCCCCTCAGCAGTGTACTTTGTCGATCTGCCTGTTCTGCTCCCCACTCTGTCTCTGGTGAATCCTCTCACCCTCCACATCTCTGGCCTGTACCCCAGTTCTGTATGAATAAATAAATAAATCTAAAAAAATAAATAAAAAATAAAAAATAAAAAGAATATAGGTATCTACAAATCAGTTGCTGTAATGGTTTCCTCAGACTAAATTTGTTTGTTTGTTTGTTTTTTTCTTATCCTTTGCAACTTCTAATAATAATATATTCTTTTCATTATATGTGTCATATTTCACATTTTCTGTTTCTGTTGTCTCTGCATGAAGTCCTGAAACACAAGTTTATATATGATAATGGTTACACACTTAACTGGAATTCTTTTGGTTTCCAATTCAATGCTAATGCCAAAAATAAGAGAGGTGTCCAAGGTTCTTTGCTCATTTGTGACCCCTCTGTTATTGACAAACATTTTTCAAGAAGTCTTAATAAACATTCAAACTTGTGCATAATTAGTGTCTTGGGATGGAATAGTATTGGACCACCTAGCGATATGGACAGGATTATAATTAATTATATTCAACGCAACTTGTTCTGTCTGTAAATCCCCTCTTCAATGTTATATTTTTATTCTCTTCTGAAAAGGGCTATCTATCAGAAAATACTATGAAATTCAAAAACTGGTTTGACCTTCTGAATTTCACAAAGTCAAGGTAGATGTAAAAATACTGGGAATATCACAGACCAGATCTTAGAAGACTCTTCTCTGTTTTCTTATTTTTTTTTATCATAATACTATTAAAATGGTTAATACTAATTCATAATTATAAGATAGCAATTATTATAAAACTACATGCTAAGCAATTTGTATATATTTTCCCCTCTTAAAGTGGGAAACAGTTCTTGAATAGCACTTTAGGATCAGATTGCTTTAAAGGTTGCCAAGGGAAATTTGCATTAAATAACAGGAAATTACATCTCAAAAACCATCCTCTTCTATATAACACCCTGAAGGCCCATTCATTTCAGCAATTGCTAATCAAAAATTTGTTTTATTTTTTTTAACTTTAATTCATTATGTATTAATTGCAATGTACATCACATTTGTTTTTCTTTTTAAAAAATTTCATTGATAAGCCTCTTGCGTTTTCAAGTATTTCATTGTGAAATCTTCAATGGTTGATGGACATTTGAGCCATTCTAATATTTTTCCTGTTATTACTGTTGTGAACATTCAAGGGAAAGTTTTTGTATAAACACAGTATTTAAGAGTTCAATTTCTCCACATTCTTGAAAACATTATTGCCTTTTTTTTAATTATGCCCATCAAATTGATGACTGGGTAAAGAAAATATGGTTTACCCATAGAATGGAAGATATTTGGCTTTTACAAAATGAGACGTTCATCAGTATGACTTTATAAATGATTCTTGAACCATCTTCATGAAAGAAGTCAGGTATAAGTGGTCACTATTATTCAGCTTATGTAAATAGTCTAGAACAGTTACGTTCATAGAGAGATAAAGTGGTTCCTAGCGACTGGAGCTGGAGAAATGTAGTGACTGCGAATAGGTATGGGGCTTTTATGGGATGATGAAAGTGTTCTGGAGGTAGTTGAATGTTTCATAATTTTGTAAATACACTAAAATTACTGACTTGTATACATTAAAGTGAAAATTTTGTTTTATATGAAATAAATCTCAAAATAAAAAGCAGTTATATTCAAAATGATGGTGTTGGTAACAATCAAAACAATATAGACAATATTTATTCTGGAGATGAAGAGGAAGAATATAGCGGGAAAGGGGAATGCAAAGAAATTACATGCTTTTATTGTCTTTCTGACACATCATCGTTTCTTATTATGGTCAATGGTTCTGTCATCCACTAAGTTACTCAGAAATCTGAAAATAATGATGTATCCATCTCTTGTTAGCATTCTATATCCCCACACTCACCATTCACACAAAGTATATAGTTTCTCCGATCTTTCTATATGAATAACCACTGTTGTCATTGCCACTTCCATTGGCTTTGCCATCTAAAATATCTTATCTCACATTAATCACAGCAGCATGTTCTTAGCGGTGCCCTCTCACCTATTTTCAAGTTATCCTGTGTTGACATCTTCCATAAATTTTCCTCATTGTAACCTACTCCAGTACAAATCATACAATATGTAACTTTCAGTAATGATATTAAAGGCTATGCCACATTGTAATGAACAGGTCATAAATTTGCTGCAATATAAATATCTAGATTAATTTTATTTTTTAAAGATTTATTTATTCATATAGAAGCAGGGTACAGGCCAGAGGTGCAGGGGTATTTGGGAATATTCACCAGAGACAGAATGGGGAGCAGAACAGGCAGGTGGATAAAGTACACTGCTGAAAGGAGCAGTAGGTGAGGCAGGAGAGGTCTGCTGCACCATGTGGGTCATCACCAGGGCCTGGGATCAAACTTGCACTGAAAGTGGATGTGGCTCACTTGCAGTGCTGCACTATTACCCACTGTACCACCAGGGAGGGCCTTCTAGATTCATTTTTAATCACTTACTCTTATTCTTCCTACTCACTTAAATAGTTATACAGCACCCTGCACACTATTCTATTTCATACTGCTTTACTTTTGATCATGATGTTCCTTTTGATTGCATTAGCAACCTTAGAGATGCAAGGGAGAGAAACATATTTCCAAATCAGTTCAGGAAAACCACTGTTTATTGGGAAGGCTATGAGTAAGAAGATTTTAGGTAGAGTTGTAGTATGCAAGGATTCAAATACCACCATCAGAGCTCTGCTCACTTCCTCTTTCTGCATAGAGGCAAGGAGGGGGGGTAGGATACTGGGGAGAGGAAAAGAGCTTTACAATTCTGTAATATCAAGATCTCATGAAAACTGAGGAAGTGGATGGGGGGCAACTTATCACAAAGTTGGGGTCATATGCTCTCCACGAACGAGTTCCCTTTGGCAAAGGGGAAAGATAGTCTGAGAGGTGAGCCTAGGGCCAATGTCCCCCACTTCCACACAGTACTGAGTGCCGGAATAACAGACTCACCAAGCCCAGATGGAACGAGAGACCAAAACAAAAACATGTATACCTTCATATTTTTACCTTTCACAATTTGTGCCATGATCCAGTGGGAATTAGTTTTTGTAAAGGGTGTGTCGGTATATTTTCCTCATGAATATTCATTTGTTGAGGTACTTTTTGACAAAAGCAAGGTCTTCTTGACTCATTGTCATTGTCTATTCTGTCTTGTTACAATTATTCATGGTTACTCAAATGAGAATCTATGTGGTGTTTCTTTGTACTCTCTCATTCACCTGTTTTTATTCTTTAATTGTGATTTCTGAAATTTTGTAATAAGCTATGCAGGCAGGTAGCACAAGTCCTAACATTTTGATTTTAATTTTTAATATTGCTTTGGACATTCTGGTAATTTGAATTTTCATATAAATTTTAGAATAGTCCTGCCACCTTAAAGTAAAGGTTTCTAGGATTATGATTGAATCTTTTTGAATATGTAAAACAATTTAGGGAAAATTGATATCTTAATATTTAATTCTTTCAATCCATAAATCCATGATAATCTTTTCACTAATTGGTTCTTTTTATATTTCTCTCACCAACATATTGAGTTTCCACTATAGAAGTCTGTGGCTGTTTTTAAATTTATTACTAAGCATTTTGTGATCTGAATTTTGAATTTCATTTTCTATGCTATCTATTCATTTAAATAACAATGATTTCTTATATTAAACTTACATATTGTGATTTGGCTAAATTCACTTTTCATTTCTTGGTGTTATGCTATATATTCCTTAAGATTTTCTGTATTACACAGCACTTTATTGTATATAACAGTTTCTGTATACCATTTATTAATCTGCATCATTGCAATAGCTAGACACTCCAGTATAAGTTCTTATCTTTTTAATTTTTAAAGATTTAATTTTCATTCATTTGCATACAAAAACTGGGGCATAAACCAGAGGTGTGGATGGTGAGAGGATTCACCAGAGACTGAATGGGAAGCAGAATAGGTGGATTACTGAAATACACTATTGAGGGGAATGCCTGGCAAGACAGGAGAGGTCTGGTGTGCCATGTGAGTCAGCCTTCTTCTGGCTGTGAATCAAAATCAGCAGCAGTGACTGTTGTTAGCTTGATAATACTGAGACTTTAACCCCTTCACCACCACAGAGGCCCTCCAATACCAATTCAGTGGGACATGAAACTGGATATCCTAGCTTATTTTGAATCCTAGCTTAGATTGAATGTGTTTAGTATTTAAGCATTAAACATGTGAGCTGTAGAATTCTTGAAGAGGCTCTTTGGAAAACTGAGAACGTTTATTTATTTTTGTAGGATGCATACTTTTTAAAATCATGAATAGAGTTGGATATTTCTGATGCTTTGTCTACATATATTAAAATTATTCTAAAGGTTTTTCTCAGTTATTCTGTTAAAAATGCTTAATTGCAGTGATTGATGTTTAAATGTCATGAAGCAGACTCTCATTGGATAAATTCCAGTTGGCAATGTGGCATCATACTTAAATATTTCTGAATGTGATTTGATAATACTTTATATATGGAACATAGTAGTGTCTAATTTCCTTTCCTTTAAAACAAAAAATCTAGTTTGATATTTGACCTCAAAGAATGAATTAAGAAGCATTCCTTACCCTGTTATTTTTTTTATGAGTTCATATAGGCCCAGTATATTTTAAATTTTTTTTATGTAGATATTTGATTAAGTTCAGCAGTAAAGACACATGGGCTTAAACTTCTCAATGTAGGATATTTTGTTCAATCTGTTTAATAGACACAGAGCATGCAAATTCTTTGATACATCTTTTTATGAAAATTTTTAATAAGTTGTTTTCTAGAAATTTGTTCATTTTATGTAGTGGTCAAGGTTTTTGGCATGTAAGTGAGTATTATTCCTCTAATATCTGTAGTCTCTCCAGTGATATTGCTATGTTCTAACATTGACAATTTAAGTCCTCTGTCTCCTTTCTTCCTCATCACTGCTAAGTGGTTTTATCACATTTATTTTATTTTTTTTTTTAAGATTTTATTTATTTATTCGTACAGAACTGGGGTACAGGCCAGAGATGCGGAGGGTGAGAGGAT
>NW_004567127.1:24241920-24253335 GCF_000260355.1 Condylura cristata | reverse complement strand
GGTCACCTCCGGGGCAGGCGGGAATCAAACTCATGTGGAAGCGGCTTTAGATTCTCAGTGCAGTGCTTTAACCCGCTGCGCCACCAGGGAGGGCCTCAGTGAACTAACTTTTGATAAAATTTTCTTAGTTGCTTACATTGTTATTTAGCTCCTGTTCATTTTTTCCTAATTTTCATACTTACATTGAACTATATGTTAGTTCTGTTTCAGTCTTTTTAAGGATTAATTTAGGTTACTGAGTTTAGACTTTCTTTTAGTTTCTAATGTTAGCATTTAATGCCATAAATTTTTCTCTAAGACTGCTTGGACTTCATCACGCATACTTTGATTAACTTTCATAATCATTCAGTAAGTTTTATTACTAATTATCCACATGACATATTAAAAAGTAGTCTTTGGGGCCCTCCCTGGTGGTGCAGCGGGTTAAAACACAGCATTAAGAAGCTAAAGCCACTTCCGCCTGAGTTCAATCCCCACCTGCCCTGGAGGTGATCCAAATGGCCTGGCTGACCTCTTTCTGGACTGCCTGCTGCTCCCCTCAGCAGTGTACTTTGAAGATCTGCCTGTTCTGGTCCCCACTCTGTCTCTGGTGAATCCTCTCACTGCCCCTGCACCTCTGGCCTATACCCCAGTTCTGCATGCATAAATAAATAAATCTTTAAAAAAATTAGTATTTATTTTAAAAAATAGAAGTAGTCTTTATTTCCAAATATTCATTTTTTATTTTTTAGATACCTGCATGTTATTTCTGAATTAATGTTTTGTTGCCAAAAAAATGTATTATGTGATCTCAGTCTTCCAAAAATTACTGATTGTTTATCACTCAAACTATATTTCCCAGTAATTTTACCATTGTACTTGAGGAGAATGTATATTCTCCTATTTAGGGTGAAATATATATAAATTTCCAATAAGTCAATTAACTCTAGAATTATCAAATTTTCTATATTTTTCTGACTTTAATCTAACAGCTATTTCAATTTTTGAGAGAGGACTGTTAAAATCTGTAACTATGATTTGAAATTACTGTTTATTCTGGCCTTTTGCATTGCAAAGCTTTATTATTATTCAAATGCAAATTTATATTGCAATATAACTTAATGGAGAAGGGATGGTCATTATAAAATCTCTTTATATAACTCCAGTCATGCTATTTTGCTTTTACCTTTCAACTATATCATGGCCTTTGGTTCTCACTTTTATCATTCTCATCTTCATCATCTAAAATGAAAAATTTTATTTTATGTATTCCATTTTTTTATACACACTGCTACGTGGGATGTAATGTGTGTATCGTACATGATAATGTACGATACAGGATAGGAGAAGAGGCACCTCGGGGTCCCCAAACTTGCCTGCTCTAATTAGATTCTGCCATCTGCCACATCAAGACAAAATACTTCCAGTGCATAAGACCTTCAATAGAAAATAGCTTTAATACAATCAGTGTGTAATAAAGAGGAGAAGGGATAGGGTTAAAAGTTTCCCATGAAGCATCAAAAGATACTGATCTCCTCCTGGGTAAATTCCCAGTCCAACAGGGTGAGCCCAAACAGGACTGTCTGAGCCCAAAATCTTGTCACACACCTAAGGCACTTTCTGATGGGGACGTATAGAAAAGAGGCAGAAGGGCCCAGGCAAATCTAGAAGAAAAAGAACATCAAAACCCAAGTCAAGCTAAAAGCTGCCATTTTCAGCCTCATAGGTCTCTAATCCACATATCTGTCTTTTTCAAATGACTACTTCCATATCTCCAATTCCCTGGTACAATTCTGCGGAGGGCCTTGTCCAGCAAGGCCGAGGATTGGGGTCCCAGGGTCGACGAAAGGAAGAAGGCAAAGATGGAGACAAGTGCGAGAGTTCTTTATTCTTACAACAGTCATATATATATATATATATATACCTGAGGGCGGCACAGAAGGTACCGGCAGGGGGTGGTCTGATGGTCTAATGTCTTTAAGGCCAATGGGTTTGAGGGGAGGGGGCCGTCGTCATCTTAAGGGAGTCGACAATTATCTCATCATCTCATCTCGGAGCCAGAAATAAAAACCTATCTCAGGCGCTGGAACTTGCTGAGCTCGAAGGGAAAAGGAGTGGGGGAAAGGATTCGGTTGTGCTGTTTTCTCAACCGGGATATTTACCCTAAGTTCCAATCAAGTGTTGTTTTGTGCATAGGAGGCAAAGTCCTGGTCTCGGTCCCCGACACAATTCCAAGAGTAGCAAGTTAGTATGACTTCTTCACGTGTCTCTCCACTCCATGTCCCTATTCCAGGTCCTCTTTTGGATCTTCCTTCGTTCCTTCTCATCTTTTCTAGCTTTCCCTTCTTGCGTTGGCCTCCCCTTCCTTAAAGTGGAGCAGGGAAAGTGGGACTTCCTCTTCCCTGGGGCCCCTGTTAAAATGAGGTATATAATTTAATAATTTAAGCATATATTATATTCTGGATAAACTTAAGGTGGAAATTTAAAATGTGCCACCTAAAGTAGCTGACTGAAATATCTCAATCAAATCCCTATTAAATGCCTAATTCTTGACAGCTCCAATAGTAAAGTATATCAAATTTTATTCAATTATTCACTTGTTGCAGCATTAATATGATAACTCTAATAAAAAATACACTAACAAAAAAGTTGTGTATGTAAGGACTGCTAAGGTATTCAATTGGGAAATTTGGGTAAACCTAAATTATGAAGAATAATGAATACTGTGCCAGAAACTTTGTAATTTATGCTTAACAACAAAAAGCCACCAAAAATCTCCACGCAGAGCAATAATATGATTACAGTGACTTGATGAACAGTTTGCATGTCCATTGTAAGTTTTTGGATGTTTTGGTTAGAAGACCAGTTCCCTTGTTCTTCTGTTAGAAAGTTTGAAATAATGGTCATATGTACTTGTATCAGGCAGTGTAAGAAGAAAATTCTAAAGTGAGTGTGTATGGGAGATAATTATATAAAAAAGTGAGTTGATTCACAAACTATCATCTTAGTGTTAAAACATTAATAGCAAGCACAAAAACCAAATGAAGTCTAGAAATAAAACTGTATTAAAGATAAAGCAGAGCAAAACAGTTGTCTCCAAGTAGCTAGCTAATTGAGGTCCATCTGTTTCTTCTGGCTTGGATTGTAGGGAAATGTGTGTTTAACCATAACTCCATCAAACTCTGTTTCTCTATCAGAAGTAATTCATGTTTACTTACAAATAACCACAGCCTTTTACTGAAGAACATAGCATGATGGGACGTGCTCAAACATTTAATCAGAGAAGATAGTTATCTTCTAAAAGTTTAGGCATTGTCAAAAGTTTTATAAATGACAAATGTAGGTGTAGTGGTTAAATTTCAGTCAGCAGGTTGTTAAAATTATTTAACTACTATGTTGAATAAATTATGTAAAACATATCATCAATTATGTAATTACAAAAGCCAGTATGAATGGGACTTATGTTTTAGACTTGTGTACATTTAACAGGCTTAATGTTCTCTTCAATAGCACTTAAATCTATAGTGGTTATACAGAGAAAGAGTTGAATGTTTTACATATGTTCCCTTCAGATAATGATATATATTACTTCTGTAATGAAATGTCCTAAAATGTGCTTTATATTCTTTTTGATTAAAAGGAACTCATTTTAAATGCATGGTTATTGTAAAAGACTACAATTTGAGGCCCGATGAGCATTTGAAACTGAAGATTTTCTCATCTTTGTCAGTTTTTTCTATTCAATTTTCACAGGCTCTGCCTTTATTTCTGCTATAGTTAGAAATGCCTCTGCTGACTGGAAAAATATCTGTCTAGATATTTCTTCTTTCATAACATATCTACTTCCATTTCCGTATTTATATTAAATCTTAGGATTTTGGGTTTTTTTTTTTTTTTTGTAAGTGATTGAACTGAAAGTTCAAACAAGTGACTCACTGTCAAGGAATAGGTTACTAGTTTATTAATATTTTAACATTTTCCTTAGACAAATATTAAGTCTACTGCCATTAAGTAAAGGATTTAGGAATAAATTATGCCTGAATACAAGAAATATAATTGTTGTCTAGGACAATAGCATTCCTCTGTATGGTTTTTAGTCAAAGTATTAATATTTACCATATTAAACTTCTTTAAACACAAACCACAGGTGATCAAGCTGTCTTTAAGGTAGATATTTTCTATTTGAAATTAAAGTATTTTGTGTATCCCTATTAAAGAGTGCTATCAATATAAAGGACCTATCTTGTGGTGATTCTTTGTGATACAGAAAAGGCGCAGTTTTGAAACATCAAATTAAAATAATAAGATTCTTTAAAAATGAAAGTGTCTTTATGAACATTGTTCTTATTATTGATTTATTTTAACATAATTATATTAAATAGTGATTTCATCTCTGATATTGACTACATTCGCTATATACATAAAATCTTTCCCTGGTAAAAGAAATAAATCATTTATTCAAAAATAAATACATTTATTGTGCTAAAGCATTAAAGATCAAGTCTGAGATAATTTTATTCCCTTATAATGTGATGCATAAGAGAAAATTATCTTGGGAAGATATAATTTTATTCTATACACTTTGGCATTCTCTGCATTGATAGATACATTAAAACAAGAAAAAGACCAGAGAATGATCTGAAGACAGATTATCAGCTATTAATGGAGAGTGGAAAGACATTCATATTTTGTTTACACTACATGTTCATTTTATTATCTCACTTTAATTCTAGTTGTATAGAATATTGATGGGAACTTGGCCAGGTTACTTATTCACCTTGTCCTCCCACTTTTCTATCTGCAAAATGGGACATTGCAAATTGTACCTGCAATGTGTAGACACATTGTAAATTTTACCTGCATGTTGGGATATCAATGGGGAATACCACAAGTACTATCTGAGTATCTGATATGAACTTAGCTTTAGGGCTAATGCATTATTTCATAAGGGACACTAAAGAGAAATTTGAACAGACAACTATTGTTGCCAGTTTGTAAAAATTAACAATATATTTTCTTATCATTAAGTGAAATGATAAAGAGTAAATAGGACACAGCATGTGATTTGAAAAGCAGTCATGGTGATTACAGTAAATAATAAAACACTGGTGGGACACCTCTAAGATTGTCCTATTTGTAAGTAATAAAATAACAAGAAGTCAAAGCAGAATATACTAGAAATTTTAAAAATGGGTAAATGTGCCCAATATCTTGATCAAAATATGCATGTGTGAATATCCATCGATTTGCATACATCAGTATTAACATGCTTCTTATACTCATGTATGTTAGACCACATTAAAATGTTATGTAAGAAAATAGAATATTGATATTATTTCCACATAAAGTTATATATACATTCAGATATATCCTGATAGACATGCCTGAGAGAATATACTTATACAGCCATGCACTGTCTACAACCAAGGTCCTTTTGATTCTGAAGTGCCCTGTCCCTAATGTAAAGTTAAGTATTACTCTTTGTTGGTTAATTTGGGAAAATCTCTATTGCCATGTGCCCATCTTGAGATTAATCTGTCTCCTTCTATCCTACCCTAAGTCTCTAGGGTATTCCTTTAATTCACTTCTTAGAATACCTTTGGCTGATTATTATATCTAACTAGAGAATTCTAGAAGATAAATCTTGATCCTTTAGAGAATGTGGAGTTGATATAAGTAAGAGTTATGTGTGTCCTTCATCTAGTTATTCATTGGGATACAGAATGATGCAGTGTTGAGAGGTGATTTTTAAGATACAAATAATAACAATAGCTAGTAAAAATGGAAAAGTTTTATATGATATCTACTATTTATCAATAACGGTTTTAGTATTTTTAAAGTATTAAATTATCCTTACAACTATCCTATAAAATGTACCAGCAGCATCCAAAAAATTAAGAACATGCATTTTTTAGAGTTGGAGTTCAGTTCCTAGCTCTAAACACAAACATATTGAGTGATTATGGTGGTGTTACTTCTCAGGGTCACCCTTTTTTTCTGCTGATAAATACAGGTCATTTCAAGTTAGAGTCTGACTGGAGAAATTGACCTTCCTGAGTGAAAGAATACAAAGTTAATAGGAATTCTATTTTATTTTTTTAAAAGATTTATTTATTTATGCATACAAATCTGAGGTAAAGGCCAGAGGTGCAGTGGCAGTGAGAGGATTCACTAGAGACAGAGCAGGGAGCAGAAAAGGCAGACCTACAAAGGGAGCAACAGGAAGGTCAGAAGTGGTCTGCTGAACCTTGTGGGTCACCTCCAGGGCCGGGGATAGAATTCACACTGAAAAGACTGTGGTGAGCTTGCAGAGCTGCATCCTAATCCACTGTGCCACCAGGGAGGACCAGAATTCTACTTTACAATTATGAGAATATTCAATATAAGAATATTGCATCTA
Organism: Condylura cristata; assembly: GCF_000260355.1. Classification (NCBI taxonomy): domain Eukaryota; kingdom Metazoa; phylum Chordata; class Mammalia; order Eulipotyphla; family Talpidae; genus Condylura; species Condylura cristata. The sequence goes on along the minus strand of NW_004567127.1, from coordinate 24,246,956 downwards.
CTTTTGAATTTGAAGTATGGGTAAGCAATCAGTGGGAAGTTTGACATAGGGAAATTTGATACAGGGAAGAATAAGGACAAACTGGAAACCATGAGAGCAAACTGAAATACATGTGGTCAGCTGGTATCCACAGTGATTGCTCCACTCACAGCCTCAATGATGTGGTTGCTTTGCTGTATAAATTGGGTCCTGGCAGCACATTGCTGCTCATGTACCCAGTGGATAATTCACAAAAGCTGAAGGAGATTGGCAGAAGCTAGATGGACTGCACACCCTATATCGTGACAAAGTGCGTTGCAGCCATGCACCTAGCTCCCACAACACTCTCCACTGCTATTGTGGCACTGTTCACACCTGTACATCTCACATACATTTTTCTTTTCTTAGGTATGTATATTGCCAAATCTTCCTAAAACCATATCAAGATTTCAGAGATGGTAATACTAGTTTCTCTTATATTGCTTTTGTCTAGATATTTGAAATTAGTGAGTGTAAAGTCATAAGGACTGTGAGTCACTCTTCCAAAATTGCCCCAGGTGGAAAGGAACAGACTTACCCAGGTCATGCTTTCTTCTGGGGGAACCCATTAACAGGGAGCTAACTGAAATGGATGAAATGTAGAAGTTATTCATTTTTACTTCATTTTCAATCAACAGACTGTTTGCTGTAGAATCTTAAAGCCTTTGTTGAGGCCGCTTGACAGGTTAAGTTTATACCTAATTTGATGACATTCAGAGAGAGGTCCACCCTGCAGGCTATTCCCAGGGAGTCTCTGGTTCCCAAGACCTGTATTTCCCCTGGAAGCTTAATAGAATAGTCAGACTTTGGATGATCCCAGAAAAGCAGAGAACCTGGGAATACACATCATAGAGACCTGTGCATTAAATTATCATCATCATCATCATCATCATCATCGTCATCACCATCATCATCATCATCATCATCAATATCACGATTATAGCTTAGAACCTAATAAAGATATCTTTATTTTTACTAAGGAAGTTTCTTACCTATTACCAGGGCTTAACTTCATGAAGCATACACACCTGCATGATATATATTAACTACCTTCTCATTTGAGACACTGAATTTTTGAAACTCGTTATAGCAGTTTACCATTTATTCCCATTGAACACACAAAGCTATTAAGCAGTTGAACTGGGGTAAAAGCTCAGGTTTGTTTAATACAAAATAACAGTCATAAACATGCACCTTAATAATTTATCAGGTTTTGAAAGTTAGAGACTTTTTTTTTTTGTATGAGAACTTTCCCTATAGAGAAAGAGGTAAAGGCCTCCCTGGTTGGCATAGCGCTTAAAAATCTCAGTCCTGTCAAGCTATAGCCAGCCACTACTGCATAAGTTCAATTCCCAGTGAGGGAGCTAACCCACATGGTGCAGCAGACCTCTCTTGTCTTGCAGGCTGCTCCCCTCATCAGTGTATTTCAGTTAATCTGCCTGTTCTGCTTCCCACTCTATCCCAGTGAATCCTCTCACCACCCCCTCCCCGCACCTCTGACCTACACTCTAGTTCTTACATGCATAAATAAATAAAAATAAATATTCAAAAAAAAAAAAAAGAAAGGTAAGGTATGGTAAAGGGAGAAAAGGCTATTAGGAAAACTTGTAAATGGCTTAATCTTTAAATGGGTAAGGTATTTGAATGGAGGAGACAAGGTTCTCATTAATCAAACGTTTTATATCCAGAATCAAAGTTGGAAAATGGAGTTCCAGTCACCAACTGTGAGTTTCTTAATCATTGTGTCTTGTATCTGATATGCTTGCAATACTTTAGGGATATTCCACAGTGAGGATCTCTGTAATGCAAATGTTATATCTCAGGACCATGTGAGCTACCCATGAAGACGCATTAATATCACCAGCTTGCTGGGGAACTATTGTGCTCAAAAGACAACTTACTACCAGGAAGTGACATCAACATGAAGCAACTAGGAGTCTTCATACATACATACCAGATAGAATCTGAATGCCATGGAGCTCATCATTTTAATATGCCTGACTCGTAATTAGTCAATTTTTTTCTTTTAAAGAAAACTCATATGAGACCACAGTGCAAAATTATAGCACTAGAGAGCAAATAATATATGTACTGGGAACATAGCAGAAAGGTATAAGCATATGTTCACACAAAACCTGACAAGGGTCAGTACCACACACCTAGAAAAAGGAAGGATATGAAGAACTTCAATTTAACACTTTTTTTTTTAATTTTTAAAGATTTATTCATTTATGCATACAGAACTGGGGTACAGGACAGAGGTGCAGGGACCGTGAGAGGAATCACCAGAGACAGAGTGGGGAGCAGAACAGGCAGATGGACAAAGTACAGTGCTGAGGGAACATCCGGCAAGACAGGAGAAGTCCGCCACACCATGTGGGTCAGCTCCAGGGCAAGGACTGAATTTGCACTGAAGCGGCTGCAGCTAGCTTGCAAGTGCTGCACTTTAACCTGCTGCACCACCAGGGAGGGCCTTAGGCTTTTTTAGAATTTATTTAAAGTTCAAGGTTTTTTTTTAACATCATCATAGCTCCATACCCCAAGTTTTAAGGATTTCTACTAGGGCATGTGTTCTGTTACTTACAGAGGCCCTCTCTTTAGGTTTCAATTTAATGTGACTGGCCACCAAATTTTAGTGTCTTCTTATTTCAGAATGTCTTTTAGTAATCTAATCTGTATATAGTTGATCTAATTATTCTTTGTACTGAGGATAGGAAAAAAGTTGGCTATAGGATATTGGCAGAAGTAGATGTTATTGTGCTTTGTGCATAAATTAAGCTTTTAAAGTAAAAAAATAGGTATATTGAAATGCATCAGTACCAATTACCAATCAGTTGCTGTGAGAACTTCCTTTTTGCATTTTCTTGAAGTACCGAGAGACCTTGCCAATAATAGTAAATGATAAATGTTTTGTTATTTTATAATGACTAATACTTTTCACTCTTCTAAAACATGGAAATTTTTTAAGTGAGATAGTTAATCTTATTTGGATTTATTAAATGCATATTGTACATTATTTATTGAAATACCCACTTTATTATTTCAGGCAATGGGAGCATTCCTGTGATAGAGTGCCTTTCCTGCCAATATATCTATGCTTTCTAACACACACATTCAGTCTTTCTAGCATCTTGAGCTCTCTCTTTGTCAGGAAGAAATACTTGTATTGTTTTATTCCCATGATTTGTAAGTGAAGTGTAATTATCAGTTACTGAAATAACATTGAGCACATACATTACCTATTACAGATTTTTACCCCAATGCCATTTACTTAATAAAAACTAATTTTATTATTTCTGTTGAGTTTATGTTGAGGATATTCTCCTTCAAAAATAATAAAAGAGTTCACTGCTAATGAAAACATTTGCAGGCCCTGGAATAGGTTATACATCATATATTAAGCTACAGAATGTTCACAGAAATACAGTACTTATATTGTTATCATTACCAAAATCATGGAAATAAATGCTTCTTTATTTTGTAAGAGCATGCCATTATGAATATTAAGCTCTTATGCTTAGGGTATATTTTGTCATAGAACTGAAGCAAAAGCTTCAGTTTGGACTAAGGTAAACTGTGAAATTAGTTTTAAATGAAGCAGTGAAGACAATTACCCATTATCCAATTGTTGTGTATCCTATCAACAAAATTTGTTCTCTTAAAATGTTTACTTCTACTTCAATCCAAAATACTGCTGCATGTTCCCTGAGGCTCCCGATTAAGAAAAGGTCCAGTAAAGGTTTTTGTTTGTTTGTTTGTTTTTTGGTTGGTGCCAGGTACTACTCTTAATTCTAACTGCAGTTGTAATTTCACATTTATTTTGAACTTACATATACCAGTATTGTTGACCTCATTGTAAGTTCTCTAAAGATAAAGATAGACTTTTGGGCTCCTGACTTAGTCTTATGTTTCTAAAACAGCATGAAAAACAACACAAAAAGTTATACAGTAATTGTATTTTACTTTCACTACAGTATTTCATCCTGTATTTTTACTTTTTGACATTTTACATCATCTGAAAAACAGCCTCAAAATGCTTTGATCAAGGTTGGGTATCACACACTTATGCCTCTCAGAATATTCAAGAAAATCAGTCAGTCCAAGTGATCCTAGAATCTGAGAGATAGAGTAAGAATGAGCTGATTTTATAATTCCAGTATTTCCTGCTAATTGGACAATACAGGGTGTTAAGGGATTTCTCGTCCCACACATGCACACTATCTAGTTTCCCCACAACCTGGTCAAATACTCAAATTAATAGGGTAAAAGACAAATTATTAGGATAAAAGAATAGGTTGAAATATATACTTATGGTGCACTACATGGATGGAGATTCTAAAGCAAATGAAGCAAAACATGGAAATATATCTCTATCAATCTATCATCTATCTTTTTGTCTGTCTGTCTGTGTCTATCTACCTACCTACCTACCTTCCTACCTACCTATTAACTACCAAACTACCTCTTAAGTTAAGGGATGGGGAAGGGGCCTGGGGCTTCACGGAATGAAGGTGACTCATTTCAAAGACCTGACACTCTGTAATAACATGTTTGCCCTGCCAAATAGATGGTTTTACCTGATAGAAAGGTTACTTCCAATAAAAATAATGATTTTGAGTAATACCCCTAATTTTCCTTCTTCTAGGTAGTTAAGGGAATACAAAAGGTCTTGTGAACCTGAATTGTCTTGATTTACCTCAGCTTGAAATAATCCACAAGCCAAAGTGACATGTCTTGGGGAGCCCTGTTCTGAACCTCTGGGAAGGCCTCTCTTTTAGCCTCATTCCCTCCCTGTGGCAAGTCAGAGAGCTACATTGGACCAGTGGATGGTAATCAAATTCAGGGAAGGTGAAATGAACTCTTATTTTTCAAGATTTGTTTCAGTGGTAACTCAAGCACTAAGTACCTGATTGGCTGTGTTCTGTCCCTCCCCTTCAAACAGAATAGTTCCATCCTTTTCTCATTTGTGACTGAAATACTCTGACTATATAGGGAAAATATATATATATATATATATA
>NW_004567127.1:24212858-24241820 GCF_000260355.1 Condylura cristata | reverse complement strand
AGAGAGAGAGAGAGAGAGAGAGAGAGAGAGAGAGAGAGAGAGAGAGAGAGAGAGAGAGAGAGAGAGTGAGTGTGAGAGTGTTATCTGGGCTCTGAGAATGGATGCAAGTGATCTTGTGCCCAGCTTTATCACCTCAATTGGCAAATGTGATAAACAGCAGAATAGATTTTATTCCTTTCTATAACTTCTGTGCTTCAAAACAACAATGATTGAATGCTTGCAGTGGAAACATACACTTAAATTTGTCTGGATAGTATGTGAGCTATACTAACACGTAAAAACCATTTTGAAAATAATATTAGAATCATATTTTTAAATGGGGGAGAGGGAGTGTTGAACTATAAAACCACTAGGGAAGGGAAAGGGCAAAAGACAGCTTATTCCTCCTAGCCTCATTCATTTAACACTTATTCTAAAAGGAATATAAAGGTTAACAAGTGATTATATATCATTTATACATAATCGGAACATACATATTCATGCCTTGTTCTTAATATTCGGCATTTCTTGGTAGTATCCCTTAAGGACATCAAAAGATCAGCATTTAAAGTCATTTTGATATCTAAAACTGCAGTTTATGCCTCATTAGCGTACACAGGCAGCTGCATTTTCCCTTGCATGGTACAGAAGAAGGTAGAACCTGGCTCTCTCATGCTCACAGAAGATACACACTACTGCTGACATAGACAAATGGGTTGTGTTTCCAAGAACAGAGTGCAAAGTTCCTCCATTTCTGCAAATCAGAGAATATACTAGCCCAGGCTATGTTAGCTTCCAGTGAAAAGGTAGCATCCTGGATGTATAATTATCCAAGGAATAACAATAGCACCTGAACAGAAAACATCCCCCTCTTCTTTCTCTTCCTTTAGTGTCATTTCAGATAACCTCAACTGTTACAAATAGAATCATTCATTGTTTTACTTGAGTAAAGAGAAGATTGTATTTGTTGAAATGAATCTTCAAAATAGTACTAATATTATCTAAAGCTAACACAATCATGTAATATTCACGCTGGAGGAAGCCCTAGCTCATAGTATGTTGGGATTTTTGGCAGTCCCAACACTTGCAACGTTTGCAAGTAGTATAAGAAAGATAAGCATAATGTAAATGAATTGGTAGAAGATTCTGCAAGGTCTTAGGTGCTGCCTTCCTTCAATCATGACTGAATAAAATGTTATCTCAGGTCAAGGATAATTTAGCACAATTAAACCAAGTCTAGCTGAGTAGTTAGTGAGTTCCTTCAGACAGCTATAGGATCCAACTTAAAGAAGAGCAGTAAGAAGCTGTCTGAATTCAAGGACAGAGCCTTGTAGTTTTATTTATTTGTTTGTTTTAAATATTTATGAGTACAATGCTGGGGTATAGGCCAGAGGTGCAGGGGTGGTGGGAGGATTCACCAGAGACAGAGTGGGAAGCCGAGTAGGCAGATTGAGGAAGTACACTGCTGAGGGGAGACAGGAGAGATCTGCTGTACCATGTGATCACCTCTGGAGCTGGGAATTGAACTTGCAAGTGAATTGGCCTTTGTGAGCTTGCAGTGCTGTGGTTTAACCTGTCGCACCAGTAGGGAGGACCCATAATTTAAAGGTAAGTTTTCACCTCTACTATTCTTTGCTAGGTATTTGGATGAGTGAGTTGTGTTTCCAGAAATGTCCTCCATTTCTGTAAATTAGAGAATATACTAGTCCAGACTATGTTTGCTAGCTAGATATGTGATCTTGGGAACTCTCTGAGCTGGTATCATTAATTATAAATAGTAACATACCACCCAAATCTCTCTTTTTTTGGGAGACGATCCATGTTAAATAGCCAAGTATGCTTCCTAGAACTTATTTTATTTATTGGTACATAAAACATTTCTATCAATTGAAAACAAAACTCAGTCATTGAGATTTTGATACTTTTAAATGCTTATTATGTATGGGAAGTAAATCATATGTTCTAATGGACAAATGATTCAATTCTCAAAAAATATATATATTTCTGTCCCTCAGGAATACAGTAGGTATAGCCATGTCCCAGTTACAGTGGCATTCAAGTTCTTATAGGGAGATAGACATGAAAATAATAGTCTCAGAGATGAATGTATATAATATCAGGTCTAACTAAAATTAGTTAACTATGCAGAAATTCTGGAAGAAAAGATAGAATATTTGATTTCTAATGCTATAAAGAGGACTTACAAAAGGCTTGGATAAGAATAAGAACAGAGCAGAATCAGAGTGGTGAAGAAGACCCCGAGTTGATAGAAATAATGACTAAGGATTACCTTGAAAAGTTTCCAGAAAGTTGGTGGAGAAGTTGGAGGAAAATGTGGAAGAAGAGTTTGTGCTTAGCCATATTTTTTTTTACAAATACTAATATATACATACATATGTGTATGTGTGTGTATGTATGTATGTATGTATACAAGTGTGATGGGGTATGGATGCACAAATGGAGAGAGAATAAAGAACAGACAGACTCTATATGCAAACCCTTGCTGGCTAGGTGTGGAAACTTAAGGTCGGTTACAATATTACTGGGGAGTAAGATTAGGCTTTCATCAGAGCAGTTGTACTGTCTGCATATATTTAGAAAAGTCAATCTGTTAGAAAGAGAAAAGGAATTGATATGTGGAAGTTGATACTGACCAATTGTAGGCATTTTCTCTGAGGGATAAAGAAAGCTGAACTAGTGAGGGAAACAAACAGTTGCTGAGGCAGATTAATGTCCTGTCGCTCTGACTCCGTGACAGAGGCAGTATTCTCAAAATCATGAGATTTCTGCAGCCTCCGTTTCTTCAACTTTGATCCTATGGTGTCTGAAGAAACTTCATCTATTGTTACCGTGCTAGTCCTGCTTTAGTTGTGCTACATTAGCTTGACCCTTGATACCACTTAATTCTTTCCTGACTGAACTCAGGGGTAATTAAAGGAACTTCCAACATTCCACATTACCTGCTACAAAAATTCTGTTAGCTCTACCTTCAGCATTAATTTGGATGGAAACTTAGGCAAATCACCTTTAAAGAGGTAGCATCGCATGAACTGATTTTGTCAAATTATAACACTAGTTTAAGAACTTTAGTTGTACTTAGTGAAAATAATACCAGAAGTTAGGGGATGAGGTAATAACTACAGTGCAATGAGGAATCCACTTTTCTTTAGTTTACCTACAGTTAATTATACCCACAGGGAATGTGAAAAAGCAAGTTTGCTGTTTATGTAGTTGATATTTAAGTGATGTAAGATAGAGTTAAATATGTGAAATATAGCAGTTCATGTTAAAAAAAAGTGAAATGGAGAAAGTGATAGCATGAACTCCCTTCAACATGTCACACATAATCTTGAAATCCAAATATTAAGTGACATTTTAGTGCACTTGCTGCTTTTCTCCACAATCAGTGTTTCATAGTCATTATTCCATTAATTCTGACAATAACACAGTGAGTTTGACCCACATTATTGTATTTTAGAGATATAGAAACAGAGGGTTTTCAGTGTTAATGATTGACCCAGAAACTTACCTGGTGACAAACTGAAGCACAGTTGGACTTCAGATTGTCTGAATCCAGAGTAGGTGATTCTAACTTTGATATCACACACATATTTATTTCAACATGAATATTATTTTAATAACAAATTATTGTAATATTTTTACATCTTAGATGACCAGGTGAACCTGCTTAGCCTTGTCATTGGCTATCGTTCTCTAAGTTTTAATTTTTTTCTTCCTTCTTTTCTGTCTCACTTTTTCATGTCCTCCTTTCAAATTTCCTATTACTCATTGAGACTAGAAAATTTAAAGCCCTCATTTCTACTGCTTTGTAGGACTTCTTTGCACCTCATTTCATCTGTCTCCCCTGATTGAGCATTCCTTCTGATTACACTTCCATCATTTTGGATAGGTTTTCTAATCTGAAGCTTCAATCACCTTCCAATGATCCCCTGTAAGAGTCTCCCAATGACCACCAGTAGTTGCAAGTTAAGATTTATCCCATCTTAATCTACATCAGTCATGTGAAATCTAGTCACCATTTTGGGTATCCTTGAAAAATATAGTATATGACTTTCCCTGGCAGCACAGCAGATTAAGGCACAGTGCTGTGCCACAGTGCCACAGCAGCTCAAATACAAGTTTGATTCCTGGCCAGGGAGGTGACCCACATGGGGCAGCAGACCTCTCCTGTCTTGCCCGACACACCCCTCAGCAGTGTACTTTGTCAGTCTGTTTGTTCTGCTCCCCATTCTGTTTCTGGAGAGCCTCCCACTGCCCCTGTACCTCTGGCCCTAGTTCTGTAAGCATAAATAAATATATATATTTTTAAAGTATGGTACAGAAGTGAAATCTAAGCCCCAGTTTCCAAAAAATAAATTTTAAGTACAGATTTAAATAAAATGGAGAATATCAGTTTTCAAGTACTTGTTCATATACTCCTGGTGATAAAAACTTAGGGTATATATTTCAATGTCATAAACTTAAGGTGGAATCAAAATATCATTTACTTAGTTACAGAAAGAGACTTGGAAACAGAGCAGTAACATTCTTTAGGCTTGGAAGAGAATCACGATGGTCAGTACTGAGGTATTTTGCCTTCTCTTTTCTCATGAAAGATTCAGTAAGAAGTGGTATTAACAACAACAAAACTTCAAAAGAGCTTAACCAGTTTATTCTGAATAATAAGTGAAATCATCATTCAAGTACTCTGCTTGTTGAAGTGTTACAGTTTCCTTCCTTGAAGATGGAGGCAGGTGGTTCCAAGAAAGAAATTATAATGCACTGAATTGAAAGCTTTAAGTACAATTTGATAAATAAATATATATATATTCTGTCCCCTTCCCTCTCTTCCAGTGAACATTAGTGCTGCCTCATTCGGCAACTTTATAAATTTGAGAGCAAAACAATACCAACAGTAAGGAATGTGAAATGAACCCCAGACCCAGAGTTCAAGTATAGTTTGGCAATTATGTGCAATAGGTATTTTTCATCCCCTCAAGCATTTATAAATGTAAGGGGAAAATTTTCTTATCATTTGATGGATGCTTAGAGTAGAACATTTGGAAGGGAGGTATCACTAGATCAGTAATTAGTAACACATGGCCAGAACCAGGAGGTGGGAGTAAAGATAACTAACATCATCATAGAAGTAGCTATAGACCTGAAAAGTCCTTAGGCACAGCCATGGAAAATGTAGCTAGTACCAAAGCCTGCGACAGAAACACCTATAGGTTGAATCAAAGATGGGGAAATGGAGATTGAAGGCTTCATAGGACATCACCACACATTTTGAATCTACCTAGTCACACCCTAGAAATAGTTTAAATATGGTTAACAAATCAACAAAAATTGAGCACACTCCCTACAGAAAAGAAGTTATGTTAGAACAAGCATATACCTTCCAGCTCTTCCTGCCCTTTTGTGTCTGTGCAAGTATTTTCTTATCCTGTCCTTTTTTTTTTAAAAGAATTATTTATTCATTCATCCATAGAGAACTGGAGTACAAGCCAGAGGTTCAGGGACAGTGAGAGTCGTCACCAGAGACAGAATGGGGAGCAGAACAAGCAGAATGATGAAGTACACTGCTGAGGGAAACAGTGGGCAGGTCAGGAGAGGTCTGCAGCACCATGTGGGTCACCTCCGGGGCCAGGGATTAAACTCACACTAAGGGAGCTGGAGCTAGCCTGCAGTGCTGCATCCTAACTTGTTGCACCACTAGAGAGGGCCCTCCTTTATTTTTAATAATGAACCTGTCCTTTTGTATATAACCAAGTCTCTGACATGTGTGGAAACTTACTGTGTACTGCTGAAAATGTACTGGTGAAACTTTTCTTAGAGGTAACCCAAAGACTACACTCTCTAAACCCAACACCTCTCCAAACTGACATCATATTTCATATCATTAACAAGATGTTCAGCTATATTAAGTATTGTTCTATATTGATACGTTTCTTCAAGAAGTGTTACTAACCTGTGAAGCCAAGGGTGACCCCAATTGTGACTCCTTACCTGTGTAATTAACTCAGGGAAAGACCCAATAGCAGACATGCAGAAAGAAAAAAAATTCACAAGTGTTTAATCAGAAGAGGAATGAATAAAAAAAGGAAGAAGAGAGTAAGGAGAGGATAGAAAGGGGCCGAGACACCAGGGAACAATTCAAAGCTAAAAAAGTAAGAATGTGAGAGCATGTATGTGCTAGGTTTAAAGCCAAGCATGGCCCTAATTCCCAGTTGCCCTTCTGTTCTGGAAGTCAGATTCTTTGATGCTGGGAGTCATTGTCCTCAGTATCTGAGCACTCATGAGCAGACATGGGGGCGAAGTCCACTGAGAACCTCATTTACTGGCTCAGAGATTGACCTGCTCCATTCCTCAGACAGACATAAAAATATAATCATTTTAAAAGGCTCACTCCTGACATTATATTTTAGATGTATTTTTGATCATATAAGAGAGAATAGGGGCAAGTTAGGAAAATGGAAAACACTACAAGATTGGTGTTAAGGAGAGGAAGATTCCATCTTCCCCTCTTGTTTCCTCTGGAACCAAATAATCACATTGGCACCAGACAAGTGACAAGAGAAAAAAATAGTTTAATATTAACACTTATAGCTGTTGTATATATAAAGGAGACCTAGCAAAAACTGAGTTACTCTCTAAAGGAATTAAACTACTTCCTCAAATTACTTCAGCTAAAGGCAGAGGATATGGGATGGGAGGGTAAAATTGGTTCTGATATGTTGCTATGAAAACACACTAAGCAAGGACAGATTTATTGCTGCCTTCTTCATTGATAAGGACTCATTGGAGGCTATAGCCTTATAAATAGAGATTTTCCTTTGTACAGGTACAATACTCTTAAAAAAAATAGATTTATTTATGCATATAGAACTTGAGCACAGGACTGAGGTACAGGGGCAGTGAGAGGGTTCACCAGAGACACAGGGGTTAGGATTAGGGTTAGGACAGCCAGATTGACTGAAATACACTGCTGAGGGAGCAGCGGGTGGGTCAAGAGAGGTCTGCTGTGCCATGTGGGTCAGCTCCCTGGCACTGGTGTTCAAGCTCCAAGCTGTGGCTTGCTTCATAGTGCTGTGCTTTAACCCATTGTGCCACCAGGGAGGGCCCAAGTACAGTACTCCAAAAGGGTAAACCCCCTCCAGCTTTCAGAGTACCTCCTTTAGCTACAGAGACATATATTAAGGTCATCAACACCACTCCACTACATTGGGAAGACAGAGCCAAAATTAAGGAAGCTAATAGAAGTTTTTAAATAGCAGCATTCAAGGTATGTTGGTGTGGGGTTTTAGAGACTGATTCCTTCCATCTCTTCATGCCTCTGTACTACTCCAGCGTCTTCGTCTTACATAAGCCATTCTTCCCTTTAGAATTAGGTGTAACGATTGTGACAGGAAATGGAATGTTCTCCGCCTTGAATGATTTTTCTGGCTTCACTATCATCAATTCTTTATGAAATTAATACCTTTTCAGTGTTCACCCTATTTAAAATTATAAACTGCGTACCCATATCCCCCTCTTCAACTTGTTTAACTTCTAATATGTTTACCTTATGCTATTTTTATAGGACATTTCTTACCTATTATATAATTTATTTACATATTACACAAAAATTAGTATGCTCAGAAATAGGTGAAAGAAAAAAATGAATATAAGGACAGTAGTTATTTAAGCCGCTTTCTTCCTCATGTGAAACAAGGACAAATGGGAAGGGAGAGGTTTATTTTTTTTTAATAAATTTTAAAAATGTTAGCAAACAGAATACTAGGAACATTTTATAACTAGCTTTGACATTATGCAGAAAAGATGTAACAGTTACTACTGTTAACTGATGAGAATAGGCATGGGTACCTGGAATGGGGAACTATTTTGTTAAGTTCCTACAGAGACATGTGTATCTCCACAATCATTTAATTCAAATAAAGCTAATGTAGCTCAGAAGTTCAGTCACTAACTGAATATCACTATCATATCTTTTTTGTTAGGTGATGAGGCAAATTTAAGTTTATAAAATATGGAATACTACATCTGACCTAGCATCTCTCCACATACTCAAATACTTCCTGCACATGTTTGTTATCTGCAACCTGTCTGTGCATTTGAATCTGTCTCCCAGAATTTATCCTTTGAGTCACCAGAGAATATTTCTTTGCAGGACAAGCCTCCCCAAAACAGGTATGCTCTGTAACTCATGAACTGTTTGTAGCTGAGGTCAATCAAGGTCCTATGGATCACCAGAAGAAAAAAAAAATTACCCTTTCATGCAGCCCCTAGAAGAACAAAGATTTGAAATATTACCCAGAATTAGAATTGTTTTTGTTGGATTGTTTGTTTATTGAAAAATAACCTATTACCTAATCCTGTCTTTGTGGCAGGGCAAACATCTGACTACAGATTATCTGATCTTCGTCCTATGAGTCATATGTGTCACACTCTCCTCCTTTGGCATATTTGTCATATGAGTCACTCTCTCCTCCTCATGTGAGATTTCCACCTCTCTCCTTGAAGTCCCAAGCTCCTACCTCATTCCTTAATGCTCTCTATATAGCACTATATAATATATCTAACACTCTCTATATTACTGTATATGTATGTGTGTGTGTATAGTGTGTGTGTGCCTTCAATTCCCCCATTTGCTTCAAAAATTCACATCTATGTAGATTTTCCATTTGTTTCTTATTAAATTTGTTCTTTGCTCCAAATCTCTCTGATGTGAATTTGATTGCTACAATACTAGAGCTGGAACAGTATCCAAAGGAGTAAGGGAAAATTTCTTCTCTACCTCTGCTCATTCTTCATTGCAAATCAAAACTCAATAAAAAGGAAATCACATTTCCAAATATCTCTAGTTTATATGTTGCATTTAATCAGATAAGAAATTGAACAGTCAACAAACTACTCAATTACTGCGATTGTGAGAGTCTGAGGGAGATTCTGCAGTTTACTAATGGAATGAATGCATTTGTAGGAAGGATAAGGAAATTTCCTGGTAAACAACCATCACTGTAGCAAATTCTTCTGCTGAACTAATTCATCCCCATGTTATGTTGATCTATCAGGATCAACAGCTCATTAAAGTTTAGGATGTCATGGATATATTGTTCTGTCTTCAAAGAGCTTTTTGGAAGATGGCAGCATATTTTCAACTTTTCCCAAATTGAGTAAGTCTATTCATGGTTTGATTTTTCTATTATGGTGTAGCTGATGACAATATATACAGCCATTTTTCTTCTCAGTTTTTCACACATGGTTATCCAATCTAAATTTCACTTCCAAGTATATGTTATCCTGCTAGCTTCCCCTTCTTATTTCACCAGGAAACTTTGCTGTCCAAATGTTTAAGACACAGTGCTACCAGATGGCAACATTTGATTGGATTTGCTCTTTTCCAGGCCAAGTTAGGAACTTTCTCTGACTTTCAGAGACAATAGATAATTGTTTCAAAACAGGCATTTCTCTTACATTTATAACTTGTGTTGAAATAACAATACCCATTTGAAGCTGTAACCCCAAATGAAGCATAACCATGTGTCTGAAAAAAATTTTCTTCACTTGAAAAACATTATCCTTTATACTTATAAATAAATGAATTTCAAAGGGAGAGTGAAATGATGGTTAGGGAGTTTAGCTAATGATGGCACAAGTAGAGAAAAGACCTAAGAGACAGCTAAAAGTTTACATTTTGACAGAAGTTAAATTAGTTATTTTAAATGTCATTCTATAGAATGTCACAGAAAATGAGTAAACAAGTTAATTAGTTTGGTTTTCTTTGTTGCTTCTTTTGCTAAATCCAGCCACACACAAAATGCGATTCCAAAAGCAGAAATAAAGAAAAAAAAATGTTTAGTTCTCCTAATCCTAAATTTCCTGATTCGGGGTCTTTTAGTTTCCATGCTTCTGGTTAACATATTCATTCAAACATAAATACGATCAGCATCAAAGGCTTCACATTCAGATTAACCACTTTTTGGCACATCACTTCCTTTTAGTTTGAACTTGGAATCTCCTCCATGTACAGACCACTAATGAGAAAATCCTTGCTTATGAATTCAGTCCAGAATGGGAGTCGTTTCCCCCTCTCTCCGTTTGCATAATGTCGGCTTTGAAGTCAGGCAGTCCACGAAAGTGATTGATCTCGCCCAAGTTCATAACTTTTTCAAAGTACAGCCGATATCATTAAATTTTAATTAACCCTTTGAGCTCCTTCTATGATGTAAAGATGAGGGAACATCAAAGGCTCATGTGTTGAAGCAGCAGTGGCATCTTTTGTGCCCCTATAGCTTTTTAGAAGATATCTGAGATGCAAATATTTCAATGGGGTCTTCAGCTTTTGTGTGTGTGTGACATTGTTATGCTGTTGCAGGGTTATAGCTAAAATCTATTGTTAGTCTTTCAAAGCTGGTTATTTAATCATTTGCTGTGGTAAGAGCTTAGAAGTGGTCTGTCTTTCCACCTCTTCTACATAAATCTTTGTAATCAAGGAGTCTGTTAAAATGTCACTCGGTTTGCATTTTCTTGTGTTGTTGTCCTTCAACAACTCTCATTCATAATTAATCTTATTTCATTTTATGCCAAATTGTAATATTTTTTCATATGATCTTGAAAAGTCACACAGTCACATTCAAAAATGCTGGATGGGAAACTAAGATGGAAAGGAAGTGTTTATTGCCAGAAGGCATGGGGTTTGAATCTCTAACTATAAGGTGGAAAATAGGAGCTTTCCTTGGGGCACTTAGCAAATATTTATCAAGTACACTCTCTCTTCCAGACCTTCTTTAAGTGTATATTCACTTCCTTCATTGCATCATTGCATGCATATCTAGTGATGCAGAATTTACAAACCCTGGCTCACATGATTTGATACCTCTTAATATTGCCAGTGATCACTGTGAAAGGGGTAAATGAATGCTTCCTAGTCCACTGGTGGCTTATGAGAACACTGAACAATGTGCAGCAAGTACAGGGGAATCCAGGGTCTGAGGTTCTCCCCCCCCATTTCACTTGAAATAGACAGTGGCACATGTGAAAATTGGGAATCAAGAAACTTGTTGGTTGGACAAATGCAGCTCTTGCTAACCAGTGCCTTGGTTTCTCCACACTCCTGCCATGTTTTCTTCCTTGATATAGTGTATGGTAATATACATGAGTGTTTTGCAATCTTAGTATCTTAATAGCATGAAGTGTAATAGTTTTAAACTTGCTATTTAGATGCAGAAAAAGTTGACAGGATAGTTTTCCTTCCTTCAGATGGATTTTATGTCTTTCCACTTCTCCTTTAATGTAAATATCCAGTAACCATGATTTTCCATCTAAAAGTCTACAGGAGGGAGAGGAAGTGATAAAAAATCTTGATTGCTTCACTTCTTCAAAAGTAATAATAAGCTCATTTCCAATGCCCAAATGCACATTTGCCCCTGTTGGGTCACTTTAATCAAGGCATTATTGCAGATGATGTGTGTTTACCCAAATGAGATTGTGTGACCTACTGAAATGAACATGATCTGGACTTGCATTTGGGGTGCCTGACTTAGTGAGCTTCATGTTTATGTGATTTAAATTAAACCTGCATATATTATTAGAAAAAAAAATTTGACTACCAATAATTAGAATAAAATAGTTGATCAGCTCTCTCCTATTACATAGAATTTGAATCAAATGAATTGTTAAATATATTAAGTATTCTAGAATTCTTGAAAAGGAGAAATCTATATCTCACAGATAAAGTTGTATTGTAAATGATGTAATGTTTGTTTCTGGCTCAAGATCTAGAAAAATCTAAATGATAGCTGCCTCCCTTATAAATTGTGTATTCTAGCCAAAACACAGCTTTTCTTCTTTTTTTCTGTATGTGAAAATTATATTGAAAGGCATTTGTTTTAGAAATAAAAAGAAAGGAGATTTCTCATTCAAGTTTGTGTTCAAATAAAGATTTAAGTTTTTTTAACCCACTTTTCATAGAATTAAAGAATAGATGTTAAGAACATTTCACATACTTTTTAAAATGTTACTGTATTTTTCCTATTAATTATTTGCAGCTTCTTATAAATTTGTTTGCCATAAGCTATAAGAATAGCTACTATGGATAATTAGTTTAGGTTGCTTGAAACTAACATTTCAAAAGCTATCAACAAGTAATTGGCACAATAGGAATAAAAACAAATTTGCTTAAAGAAGTACAAGGTTAAAACTATGCCCCCCAAAAGGATTTTTACAAGCTAAATTTCTGGGGTTGTCATATGTGTGTGCATGTGTGTGTGTGTATATTTTATATGAAAAAAATGGGGGACATATGTGCAAAAATAAGCTGAAAGTAGATTTTATATATATGTTGAACATATGGTAAGCTGTGAATGCAGTGGCAAATCATATTCACCAAATAATATGCCCATCCGTCCTTTTCTCTCCAACTTCTGTGTCTAATGAAAGCCGGGAGATATTATAATTAAGTTATTCGGAGGAAATACACAATTCTGAGTTATGCATTGTAAGATGCCTTTCACTGTGTTCTCTGACTTAACACTATCCTGACTTTCTCTCATCATGAGGACAAGATGAGGTTAGCTTTAACTCCTCCCAAAGGGAAACTGGAACATCAAGAGCTGCCCTAGTGATCAGGAAGAATGGAGCCATGCTGTCTAAGTAGCGACGATGCTCTGTGCTTCTGTTTCTCAAAGTAAACCCTTCTGATTTTCAGCATTACTGTACTAATGCTGTCATTGATTTTTTTTATTTTTAGTAATGCTGCTAAATATGAAATTTCAGAAATTTCTCTAGAAACTTTATACTATCTCACTTATTACCAGAAAGTATCTTCGCTCTACTTATTATCTTTATAGATTAAGAATCTGAGTAGATAAATTACTGAATTTCTTACTGGAAGACTTTTTTTGGTATCTTTTTTGTTCTATTTACTATGGTATTTACTATGTTATTCTGAATTAGTTATCCTAGTTATCCATTTTAATATTTCATAAATAGATTGTTCCCCCACCCCTCCACCATTTTAGTGTTCTTCCCATTTAAAATTCACCAGTACCATTGCTGCTATTCTTTAGGATCTGACACAAATCCTAAATAATGCTAAAACACTGATTTTTGTCTTCTCAGATCCCCTTGCACCATTTCCCAAACAGTTTTCATTCTGTAATCATGTGGCACAACCCTAAATTGGACAGGGATCTTCTAAATTCCTCCCCCTCTGACCAGATGAATGATGTCAGAGATATGCAGGTGAATCAAGCAAAATTAATCAGGGTCTTCCTTAATATGTTCAGACAGGTCTTTCCTTTCCAGTAGAGTGGTGTAACATATTACCTTATTTTCTGCCTGTGGCATATCCCATTGAGAATGCATCCATTCAAGGTCAAGCACAGATAGGGGAAAGTATAATATATTTAGATAAAATTAAGGCACTAGATCTCACTGTGCCTGTAACAGAACCTAAATTTTCAGTTACATTGGGAAAAACAAAATACTACCCTTAATTTTATATAAGTTTATGTAGTTCTGACCAATAATCTTACTGATCTAGTAAAGCTTTCGTGCTTGTGGTCCTAGCTATTATGTCTTGTTTTTTTTTTTTTCCCAAGAAAAGACACCTTATTAAACTACTCATTTTCACTTTATCTGTATCAGTTCATAGTCCCAATAGATTGCAAGTCCTAAGACACTGCAGTTCAGGCATTGTGTTTTCCCACACCCATTGATACTACTCAGCATATAATAGCTGCTCCAATAGATAATTTAAATCAATAATCTGCAACCCCAATCTAAGTACTGTAACCATAGTGAGATTAATAAGAACTGGGGTTTCTGAGGCACTTAATATGTGGTCTGGTGGGATAAAAGTGAAGGGATGGTAGAGACTATGTTCAGAAAGCAGTTTAGGACAGGCTAGAAATAAGAGCAGAGAAAAGAAGCTCATGGTTGATGAGCACTGATCGTACACAAAGAATACTGACCTAAGGGTTTGGTACACATTATCTCATGAAATCCTCAGCATCACACTGCAAGGGATTTTTTTTTTAAGATTTATTTATTTATTCGTACAGAACTGGGGTACAGGCCAGAGATGCAAAGGGTGAGAGGATTCACCAGAGACAGAGAGGGGAGACAGATCGAGGAAGTACACTGCTGAGGGGAGCAGCGGGCGGGTCAGGAGAGGTCTGCCACACCATGTGGTCACCTCCGGGGCAGGCGGGGATCGAACTCATGAGGAAGTGGCTTAAGCTTCTTTGTGCTGTGCTTTAACTGCTTTAACCCACTGCGCCACCAGGGAGGGCTGGGATTTTACGCATTTTATTACTAAAGAACTGAGACCCCAAAGCGGTCATTATATTGACCAAGTTCCCTTTTCCCCAGATTGTGTTGAAGAAGTGCTACACTTCTTCACTTATCCAGAGGGAACTCTGGATAAGACTGAACCAAATATTTAGTTACATTATTCTGAAATATAGTTGGTGATGAATTCTACATGGAGTCAAGGAGGAAATGCAGCTTAGATGAGTGGTGTTCCGTGAGATTTTGTCTAAGGAACAAGATGGGGCCAAAAATAGAAAGGTGTGGATCCAGAATCATTTGAGGCTGCATCTAAGAAATAGGGCTGTAAATGAGTTGGCAGTGCTGAGTTGTTGCCCTGACAGCTAGGTTCAGGGATATTCTTGAAAGCTAAAGATAATTTTGTAGGTTTGCCTACCTTCTCATAGCCATTGAGAAGGAAGCAGGATATTGACTGGAGTCTGAGACTCCTCACAGCCATTTAGCTAAGTGCCTTCCATGTAAAAGAGAAGTTACAAGAGCAAAGGGAGCTCAAAGGAAAGTGAGGCATATTTAGAGATTTTAGCACAAGTCATTTTTAGAAAGGAATGCCTCAGCTTTTACAGAAAGACACGTAACATGAAGACCATTTGAGACTCAGAAAATGTCAAGAGCTTGAAGATGAAGATGAAGAAAGAATCTGAGAATTAGTCCAGGATAACATTCCAGGGAAGAAATATAGGATCAAAATATCCATGATCCTATGAGTCACCCCAGTCCAAACTTCCCACTGATGGCTCTCATGTGAGTCTTCTGCTGAAAAAAAAAAAAATGAGTATTCTGGTTTCAGCACTGAAGCTATCTCTTGAGAGTTCTTTTTTGTTTGCATGTCTACCATATTTGAAATAGGAATGTGGAAGACTGAATTAAAATTTTGAATTAAGTGTTGAGATTTGGGGAAAATCTAGGCAGTTTGAAATCAAGACTAGATTTGCTAGCCTGGACAAGTTATTGCATTTTAGTTGTGAAAATCAAATATGAGAAGGTGTGCTCAATTGTTTAGTAAAGTGTATATTTTGTAATAAGAGCCTGACAACCATAAAATCATTATTGTTGTTATTATGTTATAATTACTATTCCTAAACTGATTATAGTTTAGAAAAATTAAATGTTCTTCATGCTTCTAATTAGATAGATATACTTTAAGAACTGATAATTTGCAGCTGTATTCTGAACATTTAAAGAAAATAACTTCATCAATCTGGAATTAAAATAATGGTAATAACCCATGCTTTCAATGTAAAAACTGGCTAAAAAATATCTCCATGATTTATCTTAATCTGCTTTAGTTTTACAGTTAAACTTCAGTAACCATCTCTCCATGACAAACCTTTATTGATTTTCTGTGCCACTAGCCAGTTGACTATAAAGTCAGTGCTATTTTATTTTCTTTATATATTTCTTTATTATTTATTGCAGGACCATACTTGTAATCACCAATTTCTAAAGGAGCTACTTTTCTGCAAGGTTATGCCAAGGTAGCAAATTTACCTCCAAATTATAAGTTGCCTATAACCAGGATGGTTGATTTCTAGCTCACAGTGTGAACTACAGATCAGATGTAGCTTTGCCACATGAATCTTGCTCATTCTATGCTAAAAGAGCAATTCATAGCTGGAATATACTAGTCTCTGACAGTTGGAAAAGAACTCTGGCAATATAGAAAAGGTTTCTGTGCTTTTGGTATCAATTACTATTATGTTATTTCAACTGGACCTAAGTAAAAGGCATGGCCAAGCCTGATGGTGATAGCCTAGAGACCTATAAACTCCTCATAAGGTTAGTAAAGAGCAAAGCCATAAAACTAGTTTTACCAAGAAGTGTCAGTACGTGTCACAGACAGAAATCTAAAATGACACCTGTATTTGGAATAATCCCAAGGGATTGTGACTAGGATGAATTTTACTCTCATAATTATTCTGTCATATAGTATTGTTAATTTTAAGAAAGGAACATTATCTTCATGGGCTTGACCTAATCATAACCCTAGAAATCAGTCTAGAGGTCAGAGATATAGAAAGTGAGAGATTGAAAGTGCAAGGGGATTTGATGGGAGAAGTTACCTCTCCCTGGTTTGGAGATGGAGGTCACAAGGCAAGGCATGCAGGTGCTCCTTGGGAGCTTTACACATCAGAGATGGCTGCCAGCAAGGGAATGGTAATCTCAGTGAAGTTCTCCACCTAGAAGTAGCCAAAATTTACAAGTGAACTTCAAAGTATATTTCCTTCCTGGAGACTGCAAAAAGGAAACAGTGCCTCTACTGGCACCTTGATTTCTGTCTGGGAGACTCTGCATTCAGTTACTAGGGGCCCAGACTTCTGATCTACAGAAACAGAACTAGTAAATAAGTGTTATTTGAAACCACTTCATTTATAGTATTAGTGATACAATAATAATGAACTAAACAGCATCGCACTGCAGCTTTCTTCCTCTGAGACTCTCAGCCAATGCCATGGTTTCTCGTGCCGTAATTTCCTCCTATTTACAAGTTAAATCTCTATTCCGCATATTCCATTTGTTATGATAATCAAATAAGATAGAATATACAAAAATAGTTACCAACAAAATGTTACAGACTTGCAAGGTTTTGGCATTTTGTTACAAAATAGCATATCATTTCCATTTGTAAAGCACTTTCATAAAGTGCAGGATTTATTTTTCTATAACATCTTAGTGCAAGGGTTTGGTTTCAAGTCTGTCATTGGAAAAGCTTCAGTTCTACCAATAACATAATAATCTATGATATGCTTAACTCATTGATTGCCAGGTTATTTTCTTTAATATAAAACACATTTAATACCTAAGAAGTCCATTCTTGAAGACTAAAGGTAATGCAAATGCATTGTTCCCAACATCAGCACCTACAATGCACCTACAATGAGTGTGTATATGGCGATATGTTAAGAGCCTCACAAGTAAATTAGGCCGTTGGAGGCCAAGGGCGGCTTACAGTTCTCTGCTTTAGCCACTTAATTCCTGAATGTTTCGGAGAAACAGGTTACAGAAAATAGCAGATGTCATGTAGGAAAGAGGATAAAGAAAAAAAAAAAAGAAAAAAAAAAAAAAAAAAAAAAGAAAGCTCATACCCAAATTCACAAAACCTATTTTTTAAACCAAAGCACATTTTGAATGAGTATGGAACCTCAATGGGCTCAGAAAAAGATACTAATATATTTATCTCATTGTTTACATAAACTTTTACAGTTTAATTTAATTTATTATTTTTATATTAATTTATTTAATTTATTATTTTTATATTAAAGTAATTAGCACATTTTATAAAATGTCAAAAATACAGTTCCATGCCCATTCCCTTTCTGTCCTGCTTGGATGAAGTCAAAGTGTCTTTTATGGTACAAACTCAAAATGGATTCAAGCAGTCTGATGCACTGGCTATGTTGGCTTCAGGCTTAATCAGAATGAGAACGGTCCCCAGTCAGCCTGTGCTCAACTTCCAACTGTGGGTTTAACGTTAAGGTTCAGTGAGGATCACAGGTAAGCTCTCTTGATTAAGATCATTAAATAATTCTTTGTATTTATTTCTGTGGCATCTTGCCTACATTTATTAGGCTGCTTTCTTGGTACACTGCCAATTTCAGGGAGAAAATATCCCACTACTCTGTACAGGCAGGATAAAGATTAAGCACAATTGCCAATTGCACCTAAGAAGTCTGATGCATTCCTATTACCAAAAGGAGGCAGTAGAATCTGAGACCCAGGAATAGGAAGGAACTCCAGAATTATCTCAGTTCCTGACTCTGAGTGGAGTCAGGTCTTGTGGTGTTAGCTGTTTGTTTATACATGGAGGCACCAAACTGTGGTCTGTTTTTAGTACCTTATATCTAGATTATGGTCTGACCTCCAGGTCTGCATACTTCCTGTACTACCACAAGGTTCATAGTGCTCTTCTCTAGAAGAGTTCTCTCTCATGCTTGATGGAATGTGTGTTTATGAAGTGGATGATTTACCACTGAATCAAATATTTATTGAACACCTACAGTGGGCAAAAAATGTTGCCATGACATTAAAAAGATGACAAAACATTGAAAATACAAGTCTTGTCATTTGGATATGACAATTTTGTTGAGCCAGGAACAGTTCCCATGAAATTATAATTAGCTTTATAAGGAAAGACATAAATGCTCTTAAAGTTTGTCCTTTTTACTAATATATTCAAAATTAACTGGTGATACTTTTATAAATGGTACATTTGAGAGCAGTATGAAGACTGATAAATGCCACTACGTGATAGAAAAAAATATATACTACATAGAAACAAACTGTGGAAGACTGTTATGAACAATCACTCAGCAAAATAGGAACAAATGAATGAATGAATAAATGTAGAGGTTTTAAGAAAAGGTCAAGTTAACATAGGTGTACAAGGAAGATAGTGATGGAAATTTCAATATAAATTGGTAAGATTCCTGGCTACTAGAAACATGACATAGGAATGTTATGATATTAATAATAATAGATATGGACACTTTTTAACTTATTGCCAAAATTATTGGTCAAAATGGAGAATCTGAGAGCACAGAACATTTTCAAAAAGCAATCATAGTGATAATCTTTCTTTTTCTGAGGATACTTTAAAAGAAAATATTGAAGCTGAAATGATAACAAGCAGTTATATTAAAATATATTTTTAAAGACCAGATGAAAAGAAGCATGATGCATTACATGGTACTCCAGGTTAACAATGTAATTATTTCCTTGGATGAAAGGCAAATAGATATAATTTGCCACCAGACAATTTAACACCGATATATTAAGAATTCATGTTTAAAAGTAGATATGTCTAAAGAATCTTCCCCTCCCTCCTGAGATGTTTATTTATAATTTAAAATTTTCTCACCAAATATTTTTAACTGAAGCAGAAATATCTGATTCCTTCATTGAAGAACACTCAAATTAAGATTAGGTGAACTTGTTTTTTATATGCTTTGGTTTTATTTTATATTTGTAAGAATGGTATGATAAATTTGGGGGAAAATGTGTTAACTTCTCATTCACTACTGTGCTGAAAGAGAACAATTTCACTAGTGAGTAGGAAATATATGACATTTGAATTTTATTTCTATTTTTATACCTGCAGTAAATACTCATTGTAAAAATAATACATAATAATAATATATAATAGTACATAAATGTAATAGTAGCAAGCTCAGTTAAAAATAATAATCTTAAATTCACCACAATCCCACAACCCAGAGGTAGTTACTATTAATAATTACTTTGTATACCAACATCTCTCTCTCCTTTAATTTAATGACTATATATATTCATTTAACTTAATTTAATGAATTTAATTTAAAATATTCTGTATATTCATCCCTTGCTCTTTCAAGTTTGCTTACATATGTTGGACAACTTTTTAGAAATACTTTGCCCTTCAGCAACAACAGAGACTTGGAGAAGTATATGAAGTGAGAAGACAAATTATTATGAATTACTCCTAAATCAAATTGGCTAGAAAACAAATGGCGAGTACACACTCAAATGCTGTTTTGAATCCCAATGCTAGTTGAATGCATTCATAGTGAATTCAGCATTGCTCCTGTAGAATCTATATATAGCCCCAAATAATCAGCAATTCTAAATATTTTCATTAGTGTCATTAGTTGCATTATTGTGAACTTTAGTTCAATTATTAAGAAGTATTAATGGGTTTATTGTAATTGTCATGTTATTAAAATGATCCAATGTCAGTTTTATCACAGTCAATAGTAGCCAACACCTTATTGTGGAGTTTCCTAGTGTGGAAATTGTTAAAGACTTACAACATATCAGCATTACCTGGCTTCTTTGACAAAAAATTTTCCATGTGAAACCAATTATCTCCATATATAATCTAATATAACCTAGCATACTGGTATGCTGAGTCATTAAATATAGACTCACTTTAAACTATTGCTATAACTAAACACATTTTGTGTGTTCAAAATGTATTGAGAAATTAGATAAAGAAAAAAATCTAGTATTTATATCCATCTTTTGGTTATGCTGTATTTTTTTTAAAGATTTATTTATTTATGCATATAGAACTGGGGTACAGGCCAGAGATACGGTGGTCGAGAGGATTCACCAGAGACAGAGAGGGGAGCAGAACAGGCAGATCGACGAAGTACACTGCTGAGGGGAGCAGCGGGCGGGTCAGGAGAGGTCTGCCTCACCATGTGGATCTCCTCTGGGGCAGTCGGGAATCAACTCATGTGGAAATGGCTTAAGCTTCTTAGTGCTGTGCTTTAACCCGCTTCACCACCAGGGAAGGCCAGTTATGATGTATTTTCAAATGACTTTCTCACTTAATGAAGAGGATTTAGACAAACATGAACTAAATATTAGCATTTTTTTCCTGAAAATTAAAGTAGCTGTATCTTGATCCATTCAACAGACTTTTATTGAGCACTTACAACATTTTAAGCCCTGTGCTACAAGGATGAATCGTACAGTCCTTAACTTAGAAAAATCAGCTGGAGAGATTTTTTTTTAAAGAATACTGACCTGGCCATGGCTTACACCAATGATGTTAAACTGTCTGATATCAGAACCCTGATAGTGATCATTTATTCATGTTTTCCAAGAAGTTCTGTAATATGGCCAACATTATGAATCAACAGTTTTTAATAGAAGGTGTTAATATAAAGAACAATTCAATTCAAGAATAAATGATAGATTCAAAAACAAGATTAGAAAATTTAGGAGGTAGTATCACTTTAGTTGTAGAATCATGTTTCACTTGCTTTATCTACAAATTTTTTTGCCCTGCTGTTGATACAAAGGAAAATAATGTATGTAGTAGGTAGATAGGTAATAGACAGATGGCCCTAATGTAAGTAAACTACCAGGGAGTAGTTAAAAAAAAAAACAAAAAACAAAATACAAAACCCATGAAATACATCGATCTTTACTGTAAATTCACTTTAAAAATCAGCTTAAAGGGCCCTCCCTGGTGGCGCAGCGGGTTAAAGCACAGCACTGAGAGTCTGAAGCCACTTCTGTATGAGTTCGATTCCCGCCTGCCGCCTGCCCCGGAGGAGACCACATGGCGAGCCAGACCTCTCCTGACCCGCCCGCTGCTCCCCTCAGCAGTGTACTTCGTCGATCTGCCTGTTCTGCTCCCCACTCTGTCTCTGGTGAAGCCTCTCACCGCCCCTGAGCCTCTGGCCTGTACCCCAGTTCTGTATGAATAAATAAATAAATCTTAAAAAAAAAAAATTAAAAAAAAAAAATCAGCTTAAGGATTCATTTCACATATCACAAAGAACACATACCCACTTTGCCTAAATCTTCCCACTGACTGAAAGGAAAAAATAAGCACCAGAAGTTCTCCCCATCTCAAAGCATGATCTTGCCCCATCTCTGTCCCTAGACACATCTTCATCCAAACCATGCTGCACCTCCAAATCTTCTTCATGAAATAACCATCATCACACAGCTTCAGAAAACAGAAAACTAGTTATTTTCTTGTACTTACTGTTTTTTTATTATGGAAATTTATCTATTGAATTTTGATGAATTAATTGCTTAATTTTGTGTGCGAATGACTGATGATAAGACAGATTAGTTTGATAATGATGGCTAGATGGATTAATAGAAAAGAGTAAGAAAGGGAGGGAGGAAGGGAGAAAGACATAAAGGAACAGATGGAGAGAAAAATAAACTAAATTATATTCTTTCTCTGTGAAAACCAACAATTGCTGTCCCTCAAATCAGAATAAAATCTAACCTCTTTATTGTGCCCCACAATAATGCAAATCTGCAAGCACAGATGTGAACTCTGCCCACCTCTCCTACTTTGCTTCTTTTATTATTTCTCTATATATCCTTTTGTTAGCAAATGAAAACAAACAAAAAAAATCTCCTTAGGTCAAGTCTTCTCTCTCAGGTTCTGGGCCTGGCCACTCCTCATCACATACACAAGCAAAAAAATAAATGGCAAAAAGCAATGCATTCCAACCAATAAGGTAGAAGGTAGAGGGAGACAGGCCAGTTACCTATCAATTGTGTGAACCAGAATTGCAGTTATAGGAGTTACCACGGTGCAACAGATGTCTGCATCTGCAAAGGTCAGGAGCTCCCCCTTGCTGCCCTGGTGTTGGTGTGGGGGGTGCTATAGAGAGGCCGGCAGCCCAGCAGCCCAGCAGGCACTCAGATGCCTGCCTTCTGCTACAGTTTCAGTGACAAAAAAAAGAGCAAGTCCACTTCTATTGTTCCCTATCAAAGGCTTCCAAAATATGACTGCTCTGTTCTGCCCCCTTCCCAACAGACCCCTCACTCAGGAAATAAGGGCATGCAGTTCAGTCCTGCCTGTGCTGCTAGGCCCCACATCCTGGGTCTTGAGTGTGAAGGGAACTTAGCCCTGACCTTAGCCCTGGAGGCCACACCAGGGGCCAGGGTACAGGATGGTATCAGCACCTTTTAAATATGCCAAGTTCATTAATGCCCCTAAGGCTTTGCATAAACCTTCCACTCTAACTAGACTTGTATTTTTAAACTGGATGCAAATTTGCCCATATTGACAACAACTGCTGACATTTGGGTTGCCATGAGTGAAGATATTGTTATATAGTGGGCAGAGACCAGGATTGCTGTGTAATATGTCACAGTGTCTGGAAGAGGCCCATACAACTAGGAATTATCCATCCCCCTGTGTCAACGGTGCTGAAGCTGAGAAGTCCTTGTTTTGACAGTCTTTCCCCAGATATCTTCTGCTTCTCTTCTCATTTTTCTGGTGTTGCCTGTATGCTCCCTTAGGGAGGTAGACTCAAATCATGTCTCTAAAATAACATTTCCCACCAGGCCATCTCTACATCCTCACATCATTTTTATTTATTTATTTACTTTGAAAATACATGTCAATTTAGTATGTTAAAATAGCTGTATGAGACAGAGAAGGACAAGTCCATACTAAATGTCCACTGAGTACTAAGATGAATCACACTTTAAAATCATGTTAAACTATGAAAGGGAAAATGCCATAAAGTTTAGATTGAGAAAAATATGAAAACCAAGAAAAGAAAACCAAGACTTTAAGAGATTAAGGAACTTGTGGAAGATCATATATAGCTGTAAGATAAGTAGGCCTCTGATGGTTAGAATTCTTCTTTAAAGACGATGAGAAATGTAGCTGTAGGGCTTGGAATAAAAGTAAAGAAACAGAAGAAAATGGAGAGGGAAAAAATACATTCTAAATAAAAGTTCTTCATCAGCAAACAATTGCCCACACTCAAGGACATAGCATCTAGCTCATCTCTAAGAAGCGCAAATGGTTAGTATTGTAAACATGTAAAAGAGCAAGGTCACTGACACAGCCACACTAGAACATTCATGATACTTTAACCATAAAATGCTTTGCTGTAAAACACAGCCAACATTCAACCACCCAGCTAAGTATCCTCCTTGGACTAATTATTTTTACAAGTGAGACAGAAAACCATTATAGTTTTAGGCACTCTTATTGACATAGGAGTGAATAAAGCACATTTCTGCCAACCTGAGGATGTGGTTTAAGGAGGTTGGCATTCTTTTCCTTTTATTTTTTTTTTCCTTTCCTGTCTTAATAATATTTTTATAGTGTTTCCAAGCAAGGATGCTTAGAGATGTGTGGGTACATTTGAGGGAGACTGGTAAATCCTAAATATATCAAGTATAGATACACCAAACTATATCATTGGTAGAAACTCTGAAAGAAATTTTAATGAGGGTTAAATGGTCACTTTTTGACCTTTTGGACATTAAAATAGTTTTAAAGCAATAAGCTTCAGAAGTGAGGTTACATTTATCAGTATATGTTTGCAGGCACATTACAGAAGGTCACAGAACTGAGAAGAGATGAGGTGGTTTTGAATTCGACTCTGCCACTTAGTAACTGAGCCCTGCATTGAGTTCCTCAATTTCTCTTTGCCTCTATTTTCTTAACAGTACCATGTTGATAATAGTAATGCCAGCGATACAGGTTGGTTTCTAATATATTAGTGGGGCAAAAATTTTAAAGAATTATTTATTTATGCATATAAGAATTGAGGCGCAGGTCAAAGATGGTGGGGGTGAGAAGACTCACCAGAGACAGAGTGTGAAGCAAAACAAGCTTCACCTGAAACACACTGCTGAGGGAGCATCAGGCAAGACAGGATAATTCTGCTGTGACATGTGAGTCACCTCCCTGGCTGGGGATCAAACTCATGCTTCACTGGGTATAGACGGTTTCACAGTCTTGTGTCTTAACCCCTTTCACCACTACAGAGGCCCTGAGAACCATATTGAATTTTAACAGTAGGACATATACCTCTTGAATACATGGGAAAAAACCTGAAGAATGAGTCAAAGACTTTGACAGGGATAGGGAAGTTGGGAGAAAAGTAGAAATAAGGCATTTACTGGGAGAAAACAAGTACATTGACCTCCACAGAAAATCAGTCTTGCAGTAGACCCATACAGAGAAATATCTAGAAAAATATCAAGATCAATATCCAACCAGCCTTCAGAGCTGCTCCCACAAAATAAATCTCTTGCCAAAGATGTGTTTTACTGTGGCAGACCTCTGTACCCCTGCAGTTCTGTCTTTGGAACTTCTCAAAAAGTTCCACAATTCAAAAGCTGAGTTGTTCATTTCATAGAACCAGTCTCTCTGGAGTAAATCTGTCCAGTTAAATGGTGTGTCTGTTTCCCAGTAGACTTTGTATAGCTGTGCTCCAAGTCACTATTTTGCAAGCTACAAGAGACAATGTCAATGGGAACAAGGCAAGGTTAAAGATGGAACAAACTACAGTCAAGTCTGGTTTGAAGAAAGCCCATAGAGAGGATTCCTGGGCATCAGGCACTGAAGTGTCTTCAGCTGGGGTGAGATAGGCTGTGGTTTCATTGTTTAGAGTTTAGTGGCATCAGTTATTCTGGAAAACACAACCTTAGTGGTTTTACTGAGGGATCCTTACATACACATCAAGCACAGGCACTCCTTAGTGAGCAAGTGGAGGAGTGATCGCTGTGGGCAGCTTCAGCTTACTGCCCTGAAGTCCCCATAATTATCCACTGCAGGCCAGAGGTGTTTTGTAGCCTTTGCTCTCATTTGTTATCTGTTTTATGTTTATTGAATATCATTGGTTTATAACGTTGGTGAGCATCATATAAAGCCTTATATATCAACATCTGTATATACTATGAACTTCCCCAATAAAGGTCTGGTTTCCATCTACCACCATACATTGACCCCTTTTACCTGTTCCAGCCACCCCTTACCCCTGTTCTTGTGGTTTACACTCAGGGGAAGCAATCAAAACCTGGATGAGATACTGGAAGCAAGTTTTGGAGAGGATGTGGAGTAGTAGTTAGGGTACAAATAGTGCATGCAGCCCTAATGGAAAACATTATGGAGATTTCTCAAAAAGTTAAGAATAGAGACAACATACGATTCAGCTGAAGTGTCAACTTCTGAGTATTTTTTTTCTTTCTTAAAATAATTATTTACCCCACTGGTACTAGCCTCAGCATGATCCATTTAAACTAATATACTTTGCAAAATTAATCCGAGTGGCAAGTTCCTTAATATGTTCACAATGGACCATCATTCTTCTTTAGACTTGGTTATATATTTGGGTTGAATGCAGGTGCATTATATTTCTTTACAAATTGTTATGTATTTTTTTCCATACAAACTCATTCTTTTCCCTCCCCTCCCCATATACAAAAGAAAGACCTCAAAAATACACAACAGCTTTTTCTTTTCCTCTGTCAGATGTAGGTTTTGAAGACTTCACAATTTGTTGGTGGTCAGCTGGGAAAAGAGAGTTTTCTAAAATGCAAACGTTTCTAAAAAGACCAGTGTCTCTCTGGCAGCACCAGCTTCAAATGATCTGCCCACTGAGAGCATCTCAGTTTGATACATTCCATTTCATAAAAGCTGATTCAGGTTTTAGACTCCTACAGGGTCTTCATAAAGTGGATATGAAATAATAATAAAAAATAAGGCTAACGTTTAAAGATTTAAAGAACATTTATTTCTGATCTCCCCCTCTCTCATTTTAAAAGAAACATGTTGATTTCTTTTTTCCCAAACATGTTTTGTTTATTTCAATAAAATTTCTTAGGGTAGGATCCAAAGAAGAAATGTCTTGTGCTTAGTTAGGTGTTTTTAATTTTACTTCTGCTTCAGCAACTAAACATTCCTAACTGAAATGTTCTCAAAGGGTCAAGATATTTTATTTTGTTTGGATCCACAGTTGGTCTTTCGGGCCTTCATTCTCTCTCAAATATTTTCTGAATCTGGTAGGCATAATAGTGGTATTCTGTGGCATTGAATCTTTTTTAAAAAGATTTTATTTATGCATACACATACTAAGGTGTAAGCCAGAGGTACAGGGGTGAGAGAATTCACAAGAGTGGGGAGCAGAATAATTGAAATACACTGCTGAGAGGAGTAGCAGGTGAGACAGGAGAGGTCTGCCACACCGTGTGGGTCACCTTCCTGGCAGGGAATTGAACTCATGTTGCAGTGGCTGTTGGTAGCATAATCGCACTGAGACTTAACTCCTTCTACCACCAGGAGGCCCTGTTTTTCTTATAAAAGACGCAAATGGTGCTTGTTTATATCATCTAACACTTGAAGCAAGTTAAGTGGAGATTTCTGAAGATGGCCATAATTGAAACTGGAGTGGATGAAATTAAGGAATAAAGTCTGATAATTCCTAAATTTGAATGGATTGAGAGCAGTGTTGGATCCTTCCCAGTTTCTGGGAAGGGAA
Source organism: Condylura cristata (assembly GCF_000260355.1). NCBI lineage: Eukaryota > Metazoa > Chordata > Mammalia > Eulipotyphla > Talpidae > Condylura > Condylura cristata. The sequence continues at coordinate 24,214,767 of NW_004567127.1, read as the reverse complement.
ACAAGAATTCAGTCACTTACCAAATTATACCAATCACAGAAATTTGCTATAACCAGCAAAGACTTGTATGGGTTTTCTTCACAATACATAAAATCTGTCTCTTTTATACCATTAGAGTATTAGAATTGTGGTTATATTTTTGAGATTAAGCAATACTCTCCCCTATTCTAAAAAAAAGTGCTAGCTTGTTGTCATCCTTTTGTATTTATACCTACTGTTTTTTTTCAGAATTGTTAATGCTGTTTTTGCTCTACACATTTCTAATTTTTGTATAGTAAGATGTATCCACATTATCTTTTACAACCTCTCCTATTCCAGTCTTCTAAGTGAAACGAGACATACTTTTTTCTAGTAGATTATAATTTCACATTTTTATATTAAAGATGGTATGCCTAATGTTATTTTCATGTAATAGATGAACTAGAAAACCAGATTCATTGTATTATACATATTTAGCAACTAAACCTGTAGTGAATTTTTTAAATGAGCTATTTTCAATAATTTAAAGTGCTGTGCACATTGTTTGCACATTGTATGCACAATGTATGCATATTTTTTTAGTTTTTAGTGTATTTACTCCTCTACTATGAAATCAATTCCCTCTGTTTTCTCTACTTCCCCTCAGTGTCAGTCTGTGTTCATAAATAGTACAATCTCTTAATATATATAATTCAGGAAAGGTTAATATCTATGTAAGAGTAAACCAATCAAGAAATAACATGATTTTCTATTTATCTTTTTTCTTTTTTATCCTTAGTAGAATTTTAACATTGGTTTCAAGAGAGCAGTATGTTTCATATTTTTCTTAATGTCATCCCATGTACTAATAATCTATGGAACTTATTTTTTCTTAATCTATAAAAATATGTGAGAAAATACTTTGACTTTGCAATTACATAATTGGAAATTTAAAAAGTTCCCAAAGTATATGTAGTTATTTGTGCAAGTATGTTGACAAAGCATTTTTAAGATTACATATATATATGTATATATATATATATATATACATATCCAAATATATACATATATACATATATATATATATGTTAGTTTGGATGTATACCTATAAAAGATTGTCTAAATAAAATATGGCTCTTACTCCCATATAATAAAATGGCTATATCTGTGAAAAAAAATTAAGGTGAATTTTACATATAAATAAGGAAAAGCTTCCAATCTATATTATTACATGAACAAAGTATAAAGCACAGAGAAATGGGATGGTAAGTTAAGTTCTGTATAAATTTTGTATATTTGTTAAAAGGATAATTACCTTACAACATCCATAAATGTTTTCCTGAAGGACATAACAAACTTTTTCTAGAGAACATATGATAACTCACAGTTCTTAAGCATTCAGTATATTATAGATATTGCTTTTACATAATAAAACATTTAATCCTCACTACAGTACCTAGAAGCTAAGTTTTATTCTTATCCCTATTTTCTAGATGCAAAACTGTGGCACTGAGAGAATGAATAACAAGGTTGAGACCATATTTAAATAATAAGCAAAATACCAAAGGTTCAAATCCAAGATACCAGCCTTGGAATCAGTATCCCCAATTAATGCATACACGACATGCACTTCCTTTCAGAAGTGATCAAATCTGAGGGGGTGGCCTTAGTAATGTGTACAGATCACTTTATTTTGTTTGTATATAGATTTTGTACTATAAAAATATCTTGTAACTGTAATACTTATTTTGTAATCTGAAATTAGCATTTGTTTTCTTTTTTGTTTTTTGTTTTTTTTGAGGGAGCATTGTTTTACAATGCTTTTTATGCTGTTGAGGTATAGATTCATACCTCTTCAGATGCATGTTTGCACAACACACCTATCACCAAAGTACACAGAATCCTTCACCATAATTCTCTAAACTCCCTCGTCACCATTTTTTTTTTTTTT